>NC_070604.1:116914975-117215600 GCF_027172205.1 Podarcis raffonei | reverse complement strand
CGGCCTCTGCAAAAGCGATGACCTTGGTTCTCACGAGAAACAGAGCTAACAGCTGCCGACTTCTTGGCTCCCCCTGGAGGCTGGAATGCTGCCTGGGATGACGTGACAGTCTGCTCCCCCTGCAGCTTGCAACCGGTGCCCTCAGCATCCCTGCATTCACTCGCATTCTGGGAAACAGCCAGGACCTCCGATGCAGTCAAACTCTGGGCTGGGATGATTGGCAGATGGGCAGCTTTCAAAGCATTCCACATCTCACGTGCAGTCATATTTCGAGCTAGCGTTTTTATTTCCTCCAGAGAGACGGACAAGACTATTACATCTATGGCCCTCAAATTCTGGGCTCTCCATTTCTCTGTCAGAGGAACTGGAGGGGCTTCAGACACAGTATGCCACACTCCAAACTGATGCAGCAAACTCTCACACCATTTTGCCCAGGTCTGATAATTGTGCCGATTTAACTTCGGACACTCAGTGGCTTCAGAAGCTTGGAAATAATAATAATAATAATAATAATAATAATAATAATAATAATAATAATAATTTATTATTTATACCCCGCCCATCTGGCTGGGCCTCCCCAGCCACTCTGGGCGGCTTCCATAAAAACCAAAAATACAGTAAAGTATCACACGTTAAAAACTTCCCTGAACAGGGCTGCCTTAAGATGTCTTCTGAATGTCAGGTAGTTGTTTATCTCTTTGACATCAGCTGGAAGGGCGTTCCACAGGGCGGGCGCCACTACCGAGAAGGCCCTCTGCCTGGTTCCCTGTAGCTTTGCTTCTCGCAATGAGGGAACCGCCAGAAGGCCCTCGGCGCTGGACCTCAGCGTCCGGGCAGAATGATGGGGGTGGAGACGCTCCTTCAGGTATACTGGACCGAGGCCGTTTAGGGCTTTAAAGGTCAGCACCAACACTTTGAATTGTGCTCGGAAACGTACTGGGAGCCAATGTAGGTCTTTCAAGACCGGTGTTATATGGTCTCGGCGGCCGCCCCCAGTCACCAGTCTAGCTGCTGCATTCTGGATTAGTTGTAGTTTCCGAGTCACCTTCAAAGGTAGCCCCACGTAGAGCGCATTGCAGTAATCCAAGCGGGAGATAACCAGAGCATGCACCACTCTGGCGAGACAGTCCGCAGGCAGATAGGGTCTCAGCCTACGTACCAGATGGAGCTGGTAAACAGCTGCCCTGGACACAGATTTGACCTGTGCCTCCATGGACAGCTGTGAGTCCAAAATAACTCCCAGGCTGCGCACCTGGTCCTTCAGGGGCACAGTTACCCCATTCAGGACCAGGGAATCCTCCACACCTGCCCGCCTCCTGTCCCCCAAAAACAGTACTTCTGTCTTGTCAGGATTCAACCTCAATCTGTTAGCCGCCATCCATCCTCCAACCGCCTCCAGACACTCACACAGGACCTTCACCGCCCTCACTGGTTCTGATTTAAAAGAGAGGTAGAGCTGGGTATCATCCGCATACTGATGAACACCCAGCCCAAACCTCCTGATGATCTCTCCCAGCGGCTGCATGTAAATGTTGAAAAGCATGGGGGAGAGGACAGAACCCTGAGGCACCCCACAAGTGAGAGCCCAGGGGTCTGAACACTCATCCCCCACCACCACTTTCTGAACACGGCCCAGGAGGAAGGAGCGGAACCACTGTATGACAGTGCCCCCAGCTCCCCGCCCCTCAAGACGGTGCAGAAGGATGTTATGGTCGATGGTATCAAACGCCGCTGAGAGATCCAGCAGAACTAGGAAACAGCTCTCACCTTTGTCTCTAGCCCGCCGGAGATCATCAACCAGTGCGACCAAGGCAGTTTCAGTCCCATGATGAGGCCTGAATCCCGACTGGAAGGGATCCAAATGGTCCGCTTCTTCCAGGCGTGCCTGGAGTTGTTCGGCAACCGCTCGCTCAATCACCTTGCCCAAGAATGGAAGATTTGAGACTGGGCGATAGTTGGCCATCGTGGCCGCATCTAAAGATGGTTTTTTAAGAAGCGGTTTAATAACCGCCTCTTTCAGCGGGTCTGGGAAGGCTCCCTCACGGAGGGAAGCATTCACCACCCCACGAAGCCGATCGCCCAGTCCTTCCCAGCTAGCTTTTATAAGCCAGGATGGGCAAGGATCCAGGAGACAGGTGGTTGGTTTCACTCGTCCAAGCAGCCTGTCCACATCCTCGGAGGTAACAGATTGGAATTGATCCCACTCAATTTGACTAGACAGAACTCTAGCACTCTCCCGCCCCGGCCCTGCTCCCACGGTGGAGTCTACTTCTTCCCGAATCTGAGCGATTTTATCTGCAAAAAACTTTGCAAAATCATTGCAGGAGAACATGTGGCCCATACTGGGCCCCGATGTTGCAGGTGGTTCCGCTAAATTGTGAACCACCTGAAAAAGTCTCCTGCTGCTGTTTTCTGCAGATGCAATAGAGGCGGTGAAGAAATTCTTCTTCGCCGTCGCTATCGCCACTTGGTAGGCTCGACGTTGAGCTCTAACCTGTGTCCGGTCAGATTCGGAATGAGTTAT
The DNA here is from genome assembly GCF_027172205.1 of Podarcis raffonei. Taxonomy (NCBI): domain Eukaryota; kingdom Metazoa; phylum Chordata; class Lepidosauria; order Squamata; family Lacertidae; genus Podarcis; species Podarcis raffonei. The sequence continues at coordinate 117,213,076 of NC_070604.1, read as the reverse complement.
CCGCCACCGGCGCTCTAGCCGTCTCAACGATTGTTTCATTGCCCTCAGATCCGTGGAAAACCACGGGGCTGTCCGGGCTCCATGCAATCGGAGAGGGCGCTTCGGAGCCAAACAGTCAATAGCCCTGGTTAACTCCACATTCCAGTGGGCCACCAGGGAATCAGCTGAAAGGCCATCAACATGGGATAAAGCATCCCCTACCACTCTCTGGAAACCATTTGGATCCATTAAGTGGCGGGGCGGACCATCCGAATTGGTCCCACCTCCCTGCAGAGGGGATGGGTTGCAGAGAAGTCCAGTTGCACCAGGAAGTGATCTGACCATGGCACTTCTTTCGTTTCGCTTTTACTTAGTGTCAGATCACCAACATCCATAGAGGTAAACACCAGGTCCAAGGCATGTCCGCAGCTATGGGTTGGGCCAGACTTATTCAGGGACAGCCCCATGGAGGCCATGCTTTCCACGAAGTCCCGAGCGGCCCCTTGTAAGGTCGTGTCGGCATGGATGTTAAAATCCCCTAGGACGACCAAGCTAGGTGTCTCCAGGAGAACATCCGCCACGACCTGAAGCAGCTCGGGCAGGGAATCCTTGGTGCAGCGGGGAGGTCGGTACACCAAAAGGAATCCTGTACTGCCCCTATTGCCCAACTTCCAGAACATGCACTCGGAAAACTGGGTCTTCCCAATAGGACGCCTGGTGCAAACTAATGACTTCCTAAAAATCACTGCAACCCCCCCTCCCCGCCCACATGACCTGGGTTGCTGTGCGTAAGAGAAACCTGGTGGACAAGCAGTGGCAAGGACAGGCCCATCTGCTTCATCCAACCAAGTCTCTGTTACACATGCCAGGTCAAGTCCTCCATCCATGATCAAGTCATGGATGGCAGTGGTCTTATGAATCATTGACCTAGCATTGCACAGCAGCACCTTCAGGTCATGTGGGTATCCCTTGCTGATTCTAGTATCCATCCGGTCAGGACCAGACCCGGAGGCAGGAATAGTCCTCAGACAACGACTAAACCTGCCTCCTCTGTAATGACGTGGTCTAGTCTTAGCGTAACTCCTCCTCCTACCCGTGATCACTGAGATCGGTTGCCCCAGTGCATCCCCCCCTGTGGAACCTGCCCCAGCCATTTTGTGGGCTGGGGCCCACTCCCCGGCAGCCCTGACCCCTCCCCCTAAGAACAAAATAAGACCTTAAACAAACAAACAAAACCAATAAAACAATACAAACAAAAAAATAATAATGTAAAAATTACAAAAACATCAAAATAAAAATAAAAAAATTCCCCAAGCCCAACCAAACATCCATCCCACCCCCACCCGCCACATACAAAAAATCCAAAAGAAAAATTTTAAAAACATTTTAAAACCACTCTAAAAACACTCTGTGCCCCCCTGGCAGTAACAACTGTCCTGGTGAGGCCTGTCAGGCCCTGCCCTGGGCCAGGTGGTAGGTAGCAAGAGCAGGGCCCTCAGGGACTCACACAGGGGAGTCTTCCTGGGCAGCAGGCAGCAAGCCGCACGCAGTCCTTATGAGGCCCCAGGCCCCGCCCCGGCCAGATGGTAAGTGGCAGGAAGGAGCAGGACCCTCAGGCACTCACACAGGGGAGTCCTCCTGGGCAGCAGGCAGCAAGCCGCACGCAGTCCTTATGAGGCTTCAGGCCCCGCCCCAGGCCAGATGGTAAGTGGCAAGAGCAGGGTCCTCAGGCACTCACACAGGGGAGTCCTCCTGGGCAGCAGGCAGCAAGCAGCATGCAGTCCTTATGAGGCCCCAGGCCCCGCCCCAGGCCAGATGGTAAGTGGCAGGAAGGAGCAGGACCCTCAGGCACTCACACAGGGGAGTCCTCCTGGGCAGCAGGCAGCAAGCCGCACGCAGTCCTTATGAGGCTTCAGGCCCCGCCCCAGGCCAGATGGTAAGTGGCAAGAGCAGGGCCCTCAGGCACTCACACAGGGGAGTCCTCCTGGGCAGCAGGCAGCAAGCAGCATGCAGTCCTTATGAGGCCCCAGGCCCCGCCCCAGGCCAGATGGTAAGTGGCAGGAAGGAGCAGGACCCTCAGGCACTCACACAGGGGAGTCCTCCTGGGCAGCAGGCAGCAAGCAGCACGCAGTCCTTATGAGGCCCCAGGCCCCGCCCCAGGCCAGATGGTAAGTGGCAAGAGCAGGGCCCTCAGGGACTCACACAGGGGAGTCTTCCTGGGCAGCAGGCAGCAAGCCGCACACAGTCCTTATGAGGCCCCAGGCCCCGCCCCAAGCCAGATGGTAAGTGGCAAGAGCAGGGCCCTCAGGCACTCACACAGGGGAAAAACCCCATTCCAGCTTTTTTCTTTAGCCGTGAGCCTTTATGCCTTCAAAGACGTCTTATCTCGGCAGCTCATTAATCACGATGCCTCTGGCTCAGCTCCCAGGCCAATTAGACCAGCCGGAGTTCAAAGACTCTCTTGCGTGGCATTCAGAAAAGCCTCTGCTTTCGCTTTTCCAACACATACCTCAGCAGTCTGTCGCAGTCTTACTCTCCTGTAAGTGCCGTGAATCTGGGCCCGAAACCTGTTGTTGGGATACTGCCAGGGAGACAAAGTCCATCATAGCCCCCAAGCCGGCTGCCGGACAATCCATCGACCTCCCGTAGACAGGCAATATCAGCAATTGCAGCGACACGAAGCCTCAGAAACAGATTGCCACATTCTTAGGCTGGTGCACACACTGTCAGCAGAATTCACACAGCGAGAGATGCACAGCAGGAGAGCATATTTACAGTTTATTTAGCGTTGGTCAGAACAAAGAAACCATGACCGCCTGCATTGGTATGCTCAGGCAACAAGAAGGAAATGAAAGCTACTGACAACATAAACATCCTGTGAACAGGAAATACGCAGACTCTGTGACTCACAAAGCCTGCTCCCTTTTAAGGTGGAACGGAAATATCCTAACATCCTCCCCCTTCCCCAGCACAGAAGCCCCCACCTTCTCTTCCAGTATCTTTCGCCACTTTTAAGATCCTATGAGATTTGGGAGAGAATGCTTCCTGCATACCAATGTCTCTATCGTGGCTCTCACACAGCTGCCTGTCCCTCTGGCCCTGTTTTTCTCCTCCCCTTTGTTCAGAGCTCAGGTTACAGCAGCTCTCCCCCTCCTCTATTCCTTCCAGTGTTAACTGTCCTCTCCCTATGCCTGCTTCTCCTCCTCCTGTCAGCACCTGAGCTTTGCTGACATCAATGGAACTAAACCATTGGGTTGGTTTAGTTGGTCTCCATGGGCGTTCTCAGCCCTGCACAGTCAGACATCCGGAACTTCTCAAGCAACTGCTCAATCTTGCCTTTCTGACTGAGCAAAAAACTCCCGTTCTCAGACCTGTCTATCCTAACGCCTAGATAAACCTGAACGGGACCAAGGTTTTTGAGCTTAAACTTCTTACCAAGCTCTTTAGCAAAACCTTGCACCTGTCTACGTGTCTGTGCTACGTACAGAATATCATCTACGCACACCAGAATTGCTTCCTGTGTCTCTCCTGATCCCTTCAGGTACAGGCAATTGTCTGCAAGACTCTTCCAGAAACCCAAACTTTCCAGAGCTTCATTCAGGCACATGTTCCAATTTCTGGCTGACTGTTTCAAACCATAAATTGACTTGTGCAGCTTCCACACAACACCTGGCTCATTGCCCTCAAACCCTGTAGGAGGTAACATGTACAGATCCTCCTTCAGATCCGAGTTCAAATAAGCCACATCCACATCAAAGTGGTGCACTTGGTGCCCTCTTTGAGCAGCTACTGCTAAAAGCACGTGCAGAGTCTCACTCCGGGAAGTAGGAGCATACACTTCGGTGTAATGCTCTGCGTGAACCCTCTGGCTACAAGCCTTGCCTTGTATTGTGGTTCTCCAGACGTTGCGGGCTTAATTCTGTAAACCCAACGACAGCTCACGGCCTGCTTGCCCTCTGGCAGCTTCGTGGTGGAGAACACATCCAAGGACCTCATTGAGTTCAACTCCTTTCCCATTGCCTCTTGCCACTTCCTGGCTTCTGCTTCAGGCAACTGTTGAACCTCCTCAAAACTCTCTGGTTCGCACTGCGCTAAACCAACCCACATGCTGGTGACCTCAAACCTCTCAGGTGGTACCCCCTTTGTAGTTCATGTGGAACGTCTGAGCAGTGTCTCAGGTGCTCCCTCTGACCCACTGGGGCCAGCAAGTGTGTCCTTGTTATCAGAAGACTCCCCCTCTGACTTACTGCGTCTTCTGGCTTTCTGCACTTGACTAACGGGAGACGAAGGCTCACTTTTGGGCTTTCTTTTAACAACCTGTGGAGATGCCCCTCCCTGTTTTTGACCCTGGTCAGAGACCTGGTCCTCATCAACAGGTTCAGCTTCTAACTCTCCCTCCTCAGCAGAATCAGACAGACACACTGAGAGAATGTCAGGATTCACCGCCCACTCTGCTCACAGAACTCAGCACTCCTGCTGACTAGAATCCTGGACTGATGGCCTTCTGGATAGGCAAACCCGAGGGACGAGGGTAGGGTGAGCAAGGATTACTCACCTCCGTCACTGGTGCTGTGCAATGCCAGGTCTATAGGCAACAAAACCGCCACCCTGCGAGATTTCTTTACCTCACAGGGCTTGTGTAACGGAGACCTGGGTGCGCGAAGGGGAAACAGTTTCCTTACAAGAGATGGCACCCCCGAGTTTCTCCGTCCTCCACCAGTCGCGGACTGTGGACCGGGGGGGAGGGGTGGCATTATTAATCCGGGAAGATTGTCCTTTCAGGGCTCTACCATCGCCATCGATCCCCGGCATTGAATGTGTTGGCCTAGTGTGGGGCTCTGAGGAGAGCTTGGCTGTCTGGCTGGTGTACCGGCCACCTAGCGCACCAGCAGCCACCCTGTCAGGCCACTGGAGGCAGTGGCCAGCTGGGCCTTGGAGTTCCCTAACCTATTGGTATTGGGGGACTTCAACATCCATGCTGATGCCACTCCCTCCTCACAGGCTCTGGACCTGGTGTCTTCCATGGTGACACTAGGGCTCTCCCAGTTTGTTTTGGGCCCCACACATCAAGCAGGCCACACGCTGGATTTGATCTTTGGCGTAGGTATAGATGTGCTCATGTCTCCTTCGATGAAGGTGCCATGGTCTGATCACTACGCTCTGAAAGCCAGGATTGACTTTCCACCCCCACCCTGTTTAGGTGGCGAGCTGATTTGGGCTTGCCCGCAGAGGCTGATGGACCCTGATAGATTCCGCCAAGCCTTGTGGGACCTTGCTCCCCCTGGCGACTCATTGACTGAGCTTGTTGAGGGCTGGAATATCCAGCTCCTGGCAGCCATCGATGAGATCGCACCTAAGCACCCTCTGCGACCCCACAGAAACTGGAGTCCCTGGTTTACTGAGGAGCTCCAGAAAATGAAGCGGGACCTCAGACGGCTAGAGCGAGTATGGCAGGGTGCCCGTGACGGAGCCTCAAGAACATCTTATAGGGCTTTTATGAAAACCTACGAGATGGCGGTGAAGGCTGCTAAGAAGTCTTACTTCTTGGCCTCCATTGCATCTGCTAGCTTTCACCCGGCGCAATTATTTAGTATAATTAGGTCTTTACTGTCCCTTGAGGGACAGCCAAATTTAAATAATAATTTGACACACAGCTGTGAGGCATTTGCGAGCTTTTTTTGCGGAGAAGGTATTGTTGCTCCGCCATGACCTCCCTGACAATTTGGATATAATAAAGGAACTGGAGGCCCCTCGACTGTCCAGTATTGGACCACTTCAACTGGATATCCCCAGCCGATGTGGACAGACTCCTCCGAGCTGGAAAGCCCACCACCTGTCCTCTTGACCCGTGCCCGTCTTGGCTAATTAGAGCGTGTCCAGATGAGGTGTGGGCCCTCCTGGGGGATATCATCAATTTGTCCCTTGGCACGGGGACATTCCCAGGGGAACTGAAGGAGGCAGTGGTGCGCCCGCTCTTAAAGAAAACATCATTAGATCCTTTAGATCTATCCAATTACCGCCCGGTTTCGAATCTTCCGTTCCTGGGTAAGGTGATTGAGAGAGCGGTTGCTGAACAGCTTGGTGGGTTTCTGGATGAAACATCGGCTCAGGATCCATTCCATTCCAGTCCGGCTTCCGCGCTGGTCATGGGACCGAGACGGCTCTGGTTGCCCTAACAGATGATCTTCGTAGACAGCTGGATCGAGGCGGGTCGGGGCTGCTGATTCTTCCAGATTTGTTAGCAGCTTTCGACATGTTTGATCACGAACTCCTGGACCACCGCCTTGCCGACGTGGTGATCCAGGGCACAGTCCTTCAATGGCTGCGCTCGTTTCTCTCTGGTTGGGGACAGAGGGTGGTGCTTGGGGGGGGAATTGTCATCGCGCCACTCCTTGGTGTGTGGAGTACCTCAGGGTGCGATACTCTCCCCAATGCTTTTCAACATCTTTATGCGCCCCCTCGCCCAGCTTGTCCGGAGTTTGGGGCTGGGTTGCCATCAATATGCTGATGACACCCAACTCTATCTGTTGATGGATGGCCATCCTGACTCGGCCCCAGACACACTGACCAGATGTTTGGAAGCTGTGGCTGGATGGTTACGTGGGAGCCGATTGAAGATAAATCCTTCGAATACAGAGGTCCTGTGGCTGGAACGGGACGATATGGGATTGGGGGGGGCAACTCCCATCTTTTGCGGGGGTGCAATTAGTGCCAGACCGTCCGTTAGGAGTTTGGGTGTAATCTTTGACACCTCCCTTTCCTTGGAGGTGCAGATTGCAGCTATAACAAAGGTGGCATTTTTCCATCTCCGCCAAGCTAAGCAGTTGGCTCCTTACCTCTCTCGCCCTAACCTAGCCACTGTGATCCACGCGACGGTCACCTCCAGACTGGATTATTGTAACTCGCTCTATGTGGGGCTGCCCTTGAGACTGACCCAGAAACTCCAGCGGGAGCAGAATGCTGCACTGAGACTCCTTACGGGGTCCTCACTGCGAGATCACATTCACCCGGTGCTATACCAGCTACACTGGCTCCCGGTGGAGTACAGGATCAGGTTTAAGGTGCTGGTTTTAACCTTTAAAGCCCTATACGGCCTAGGACCCTCATACCTATGGGACCGCCTCCCTTGGTATGTCCCACAGAGAAACTTACGGTCTTCAAATAAAAACATCTTGAAGGTCCCAGGCCACAGAGAGGTTAGGCTGGTCTCAACTAGAGACAGGGCTTTTTCAGCTGTGGCTCCGATCTGGTGGAACACTCTGTCACAAGAGACTAGGGCCCTGCGGGACTTGACATCCTTCTGCAGGGCCTGCAAGACAGAGCTGTTCCACCAGGTCTTTGGCCAGGGCACAGCCTGACTCCCTCCTTCGGCAATCTTCGCGGAGCTCTGGCCCAATGGTTGCCAGTGGTTTAATTTGAATTAATTTTATAAGGAATGATTTTAGAGTGCTGTGTTGTGTTGTACTACTGTACTGTTTTATTGTTGTTAGCCGCCCTGAGCCCGGCTTCGGCTGGGGAGGGCGGGATATAAATAAAATTTATTATTATTATTATTATTATTATTATTATTATTATTATTATTATTATAGCTTAATTTGGACTAAAGTACAGGTGCATGCTAGAAGAGATGAGATCACAAACTACGGAACAGAACCAACTGCCAGGACATTAAGGTTTGAACTTGAGCGAAGACTTCATTCAGTGCAAAAGACGGTGTAGGGTGAGGGGACCCTACAGTTTCTTTATATAAAGTTTTCTTCTCTACATTTATGATTCGGCAACCCTCCTTTCAATGTTAGTTCAAATTATACTTATACAAGTGAGGAGGGAATAAATTGGATTATAGATATGGAATATAACATTCAACGGAACTGTGTGTGTGTAAAAAAAAGGGGGGGTAAAGGGAGGGAAGCTCTATTTTGCAAAAGGTTTACAATGGAAAATTAGAGCTGACTCTTCTCCATCCTTTATTATTTACAGAGTGAACTGAATAACCCTAAAAAGACTTGGAATTTAATTTAGTTGGAAGTATACTGTAATTACTCATTTGTCTTCAGTTGGATGGAAGGATGAAAGGAGTCTGTGAACTTGCCAAAAAAAACTGATAAGGTTCATTATTGAGTCATCTGCAGTTCAACAGACCACTCTTCTTCCCAGGCTGAGAGGAAAAATAGTGAAAAGAGGTTATTTATTGGGACAGAGTGACTTTTGCTGCTATTGTTAATAATAATAATAATTTATTTATACCCTGCCCCTCTGTCTGGGTTCCCCCAGCCCCTCTGGGCGGCTTCCAACAAAAGATTAAAATTCACCAGATATTAAAAGCTTCCCTAAACAGGGCTGCCTTCAGATGTCTTCTAAAAGTCGGATAGTTGTTAATTTCTTTGACATCTGATGGGAGGGTGTTCCACAGGGCGGGTGCCACTACCAAGAAGGCCCTCTGCCTGCTTCCCTGTAGCTTTGCTTCTCACAGTGAGGGAACCGCCAGAAGGCCCTCAGAGCTGAACCTCAGTGTCCGAGTTAAATGATGGGGGTGGAGATGTTCCTTCAGGTATACTGGGCAGAGGCCACTCAGGGCTTTAAAGATCAGCACCAACACTTTGAATTGTGCTTGGAAATGTACTGGGAGCCAATGTAGGTCTTTCAACACTGGTGTTATGTGGTATCGGCGGCTGCTCCCAGTCACCAGTCTAGCTGCCGCATTCTGGATCACTTGTAGTTTCCAGGTCACCTTCAAAGGTAGTCCACATAGAGTGCATTGCAGCAGTCCAAGCAAGAGATAACTAAAGCATACACCACTCTGGCAAGACAGTCTGCAGTTAGGTAGGGTTTCAGCCTGCGTACCAGGGGGAGCTAGTAGACAGCTGCCCTGGACACAGCATTGACCTGCGCCTCCATGGACAGGTGTGAGTCCAAAATTACTCCCAGACTGTGCACCTGGTCCTTCAGGGGCTCAGTTACCCCATTCAGGACCAGGGAGTCCCCCACCCCCATCCACCCCCTGTCCCTCAAAAACAGTACTTCTGTCTTGTCAGGATTCAACCTCAATCCATTAACCACCATCCATCCTCCAACCGCCTCCAGGCACTCACATAGGACCTTCAATACCTTCACTGATTCTGATTTGAAAGAGAGGTAGAGGTGGGTATCATCTGCATATTGATGGACACCCAGCCCAAACCCCCTGATGATCTCTCCTAGCAGCTTCGTATAGATGTTAAAAAGCACGGGGGAGAGGACAGAATCCTGAGGCACCCCAAAAGTGAGAGCCCAGTCTGATCACTCATCCCCCAACATCACTTTCTGGACACGGCCCAGGAGGAAGGAGCGGGACCACTGTATATCAGTGCCCCCATCTCCCAGCCCCTCTAGACCGTCCAGAAGGATGTTTTGGTTGATGGTATTGAAGACTGCTGAGAGATCCAGCAGAACTAGGAAACAGCTTTCACCTTTGTCCCTAACCCACCAGAGATTATCAATCAGTGAGACCAAGGCAGTTTCAGTCCCATGATGAGGCCTGAATCCCGACTGGAAGGGATCCAAATGGTCCACTTCTTCCAGGCGTGCCTTGAGTTGTTCATCAACCACTTACTCAATCACCTTGCCCAAGAATGGAAGATTTGAGACTGGGCGATAGCATGTCTGGAGGATGCGGAACAGCGTGACCAAGGCAGTTTCAGTCCCATGATGAGGCCTGAATCCCGATTGGAAGGGATCCAAATGGTATGCATCCTCCAGGCATGGTTGAACCAGGCATGGTTCAGCAACCACCTGCTCAATCACCTTGCCAAGAATGGAATATTTGAGACTGGGTGATAGTAGGTGGTTTAATTTAAGAAGCGGTTTAATGACCGCCTCTTTTAGCGGGCCTGGGAAGGATCCCTCACAGAGGGAAGCATTCACCACCCTGCAGAACCCATCTCCCAGCCCTTCCTGTCTCACTTTTATTAGCCAGAATGGGCAAGATTCAAGGAAACAGGTGGTTGATTTCACTTGTCCAAGCAACCTGTCCACATCCTCGGAGGTAACAGATTGGAACTGATTCCATGCAACTCGACCAGACAGGACTCTAGCACTCTCCCGCCCCAGTCCATAAGACTTTGCACTTCATATGGCAGCAAAAGTCAAATATTTATCAATATCAGACAATCCTTTATATTGGAAATCCTTATCTCATGTTCAAAACACATTTACACACACCCTCATAAATCTGGAAAATGCAGCATAGCAAAGAGATGGTGTGAACAGGATTGGATGATGGGGCAGAGTCTGAGAAGGGCGACAGCATAGATCAAGGGAAACAAGAAAGAAGGAGGGAAGTGTTGAGAGTAGGTGCAGAAGGAGAGAAAGAGAGAGGTTAAGAAAGAGAGAGATGAAGCAACAAAGATCAGCCATATGGCTTTATTAGCCTTGAAGAAAGTCTTTAGCAGAAGTGGAGGAGAAAGCCATCCTAGTTAACGAACCCCAATTTTCACATTATGTCTGAATATTCTGATTTTGATCTATGTCTTACCTGGAGAAGCTAAGAGCATCCCTGAAAGGGCAATGATGTAAAAGATGCTGATCTGCATTGCTGAAGTTTGACTGGGAATGCCAAGTTGGAAACCAAAGAAGGGAGACCAAGAGTGCTCTCAATTTCCTCTGTCTTCCAAAAGACTGCTTGCTCACGTATTTATAGGTCTGCAAACGGCACTTACACGTCAGCCCTAGGATTTGGTATCCTAAAAGCACTGATGTGTTAGCAGGAAGTCCAGTACTCCTCATGAAGTCTTGGAGCACCAAAAAGAACGTAAAATACAGCTCAATAATTTTAGTGTTTTCATTAAATTGTATTTTTCTTCCTGTTTCCTGCTGCTATAGTTCATGGCTAAAAGTAGTAAAATGAACTGAACGGTATGTACAAATTAGTATGGTGAGCACTTTGAGTCTCATTGTCTTAAAACAAGGTTTCCTTGTTGCTGCTTTAAAGAATAAGGCCACATTTAGTATTCGGGGGGAACTGGGCAAAATATCTTGATTAGTTTGCTGTGCACTTTCGGTTGATGAGGCAGTCCTCAGGTTTTCTGGCACCACTGCTCCCATGACTGGCAAGAAGATGTGACCAAAAGGAGACGAAAAAGAGTTTGGATTTGATATCCCGCTTTATCATTACCTGAAGGACTCTCAAAGAGGCCAACATTCTGCTTTCCCTTCCTCCCCCACAACAAACACTCTGTGAGGTGAGTGGGGCTGAGAGACTGAGTGTGACTGGCCCAAGGTCACCCAGCAGCTGCATGTGGAGAAGCGGAGACGTGAACCCGACTCACCAGATTACGAGTCTTCCGCTCTTAACCACTATACCACATTAGCTCTCAAAAGGAGACCCTTGTTGGATCAGACCAAAGGTTCATCCAAGATCCTGTTCTGACAGTGGCCAACCAGATGCACATGGGAAGCCCACCAACAAAACATAACCACAGTAGTGTGCCACACCCACAAGTGGTATTCAGAGGCTCTAATTATCCTCTCTGGGTGTTGGACCCCTGTTGCTGCTCTAGAAAATGGAGATGGAGCTGATACTGTATATTCAATGACAAGGCAACCTGGTATTGGTTTACCTTCTTCCTTCCTCGTTTGGTTTATTGTTAAAAGCAACAATGACTGCCAATGTAAGCATGTACAAAGTAGTAGAAGACTACAATGCACTACAAATATTACAAGCTAAGTCCAAAGAATAAATACAAGCCGTGGCAACAAGGAAAGCAGCAATGCTCTCTTCAGATAATAGTGGAGGAAATCTCCAAAGTTGCACCTCATTTTGTGCTTCTTCCTACCAATTGAAGAATATGTATGGACTGCAGCCATGGACCCCTTCTTGCCTCAGTAATTTTTCCAAGATTTTTCTTCCTCTCAGGAAAGCATGATTCCTGTACATCATACTATGATGCTATTGTGTGTCCCCGGACACTTTCCATATGAAGAAGAAGCATGAAAAATATTTAAAATCTTCATTTTGGGATCACAGCAACAGGGGTGAAATCCCATTAGTTTACTCAAATGGCGAGGTGCATGGTAGAAATTTTAGCTTTGCCACATACAGTCAGGAGGGGTGGGACAGGCATGGTTCAGGGTCCTTAATATAAGTAATATACAATATATCTCTGTATCCAGGGAACCCTGAAAAGTTCCTTCAGCTAATGTACTGCCCAGTGCTTAATGTTTTGAACATTAAGTTTTGGACATTAGGTTTTGGAGAAGCTAAGGACATCAAGTCTCTTAGAAGACAGGGAAGTTGTAATGTGTTCTGCTGTGGTTTTTCTCTCTTGCTGTAGAATTTGAGCTCCCCTTCTGGCTTCAACCATGTGGACTGGCATTATTCACCTTGCCCATTCAAAAATGAACTAAAACCTTTAATAATTATTGACATTTGTCAGTGGTAATCCTAAGAAGTGTTTGGGTGGTGGGGAATGCTGTTTCACCATTGGCATCTAAGTAAAAATATAAAAAGTTATGGTATTATTATTATTATTATTATTATTATTATTATTATTATTATTAATTGAAGTTCTCACCCTGGCCACTAAGGCTATTTTGTATATAGTTTTCACTTAGGTCCACGTAAATTAATTTAGGCGGGAAACCCTGGGTTGTTGTTGTTGTTACAATGTTGACAACTGGCTGCCTATAAAAGCAGGCCGGCTGAGCTGTTTGCAGTTCAGTTCAGTTCTAGCTTACTAGAAAGAACCACTTGGAGAAATCTCTGTGTCGACTACTATGTCCACCCACAACTTAATAATGGCAGCGAAGGTGGGATCGGATGGACATCAGAGCACAGCCAGATTCGGACACTCACTGAGGGGAATCACTGAGCTGAAACACTGAGCGAAATCGCTGAACAGAACCCAATTAAGAGCTGACTGTACTGGCTAGAGCACTGTGTTCCATCCATCATCGGAACAATGGTTCACTTGTGCCTCTACTGCATTTGCCCCAGCTTCTGAATCATGGGACTCCTACCTTGCTTGGCTCCCCTGCTACCTCCAAGCAAACAAGCTGATGGAAGGGTCAAAGGAGCATAAGCGGGGTCTATTCCTCAGCCTCTGTGGGCCTAAGGTGTTCGGGACAGCCCAAGTTTTGGTCGCGCCACTAGCAGTCCAGGCAGCACCATGGGACGTGCTAAAAGAGAAGCTCAAAAACCACTACACTCCAAAGCTGTCCAAAATTGCTGTTGCAATGCGTTCTACCACCAGGACCAGGCAGAGGGGGAGTCGATCAACAGCTACATCGCCACCCTCCGAAAGGCCGCACTGCACTGTGAGTTCTGAGACTTAGAACTCAAATCAAATTGTCTGCAGGGTTTGGAACAACCGTCTGCAACGGCATCTTCTCACCAAGCCAGACCTCACACTGAAGAAGACCATTGAGGAACAACCATCTGTTACTATGAAAGTAATATGTTAAGAAAGTAATATATTAAGATGCTATTATTGAGAGAGAGTTTACTAAATATAGTAAAAGCTGAATTGCATAAAGGCTGTGTGTGACCAGCGACACACTTAGTCAAAGTCTTGCATGCGCTGTTAAAATGCACTCCGATTATTGGTTGAGGTTTTCATGAGTAAAAACCAACTTTTAAAGAATTCTGAATTAAGAACTAAGAATATAATATATTATGGAACAGCCCTCTTTTTGGCTGGCTGGACAGCTAACCATCCATAAATTAACAGCAAGAATAGGGACCTGGAATGTTGTTTGTGCTTTTTTAGTATGTCCCTCCCATGAAAGATACTCCTTGGACATCTATTAATTGAAAATTGAGATGGCTCTGAGTGTACATGCCAGGAGAGGTCTTAGGCAAAATAATTTTTATTTCCCTGTTCACATTAGGCTGTGGAAACTGTTCCAGAACAAACATCTTATATGAGAAAGGGAGATATTGAAGCTCTTTGTGTTGATTGAACCTCCAAAGTTGTCAAATGCATTAGTGACAGTAGAATTAAGATGTTGATAGACAAATACCTCAATGCTTATTGATACAGTTACCCAGTAGGTGATTCCTCCTAGGTTTCTCTTGGGTGAAAGGCAATATTGAACAAAGTTACCTTATGTATGGTTCCTTTGAAGGGAAAGTGATTTTTAATGTTTGCATGCAAATTGATGTATTAAGGTAAATGGAGAAAGTATGTACAATGAACCATGGTGAATAATTGGAAGAGGAAGAATTTTGTGTTCTGATTGGAACTGCATTTTTCCAGAACCATTTCTATCTGAAGTATGTAAGGTGTAAATGAACTTTTATATGAATGTATCAAAAGACTTTCAAGTTTATATTTGCGACCACCCAGGGGGAAAAGATATGAATTATCTGGGCATTAATTTTGAAATTTCTGAGTAATATCTTCCAGTTTCTGACGCCTGGTGGGGATTATATGCAATTCCAAGACATATGTTCTCTTGGAAAATTGTTCCTTTTATTGTTTAATAATATACAATCTTGCAGGAAGTGCAGAGAAAGTGGAACTTGGGTTTTCAAACCAAAATGCTAAGTAAAACAGAATGTTGTGAACACTGGCCCAACTGAATGTAAAAGTGCATTATAATTTGTATGTCTGAATTACATAAATGTGCAGAATTTTATTATTATCAAACATGGACTGAGGAGGAGGCGGAGCTGGAGCCGCAGCATTAAGCTGCTAAACACGCCCCCCGGAGACACCTGGCCGGAGACACCTGGTTGGCTGCCTCCGGTGGGCGTGGGTGCCAGCCAGGTGAGGAGGGGCGGGGGCTAAGGTCCCCCGGCCAGGGGCGGAGCTCGGGCTCCCGCCCACAACCACTCCCCTCTCTTCCAGGGAGGAGAGTCTTTATCAAACATGGTTACACTGACGCAAATTCAGGCACACTCCAGTTTAATATTCCTGTAACTACTTGATAAGAATTTTGTGTGTGTGTGAATCCATGTAGGAAGAGTGTTGGGGTGAAATAGCAAATGTGTGTATTGGGAAACTGGGACCTTAATTCATAAAGCAAATCACACCAAGCAAGCTTTGTCCTTCAGCAGAATACACTTAAGATACAGTGTACACAAAGCTACAGTGATACACAAAAGCTACAGAGCTTTTCTCTAGTGTAAGATTTGTTTACATCCTCTGTAGCATACGGAAGCAGGACCAAAAATGTAGGAGGAATCAGAAAGGATTCCATTAAAAAAAAAAGGAAGGAAGGAAGGAAGGGGAAGAACACAAATGTACAATCAAAGTCCTCAACCCCCCCATCTGCTCTGCATAGGATTGAATTAAATAGATATGCAAAAAAAGTTGAGTTGCACTCTGTCTCCTTCTGTGTGAGATATATACAGATGCAGAAATGAGTTTATATTTAGTCAGCATGAGTTGCTTATTCCTCCTGTTTAATAGGAATACCCTTTCTGACTGTCATCAGATGCTTTCTTATAAGAAAATTCAGCCATACAGCAGGTAGCACTTAACTTATTGTTGTACCGTAATTATAACTGAACCACTGTCCCAAGTCAATTAAGTACGTGAATAAGTATATCAAGATTAAATCATTTGCAGATAATAATAGGGAAAACTGGGAAGGACTGTCCTACAGTTTATTCAAAAGGTCAATCAACTTTCAAATGCAGCCCAACAGAACACCCTTTCGCAGTAAATATTCTGCTGAAAGAGTTTAAGATAGAAGCATATCTTAAGAGGAAAAGGTAGGATAATCACGGTAATATGCTGCCTTCCAAGAGGATCTCATTCTTTTGTGATTTAATCTCTGCTTGCAATTTGTGTGTGTGTATTCTACAATCACATTTAACCCTGGAAAAGAGCCAGCATCTGGTACATGTTTTTTTATGTGTTTTTAAGCTTTCTGTTTGTGTGAATGACTTCAGATGCCAGATCATCACCTGTGTTACCTTGTTAACGTACTTCATCTTTGTGTCAGTGTCAAGAGAGAGAGAGAGAGAGAGAGAAAAGGAAGGGGGGAAATAATAATGATGATGTTGGGACTGAAGAATTTAGAAAGGACCTAAGAAAAGGAGGTGAAGTGGACAAAATGACAGTACAAAAGGGTGTTTCAGTGTATAAGATCATATAGTGATAAAGTGGGCGTAGCGCCTTTGGTCCTAAGGGCAGCAGAGTACAGGGATGGGAATTGGCTGAAGAAACAGAAGGCATTAATGGGGTAATGGGGCCCTTTGGATGTACAGCAGTCCTTTGTTGGGCTCAAATTGTCGTTTTTTGTGTGTGTATTGAATATATGCTATATGGTGATTTGTGGACCTAGTAGGTACCCAGAGCCATTTGCACATGGCGAAATATGTTTTTTATCAAGGTAATTTTATCAAGGTAATTGTTAGACCCTGATGATGACCAACCCATAGCCTATTTGTCTGAAAAATTAACCACTACGAAACAAAGTTTGCCTCCCTGCATGCGAACAGCAGTGACTGCTGCCACTCTGATTACAAAAGCTGACAAGTTCATCTTTGGACAGGAAACCACGTGCGTCACTCCTCACGCTGGGCCAGCATTGTTGGACATGAAAGGAACTTATTTTTCTATCTCCCTTTGCCAAGCACTGCTCCTGCACCCGCAGTTGCAGCTTCGAGTTACTGAGGTTCTTAACCCAGTTACGCCACCACTGATGGGAGAGGATGGGCCTCCAACACCTGACTGCATATATTCCAGCAGGCCTGATTTGAAGGATTAAGCAAACCCCAGGCAGTATGAGATTGGACTGCTACGATTGATCTACACCAACCCCTTTGACTCACCATCTCTCGGTGCCCTACAGACACCGCCTCACGCTTCTCCTCACCGCATCGGCTCAGCGCCCACCAGACGACTGCCCTACTGGTGCCACCCCGGGAAGCTGGCATCTCTATGCACGGCACGAGAAAAATCCAGCGTGGACTAAAAGAGGACATTTTCTTTTCTTTCCCTTTGAATATGTAGCTTTTTATATAGCTTTGTGGGAGGTACCCTCGGTATTAGAAGAAGAAGGTATTAGGAAATAAATATATCCCTGTGCCCAAATGATGCAGGTAGGGCTGTGGGGGGACATGGTTTTAGCCGGGATGGTAGTCTTCTGATTTCTGGCCATCGCCGCGCCCACACCACTTAAGGTAACCCAGCGGCTAATGAGAGAATGGGGTGCCCGCAACACGCAGAAATGGAAGCCTATTCTGCAAAACCGAACCAATTGCACAGTCTGCACCCGGAACCTCTTGCACTCTGTGACCTACAGATGCTTTGGGAGGAGTACCCCTCCTCCTTGTGCCTTGGAATGAGTCCTCAGTTACGGCCCCGATTTTGGCTTCCGCCGGATTTTGGGCTGCGTTAAATTTGACAGAAGGAGCCTGTGGCTTTAACATCTCTGACCATGGCTCTGACCATGGTATAGCTATTCGACACCTGGCAACAGAAAGAGAGAAAGTAGCCCATGTTCCTGTCCCAACCTGGAACGGATGGGACATGTCTTGGTTGACTCAGTGGCTTCTGAACCTTGGGTGGCTTAGAGGACTTGTAATGATGTTAATGGACTAATCTTGCTTCTTTTCTGCTCCTGTATACCCTGCTTAACGCAATGCTTGCAAAATATGATGCATAAAATGATGTTACGAATGATTTGGCCCCAGATTATAGCACTGACACGAGAATACCGGCCAGTACCTTGGGACGAGCCAAAAGGCTGTCCAAAAGAAGAGTAGGGAATGAAGGAATGGGTTTCCAAAACCCAAAAACTGACTGTGCAGGCAGTTTTAAATTGCACTAAAATCCCTATTTTTCCTTAGCTAAAATGCATAAACTCAAGCCGTTGAGTAAATCCATAACAAGAACAGAGCTCTCTCTCTTATCAGTCCGTGGCGGCAATGAGTGACCTTGCCAAGTTCCAGTACAGCAGGGATGATGCGTGTGTGCTTTATCTTACGTCCTGAACACACTCTGACACACAAACCCAGGTCCGGGAACAAACGCCAGACCGTGTTCCCGGAGATGATTACGTCTTCCCAGATAAGAGTAGGAAGAGGAAGATCCTTTTATGGTCAGAAGTACAGGAAGGAAGATCCTTTTATGGTTGAGAGTACCAGAGCAGGAACATATGTGAAGTCAACCTGCGTATACAAGTTGACATGGCTGGGGAAGGGGGAAAGGGTGTCTGGAGGATATAAATACTGCATGAAACTTGTCATTTCTTTGGACTTGCTGTGGACTTGATCACGCAAGTGCCTTCTGCTATCCGGAGAGCAGAATAAACTCTTTCTTTGAATCAACCTCAGGTGTCATTTGACTACCTTCCTCCTGTCCCGGAGCAACGCAGACCCAATCGGTGAATTCCAATAAGGCTACACAACGGCGTCTTCTCTCAAAGCCAGACCTCACACTGCAGAAGACCATTGAGGAGGCTGTGGCCTCAAAAGCTGCTGAACTCTTCCCCCAGGAGATTCTCAAGGACAGCAGCCTGCATCCTGATAAGAAGCTAATCCCAGTGCACCACGAGGAGGCTAGCAGTAATGAAGCACCCCCCAGCAAAGACAATGACGTATACCAGACGAAGCAGGAGCGCAGGAAGTTCAAAAAGAGGTACAAGGACAAATCAGAATGTGCTGGGTGTGGAGACAATCATTTCCATATCAAGTGTCAATTCAGGTTTTGAAATTTTTTGCTATGCATCTCATGCAGTAAAACAAAATAATTACAGGGGTGTGTCTGGTATGGTTTTCTGCTATAACGGGTGTCCATTTGAATGGAAGTCCCAGAAACAAACCATTATATGTCTCTCCACGATGGAGAGTGAATTATGCGCATGCATTCAGGCTATTTGTGATGTAGAATGGTACCTACAAGTATTTGCAGATCTACAGATACAAGTAACACTACCAGTCAATGTCTACCTCGATTCCCAGAGTGGACTCGCTATGCTGTGTTCAGAAACTAATAAGCAATGCACTAGAGTTTTGAGATTATGTTTGCAATTTGCAAATAAGCTAACTGCTGACAAAATAATCGCTTTTCAGTATGTTTCAGGTGACAACCAAATTGCTGACATTTTTACTAAGGCACTCTGAAGGTCACACATGAAAGATATGTACAGAATATCCTTTACATTTCTGTTCCACAGTTATGAACCACAGAGGAAATGTTGTTTAAACGTTAGGGTTCATTATTGTTCCACAGTGTGTGTACCCCTGACCTAGGTACACTGTGTGTATCCTGACCTAGTTTTACAGCTGTGTAGCAGTGTAGTAGGTGCTGATAAGTCACTGTAATTAGCTGCGTCAGCAATTGTCAATGATATATAATGCATAGTATGTATTTTACTTTGCCCCCTGGTGGGTGGGTGATGATTATAGACACCATGTGAGATGTATGTTAGAGGAGTTTTGTTATTAAATCATGCAAATATATTTTTGTGTCTCTTCAGTGTTTCCATCTGTGTGGTCTACTTTGCACACACTCTGGCATGTTTCAAATGTCCAGTAGATTGTCTCATCCATCCCTACAAAGCTGTGCCTGGTTATCTGTACCCTGTACATCTTGGAGTTCCTGGCTTTTCATCGCATACACAACTATCTATGTTCTTAATGAGCAAATCACCCACTACTAGAAGCCCTACACCCCTTGGAGAACTACCCATGGCACAAGAGAATAGCTGTTCATTCCCCAAAGAATTGGCCCATCTTAAGGGAATGTTTCCCTCTTACTCAAAGTGATGCCCTCTGTCCCTGACATCCTCCTTTTCCTTACGCCAATGGAGTTATCCTTGTGGGAGTGGGACATATACTGTCCTGAAGGCTTAATCCAGCAACCTCTCATAGCCTTTCAAGGTCTGAAACCTTGACTTCAAGGAGAAAAGGTGCTACTGGAGAGCCAGGAGCTAATGGCACCTTGAACACAACCACAACTTCTGTCCAACCAAGAGAAACGCTGGAAAGCACCCACACCCTGCACAATTGTTTTTGCAGTTTAAGTTACTTGATTTTTAATACATTTTTTTAGGTCAAGGAAAGTAGGGGCAGCATGATGTGCACTGGCCTCCCCATCTGATAAACTCACCTCAGCCCTTCTTCAGGTGTACATGTTATTATTGTGTTATGTACTGTAGTATTGCATTATTCAATATGTTCTAGATGCTTCACAGGATTCATATTAATTGGTTAATAAACAAAAGAAAATACTGCTAAGGGGTGTGGAGGGGAGAACATTCCATAGTGGCAAAAAAATAATAATTGGTGCACAGGGAACAATTCCAATATTGTGAAAAGAATCCATTTCAATCTCTGATGTGACTTTGAAAGTTTTATTCTGAAAGGAATCAGCTCATTGGGAAACATCTGTTAAGATAAAAATTAGCTATTAGGCCTAGAATGTATTAGTTAGGACATTTGCTATAGTTTAATACTTTGCTACATTTAACCTCTCCGTTATCTAGCACTGAACACTGCCTTTGCACTTCAACACATTTACTATTGAAGGAAGCAACAGACTTTTCACCTTAAATATTAAGGGAAACATTAATCTCCTGGATTAATTTATTGAGAGAAAAACCAATCCCCTGGCCACTAATGTTCAAGGAAATATCAGTGATTTCTATTTTGCCTGAAAGGAAAAGTTGGATCGTTCGGACAAATCTGGTGAGAGCTGATTCCGTCCCTTGGCCTTTTATGATCAGAGTAAATCGGGTCCGCTGTTCTGCTGAGTTGGGTGCCCCACCAATTTGTAGATGTTCAGCATTCAGGGAATGATCTGTGATTTCCCTTTCCCTAGTAAGGAAAGCTTTGATCCCAGTGGCTAAAAGTCTCATAGAACGTTCAGTGCCTTGGGCTTGAATTTTCAGTGTGAAGCTGACCTTCTTGTCTTCTTCCTTGGGGGAAATCTTGGTCCCTCCACGTTCTCTTTGCAGGAAAACATTGATCTCTTGTATTATCCTGTTGGTGGAAGGACTAATTGCTGGGCCTTTTATGTTCATTGAAATATTACGGAATTCCTTTTGGGCTGGGAGAAGAAACTTGGTCTTTTCGAGAAATCTCTTAAGAGCTGATTCCTTCCCTTTACCTTTTATATGCAGAGTAAATAGGATCCGCTGTTCTGCTGAGTTGGGTTGCCGAGGAATTCCTTGGCCTCCTTCATTCATAGAATATTCTGTGATTTCCTTTTCCTCGGTAAGGAAAGCCTTGATGTCTCCAACTAACCTCATCATGGAAACGTCAGTTCCTTCAGCTTGTATGTTCATTTTGAAGCTGACCTTCTTGTCTTCTTCCACGGAGGAAACCTTTTCTGGAGAATCAACTCTTATGCCACCATCTGGGAAGGGAAAATGGGATTACTTAGCAAAAGCCATTTCTTAAATTCTGACACATCTAATACCAACCGTCATGGCTGAACTTTCTCTTTCTTCTAGGTTGCCATCATTTCTACTGAATGGATACTTTCTAATAATAACAGGACTTTGGATCTTCTTTTGGATACTCTCTAATAATAACAGGACTTTGAATTTTTTTAGTGCTTTTGAATTCCCCACTGCTACGTTTGACTTTCACCATTCATACAAATCCTGTCAGTTTAATTAGTGTTCTTCTCTACCTAGTGCAAATGGGAGAAAGAATCACCTGGTGGATTCAGAGCAGAGTGAAAGTCAATCCATGTAATCTGAATTTCATGTTCACTCTCTAAACTTAAATCTCTCATTGGCATATGATGTTTCTCATTCTATACTTCAAGATCGGTATGTATTCTGTAGGCCTCTATTAGGGCTTTTCCACTGGGATGTGGATGGTGCTGTGGTCTAAACAACTGAGCCTCTTGGGCTTGCCAATTGTGAGGTTGGCAATTTGAATCCCCGCGATGGGGTGAGCTCCCGTTGCTTTGTCCTAGCTTCTGCCAACCTAGCAGTTCGAAAGCACACCATTGCAAGTAGATAAAGAGTTGTAGTCTTGGAGGTCTACATCCCAGCTCTTAGGGGCCTTAAAAGTAGTAGAACTGAGAGGTTCTGATAGTCTGATAGTCTCTCCCAAACTGAGGCAAAATTATAGTCAATTGTTATGGCTTGGTCTCTCCCACAAACGTGAGACGACTCTGGCTGTTAATTATTTCAGATTTATTGCTAAAACAACAAACTAGGACATAGCTCCTCTACTCCTCCTCCTCCTCAGAAGATGGAGTTTCCCAGGATGAGCTCCTTCCCCTTCCCCAGCACAGAAGCCCCCACCTTCTCTTCCAGTATCTTTCGCCACTTTCAAGATCCTACGAGATTTGGGAGAGAATGATTCCTGCATACCAATGTCTCTATCGTCGCTCTCACACAGCTGCCTGTCCCTCTGGCCCTGTTTTTCTCCTCCCCTTTGTTCAGAGCTCAGGTTACAGCAGCTCTCCCCCTCCTCTCTGCCTTCCAGTGTTAACTGTCCTCTCCCTATGCCTGCTTCTCCTCCTCCTGTCAGCACCTGAGCTTTGCTGATATCAATGTGTTGAATGGTTTCTTTAAATGTAAAGGTTCATCATTGTTCCACCCGATGTGTATGTCTTTAAGGGGCCAGAGCAAGGGCCAGAGCAAAATAACGAGACCCAGCTTTACAGCTATGAAACATAACAGGTGCTGCTGAGTTGTACTGATTAAGCTGTGTCAACAATTGGGTGTAGTATATAAGGAGCAGCGCCTAGCTCTCCCATTCCCCTGGGGGATGGCTTGGTGGTTGGGTCATGTTTTGTTGTTGATGTATTTAGTGTAAATGGAGTTTTTGTTTTTGTTATTAAAACCTTGTTTAAGTTATTTTTGAGTCCCTTTTTAATGCATGGTCTCCCCAGCAAGCTCTCTGCAGCGCTGCTCAACTGCAAATAGCCAACACAATGGAGCTAAACCATAGGGTTTAAGGTTTAACATGAGCCAATATAAGATGTGAATTTCAACTAGTGTGTTTGATGTGAGTCTTAATTAGGTATAATTTATTTTAGTTTTAAATTTTTGTGTCTTTTAAATTATTGTTGCAAATCTTTCTTAATTATAAGGACTAGCTAATTATGTAAATGCGGGACGCGGGTGGTGCTGTGGCCTCAGTGCCTAGGACTTGACGATCGTATGGTCGGTGGTTCGAATCCCCGCGGTGGGGTGAGCTCCCATCTTTCGGTCCCAGCTCCTGCACACCTAGCAGTTTGAAAGCACCCCTAAGTGCAAGTAGATAAATAGGTACCACTTTATAGCGGGAAGGTAAACGGCGTTTCCATGTGCTGCGCTGCTGCTGGCTCGCCAGAGCAGCTTCGTCATGCTGGCCACGTGACCCGGAAGTGTCTCCGGACAGCGCTGGCCCCTGGCCTCTTAAGTGAGATGTGCGCACAACCCTAGAGTCTGTCAAATTTTAGCTTTGCCACATACAGTCAGGAGGGGTGGGACAGGCATGGTTCAGGGTCCTTAATATAAGTAATATACAATATATCTCTGTATCCAGGGAACCCTGAAAAGTTCCTTCAGCTAATGTACTGCCCAGTGCTTAATGTTTTGAACATTAAGTCTTGGACATTAGGTTTTGGAGAAGCTAAGGACATCAAGTCTCTTAGAAGACAGGGAAGTTGTAATGTGTTCTGCTGTGGTTTTTCTCTCTTGCTGTAGAATTTGAGATCCCCTTCTGGCTTCAACCATGTGGACTGGCATTATTCACCTTGCCCATTCAAAAATGAACTAAAACCTTTAATAATTATTGACATTTGTCAGTGGTAATCCTAAGGAGTGTTTGGGTGGTGGGGAATGCTGTTTCACCATTGGCATCTAAGTAAAAATATAAAAAGTTATGGTATTATTATTATTATTATTATTATTATTATTATTATTATTTATTGAAGTTCTCACCCTGGCCACTAGAGATATTTTGTATATAGTTTTCACTCAGGTCCACAAAAGTTAATTTAGATGGGAAACCCTGGGTTGTTACAATGTTGACAGCCGGCTGCCTATAAAAGCAGGCCTGTTTGCGGTTCAGTTTAGTTTCAGCTTATTATAAAGAACCACTTGGAGAAATCTCTGTGTCGACTGCCATGTCCACCACCACCACCAAAATAATAATAATAATAATAATAATAATAATAATAATAATAATAATAATTTATACCGTCTGGCTCGGCCCCCCAGCCACTCTGGGTGACTCCCAACAGAATATTAAAAACATGATAAAACATTAAACTTAAACATCTGTCCTCAGATGTCTTTTAGAAGTCAGATAGTTGTTTATTTCCTTGACATCTGATGGGAGAGCATTCCACAGGGCAGGAGGCACCAAAACTCATAGCAATGAATGGGAATGGGGCTAGCACAACTTTGTTCTTAAGAGATATAATTTGGTCCTGAATAACTACTGGAGGTGGAACTAAAATGCAGAGCAGGTTTTACACAGATAGGGTAGCTTTTCATAGCAAATTTTCATATAAACAGGTACTAGTCAAAGCTTGTAACCTGTACAAAGCCCTCTGACCTCTCAAGGGTGGAGGGGTGAGTCATGCAAAACCCAATTTCACATTAAAGGGAAAGGCTGGGTGATGAACCACATTTACAACCTGAACGTTGGGTGTGTATCTAAAATGTCACTTAGGCTCCTAGCCTCCTGGATTATGTTCAGAAAGTAAGTGAGCTAGTATCTTTCTTATACATAGTTACAAGCCTGCTAAATAGATGGCCTCTTCTAAGGGCAGTTCTGCACTTCCTTTCAGGCAGTTCCCATCCATCTAGAATTCATGGGTAGCATCTCCAGCAGAATCAGAGAATTCTAAGGAACCTCAAATCCCGAAAGGCAGGAAATCCGCTCATATACTATCCATAAAGGTATCAGTTCAGCCCTTGCACCAAACCCACTAATCACAGATTGCCTATCATCAACAGGGACAGTCTGTCACCCAGTCAATGACAGCATCCCACTGAGAAGTTTTTCATAATACCTCAGAGAAATGTGTTAATATAGATGAAGTGGTGGCTTTTGGCCATCCGATAGCCAAATGGCATTTAAACCTCTTTGGGGAGTCTTGGCAGAAAACTTGTTCAGAATTTTTGGTATACCCATAGAGAACAAACATGGAGGATCTGATGGTTTCCTTAACTTTACAAATAAAAAGCTTTCTGAAACTTTGCAAATCCTCTGCATTAGTGGATTCACATCTCACAAGAACACAAACCCACACACATTTTCCAGCAACATATTACATTTTATTCAAATAGTATACAGGGTTGTTGTTGTTTTTTCAAAAAATTCAATTCCACTGAAGTATTTTCTGGAAGCCAAACAACAGCAGATCAATCTGTTCATCTGGGTAATATCAGTTGCTGAAATAAGTAAATGTTTCTCTCCACTTTACCCTGTACCAAATCTGCAGAGAGAAAAAAATATATATTCTGTGATCACTAGGTTTATGTGTTAACACAAAGAGACAGTACACACACACACACACACACATATAAAAGGGGGGGACACTCCATAAGCAACAAACTTTCATATCACAAAAATGCCAGTGACTTGTTTATTAATTTTGACAATTTCTCAAATGAAAATTTACAAACGAGCAAATTTGACTGAACATTCAACTAATATGCAGCACTAAATCTGACTTTTAAAATGCACGGGGGGGGGGTGAAAAACAAAATAGCATATCTGCCACTGGATTGGGACCTTCAGGCTGAACACTTCCCCCACCCCTGACCTCGATACAGTGTGTCTTCTGCAAAAAATGTAGTTTAGTGTTACATCCAAGGATTGTGATATAAATAAGTTAATTATTATTTTTTACTTATTCTTATTCGTTCTTTTCCATTGAATTATATGTTAGCATTCTTGGGCTTTAAGACCCATCAACCCCCATCAATGCAGATAGATATTGTGGGACTTGTAGTCTAAAATGTATGGAGGGCACCAGGTTGGAGATGGATGCACTTTTGCCCGATTTGGTTCACTGTTTGCAAATAGGCAACACCTGCAAATTTTTTTGGTGAAAATTCATTAAAAAGCTCCACAATTCCTTTTTTTGAGATCCCACCCCCAAAGAAAAACCTCAACAATTTTTTCCACCCCCAAAAAGCAGCTCAAAAACTCCACCACCCCCACCAAAAAAAAAACCAGTTCTGTCTGAATATTAACATTTTGAAACATGGCAACCCAAGATTAACTTGCTTTTAATGTTTGATTTTATATGGGATGTAAAATTCTTAGAAATTACGAACGATAAAGCCATATAAGATTCCTGTTAAATCAAACAAACAAATGAATCCTTTGATTAAACAGTACGTGGTTGTTCTGGCTTTTTATTGCCAACTTCATTAAATTAAAAAATAATAGAGCGACGGGAGGCCCACAAACGCCCTCTTGACCTATGTGGATGAAAAGTGGTATATAACCACAAATAAATATATAAAAATGTCACCAAACATATTTGAAAGACGGAACAGCCAAATCCTTCTCTCTCCAAGTTGAGGAGTGACTTCTGAGAGCATGCCATCAGATTATAACATGAGGAAGAGAGATGTGAAAACTGAAATACATGTTCCATTAGAGTTCATAGATAAATTATTAATCTTACGGTAAACAGCATAATGTGCCTTCTCCACATGTTCCTTGGATTGGGTAAGGTGTGTTGCATACAGGCTCATTAGTGCAAAATCCTTTAATTGCACTGCAATCTTCAGTAGATTCTATTGCCTCTGTCCTCACTGCATGTCCTAGAAAAAGAAAACATTGATTAAGGGATTCCTCCATTCTTACTTGATAATTATAGATCACCACCTGCTGCTGCTGCTTTGGAATGGAACGGACTACCCTTTAATGCTATAATAATAATAATAATACTGAAGTTGAGCATGCATTTTCCTCTGGGTTGTTTTCTGTACTTTGGGCCGACAATGCATTATATGAGAGGTGTTTGCTTACAAAAACACATATATGGAGGAAAATGATGAACAGAAATTTATATGTGAAAATGCACACAAATGTATGTTCGCAGCTTTGTGTGGATTCATATTTTTTAAAAATCAGAGATTAGTGCAGAAATGGGAGCAGGAGAAACCAGAGAAACCAAACACTCACAGATTAGTTACAGGTAGGTAGCCTTGTTGGTCTGCCATAGTTGAAGCAAAATTTTAAAAAATCCTTCTGAATGTGTATCTGAAAAAGTGTGCATGCACACAAAAGCTCATACTGTTAACCAATAACAAACTTAGTTGGTCTCTAAGGTGCTCCTGGAAGGATTTTTTAAAAATTTTGTTTCACATACAGATTGATTCATCAGAAGGGAAGGGGTTCATATATTGTTCTGCTAATGCTTCCTCCCTTCCAAAGAAGGGTTCGCCTATCCATTTCACACTCCTACCTTTTGCCTGTACTGAGCGATTTTCTCCCCTGAGTTTTCTGTGGATACATATTCACCAGCCCATGCCACTTTGCATTTTGTATGGTGTTCAAAGTTAGATGTCTATCAATTTAGAGGAACGGGGAACCCATTATTTTAGAAATCCACCTCTCAAACTCATCTACACACACCCTTATAAGCGAGAGCAGGCAGCATGGTAAAGAGATGGCTTGAGCAAGACAGGATGATGGGCAGGTGGAAGACTCCAAGGAGGACAGCAGCAATTGCTCAACTGAAGCAAGAATGAAGGAGTGAGAGGAGAGATGTGTGAAGACAGAATGAGAGAGATCTAGAAAAGGAGGAGGAGAGAGCAAGGTAGACGAGGGCATGTAGTCTTCATCTTAATCTTGAGGGGAAAGTCTTCTGCAGATTTGGAGGAGAAGGCTATCTTGGTTATTGAATCCCAATTTTCACATCATCTCTGAACATTCTGATTTTGATGTACGGCTTACCTGGAGAAGCTAAGAGCATCCCTGAAAGGGCAATGATGTAAAAGATGCTGATCTGCATTGCTGAAGTTTGACTGGGACTTTCAAGTCAGAAACCAAGGAAGGGAGACCAAGAGTGCTATCAATTTCATCAAAAAGAATGCATGCTCACGTTTTTTATAGGTCTGCAAACGGCACTTACACGTCAGCCCTAGGATTTGCTGTACTAAAAGCACTGGATGTGGTAGCAGGAAAGTTTTGGTCCACTGCTCCTCATGAAGTCTTGGAGCACCAAAAAGAAGTAAAATACAGTAGCTTGTACATTCAGAGTGCAGCCAGATGGAAACATGATTTTAATTCTTTTCAATGCCTATATTAAAAAAAATTAATTGCCTGTATTTTCTTTCCACTTTCTGGCTGCTATGGTCCATTGCTAAAACTAATGAACTGGACTGAGGAGTGCATGCAGATTAGTACATTGAGCACTTTGTGCCTCTTTGTCTTAAAACAGGTTGCTATTTGGTTTTTGCTATTTTAAAGAACAAGGCCACATTTAGTAACACAGCACTGCAAAAACCTCCCACTGGGCAAAATCTCTGGTTTAGGTTGCTATGCACTTTGGGATAATGGGCAGGTCGGTTTCCTGGCAGTCCTCAGTGTCAGGAGCCCAGGCTGCCGTCTTGATAACACAGCACACAAGTCGTATTTGGCTTGAAGACTTATTGCAATACACACAATTAGCCTTGGACGTCTCGAATGTCTGTGGCTTATCAGTTGACCCTTCTGAAGAATGCTTCCTGGTTCTGCAGAATATCCTCAACCTATGACCCTTAAGTTTCTGGATTTGCTTCCTGTCTAATACCTTTCCCATACGTCCCATAGGTCTGCAAATGGCACTTGCACATCAGCCCTCAGATTTAATATTCCTAAAGTCATGGATGTGATAGCAGGAAGTCTAGGTCCAGTGATCCTCTTTAAATCTTAGTACACCAAAAAGAAGTGAAATACAGTAGCTTGTACATTCAGAGTCCAGCCAGCTCGAAACATGATTTTTATTGTTTTCAATGCCTTTTTAAAATTATATTGCGTGTGATTTTCCCCGTTTCTGGATGCTATAGGTAAAGGTAAAGGTACCCCTGACCATTAGGTCCAGTCGCGGACTACTCTGGGGTTGCAGCGCTCATGTCGCTCTATAGGCCGAGGGAGCCGGTGTTTGTCCGCAGACAGCTTCTGGGTCATGTGGCCAGCATGACTAAGCTGCTTCTGGCGAACCAGAGCAGCGCACAGAAACGCTGTTTACCTTCCCGCCAGAGCAGTACCTATTTATCTACTTGCACTTTGACATGCTTTTGAACTGTTAGGTGGGCAGGAGTTGGGACTTAACAACGGGAGCTCACCCCATCGTGGGGATTCAAACCACTGACCTTCTGATTGGCAAGCCCCAGGCTCTTTGGTTTAGACCACAGCGCCACCCGCATCCCTTCTGGATGCTATAGTCCATGACTAAAACTAATGAACTGAACTGAACAGTGCATGCAGATTAGTACATTGAGCACTTTGTGCCTCTTTGTCTTAAAAAAAGTTGTTTTTCTTTCTGTTAAGTATAAGGCCACATTTAGTAAAATGCAGCAGTGTTATTTTTAAAATAATAATAATTTTTATTAGGTTTTTAAACAAATTTTAACATATTCAAAAAACTCAAATTACATTTTACATACTCAATATAACCCCCGCGAATTCTCCCAAGTTCCCTTTTTTGTTTTGAATGTATTATATTTGTTCTGCATATAGTTTTATATCCCTTCTGTGATAAAATAAATTTATTTATTTATCTGTACTTAGTCTCTTAGACTTTATTTATATTTACTATTTGTATTTGTTTATTGTAAGTGTATTACTCAAATCCTACTAGTGAGTTCATTTCCATATATTGTTTCTGTATAAATATCTTAAAAGGTTACCAATCATGTTTGAAGTCATTATTGTCTTTGTCTTTAAGTCTCTCAGCTTCGCCATTTCCATGTATTCCATGTATTCCATTAACTTTTCTTGCCATTGGTATTTCATCGCTTTTCCATCTTTGAGCTAATAACATTGTCGTCACTGTTGTCGCATACATAAATAAATTCTTCTTGTCTATTGGTATATCTTGTCCTGTAATATCTAATAAAAAGGCTTCTGGATTTTTAACAAAGGTTATCTTAAACATTTTTTTCATTTCATTATAAATCATGTCCCAATAATTTTTAATTAATTTGCAATTCCACCACATGTGATAAAAAGTACCCTCCTTTTCTTTGCATTTTCAACACTTGTTAGAGCTCATTTTGTACATTTTTGCCATTTTCACCAGTGTAATATACCATCTATACATCATTTTCATATAATTCTCTTCCAACAGTATACACTTTGTGAATTTCAGATTACTCTTCCATAGCTTTTCATAGTCTTCCAAATATATGTTGTATCCTATGTCTTGTGCCCATTTAATCATGACTGATTTCACCTCTTCGTCTTTTATCTCCCATTGTAATAGTAAGCTGCAAGTTTTCTGGAGCCCGGAGCCTTTCTATTATTTCTTTTTGAAATCTAGAAACAGTATAACTGAATCCTTTCTTGCTATCTTCCTTAAAAATCTCATTTAATTGTCAATGTTGCAGCCAATCACAAACCTCATCCTTAATTTCTTCATACTCTGTTAATTTTAATTTCCCTTCTCTTTCTATCAATAAGTCTCTAAATGTTGGCCATTTTGCTTCCATATTTATTCCATATTTATTCTCTTGATTGACATCGCCTGGAGCCTGGACAGCCCTGTGGTTTTCCATGGATCTGAGGGCAATGAAACAATCGTTGAGACGGCTAGAGCACCGGTGGTGGATAACTCATTCCGAATCTGACCGGACACAGGTTAGAGCTCAACGTCGAGCCTACCAAGTGGCGATAGCGACGGCGAAGAAGAATTTCTTCACCGCCTTTATTGCATCTGCAGAAAACAGCAGCAGGAGACTTTTTCAGGTGGTTCACAATTTAGCGGAACCACCTGCAACATTGGGGCCCAGTACGGGCCACATGTTCTCCTGCAATGATTTTGCAAAGTTTTTTGCAGATAAAATCGCTCAGATTCGGGAAGAAGTAGACTCCACTGTGGGAGCAGGGCCGGGGCGGGAGAGTGCTAGAGTTTTGTCTAGTCAAGTTGAGTGGGATCAATTCCAATCTGTTACCTCCGAGGATGTGGACAGGCTGCTTGGACGAGTGAAACCAACCACCTGGCTCCTGGATCCTTGCCCATCCTGGCTTATAAAAGCTAGCCGGGAAGGACTGGGCGATGGGCTTCGTGGGGTGGTGAATGCTTCCCTCCATGAGGGAGTCTTCCCAGACCCACTGAAAGAGGCGGTTATTAAACCGCTTCTTAAAAAACCATCTTTAGATGCGGCCACGATGGCCAACTATCGCCCAGTCTCAAATCTTCCATTCTTGGGCAAGGTGACTGAGCGAGTGGTTGCTGAACAACTCCTGGAAGAAGCGGACCATTTGGATCCCTTCCAGTCGGGATTCAGGCCTCATCATGGGACTGAAACTGCCTTGGTCGCACTGGTTGATGATCTCTGGCGGGCTAGGGACAAAGGTGAGAGCTGTTTCCTAGTTCTGCTGGATCTCTCAGCGGCGTTTGATACCATCGACCATAACATCCTTCTGGACCATCTTGAGGGGCTGGGAGCTGGGGGCACTGTCATACAGTGGTTCCGCTCCTTCCTCCTGGGCCGTGTTCAGAAAGTGGTGGTGGGGGATGAGTGTTCAGACCCCTGTGCTCTCACTTGTGGGGTGTCTCAGGGTTCTGTCCTCTCCCCCATGCTTTTCAACATTTATATGCAGCCGCTGGGAGAGATCATCAGGAGGTTTGGGCTGGGTGTTCATCAGTATGCGGATGATACCCAGCTCTACCTCTCTTTGAAATCAGAACAGTGAAGGCGGTGAAGGTCCTGTGTGAGTGTCTGGTGGCGGTTGGAGGATGGATGGAGGCTAACAGATTGAGGTTGAATCCTGACAAGACAGAAGTACTGTTTTTGGGGGACAGGAGGTGGGCAGGTGTGGAGGATTCCCTGGTCCTGAATGGGGTAACTGTGCCCCTGAAGGACCAGGTGCGCAGCTTGGGAGTCATTTTGGACTCACAGCTGTCCATGGAGGCACAGGTCAAATCTGTGTCCAGGGCAGCTGGTACGTAGGCTGAGACCCTATCTGCCTGCGGACTGTCTCGCCAGAGTGGTGCATGCTCTGGTTATCTCCCGCTTGGACTACTGCAATGCACTCTACGTGGGGCTACCTTTGAAGGTGACTCGGAAACTACAACTAATCCAGAATGCGGCAGCTAGACTGGTGACTGGGGGCGGCCGCCGAGACCATATAACACCGGTCTTGAAAGACCTACATTGGCTCCCAGTACGTTTCCGAGCACAATTCAAAGTGTTGATGCTGACCTTTAAAGCCCTAAACGGCCTCGGTCCAGTATACCTGAAGGAGCGTCTCCACCCCCATCGTTCTGCCTGGACGCTGAGGTCCAGCGCCGAGGGGCTTCTGGCGGTTCCCTCATTGCGAGAAGCAAAGCTACAGGGAACCAGGCAGAGGGCCTTCTCGGTAGTGGCGCCCGCCCTGTGGAACGCCCTTCCAGCAGATGTCAAAGTGATAAACAACTACCTCACATTCAGAAGACATCTTAAGTCAGCCCTGTTCAGGGAAGTTTTTAACGTGTGATATTTTACTGTATTTTTGGTTTCTATGGAAGCCGCTCAGAGTGGCTGGGGAGGCCCAGCCAGATGGGCGGGGTATAAATAATAAATTATTATTATTATTATTATTATTATTATTATTATTATTATTAGTTCACTCCTGAACACAAAATAGAAGCTAACACTTCTTGGGGAAACACACTGCTCTGGTCATGCCCTGTTGGTGGACTCCCATATGCATCTGTCTGGCCGCCATCAAAAAAGGCTTCTGGATGAGTTGAGCTGCTGATCTGATCTCGAAGAATCTTCTTCTGTTCTTACCAGTCATGTCACTAGTGCTGCCAGAAAACATGAGGACTGCCAGGAAACCATCAAGACCCATTAACCCAAAGTGCATATGAACTTAAACCAGAACAGTTCCAACAGTTCTGCATTTACTAAATGTTACCATGTTCCTTTTATATGCCTGTTGTCTTTGTCCATGAGAGTCCCATGGACTGCAAGAAGATCAAACCTATCCATTCTTAAGGAAATCAGCCCTGAGTGCTCACTGGAAGGACAGATTGTGAAGCTGAGGCTCCAGTACTTTGGCCACCTCATGAGAAGAGAAGACTCCCTGGAAAAGGCCCTGATGTTGGGAAAGATGGAGGGCACAAGGAGAAGGGGACGACAGAGGATGAGATGGCTGGACAGTGTTCTTGAAGCTACCAGCATGAGTTTGACCAAACTGCGGGAGGCGGTGGAGGACAGGAGGGCCTGGCGTGCTCTGGTCCATGGGGTCACGAAGCGTCAGACATGACTAAACGACTAAACAACAACAACCATGTTCCTTTAAAAAAAGAAAAACCCTTTTCAGGACAAGTGCTCACTGTACTAATTTCAATGTACTGCTCATTTCATTTCAATAGTAATGCGTGATAGCAGCCGGAAATAGGAAAGAAAATACAGACAATAAAAACTATGAAAATAATAAAAAAGCATGTTTTCAGTCCACTGAATCCTGAATATACAGTATGTTCAAGTTAATCTACTTTCCTTCCTTCCTTTGGGTACATTGTGATTTCATGAGGAGCAGAGGACCAAGACTTATTACTATCACATCCATTACTTCAGGAATACTGTGTCATCAAGTTTAAATGTACGCCTATAAAGATCTGAACAAACAGATTTTGGGATAACACAGGAAATCAACAGCACTCTTGGTCTTCCTCTTTTGGTTTCTGACTTGAGATTCCTAGTCTTCAGCAATGCAGTTTGGCATCATTTACATTGTTGCCCTTTCATGGATCCTCTTAACTTTTCCTTGTAAGGCATACATCAACATCAGAAATATCGAGACCTAAAGA
Organism: Podarcis raffonei; assembly: GCF_027172205.1. Lineage (NCBI taxonomy): Eukaryota > Metazoa > Chordata > Lepidosauria > Squamata > Lacertidae > Podarcis > Podarcis raffonei. The sequence continues at coordinate 117,179,237 of NC_070604.1, read as the reverse complement.
AATATAGACTTATGCAAAACTGGGTAACAAGAATGAATGTGGCCTTCTCAAAGTAGAAGTTATATAACTACAGGCAAAGGAAGACCCCATATTTGGAAGTGGCAAAGTATAAATTGAATAATCCATCTACTCCTACCTTTGGGATAAATTAATATGCCAGTTTCAGTTTCTCTGCTCTTTTTACCCCATTTCTGAAAGAATTGCTGATTCTTTTCTAATTTTCACACAAAGCTGTGTTCATTCTCACCCAAAAGATGCTTTTCTGTTCATAGTTTTACTCAATCTATGTGTTTTTGCAAGAAAACTCTCCTGATGTAAGGCATTATTATCCAAATATTTCTCTAAAATAAATCCAATAATAGCTGCATTGTTTTCTACTCCTCCTCCTGATTTAGATTTGCTCCTGAGGTTTCAGGGTTGTGATACAACCATTTAAAAAAATTAAACACTTTAAAAAATATCTGGAAAACTAAATTGTGAAGTAGGAAGACATGTGTGCTGCATAGTAGGATGGCTGTGTTTCAGTTCATACATCGGCTCAAGAAATGCAAAGGAAGGAAGTTCACATTAGACTTTTGCACCAAATGAATTTCTCCCCATCTGGATATCACCCATCCCAGGAGCTCTGTGTGCATGGGGGAACATATAGTCCATCACCTTTCAGTGTCACCCCTGAAGTGCAATGTACAATGCTGAGATAATATCCATCACCTACCATACAAATGCTTCATTTGAACATTCAAAACACCCAAACATGCTGAGCTTTATTGCTAATATTGTTGCACAAAACCCCAATCTTTGAGTGGTGCAAATTCCAGGGGTTACAAGGGCTTACCCTGGGTTTATGTTTCCTTCTGAAAATGAGGCACAACCGTGTTGTTATTATTTCATTTCATTTATTGAATTTATATACCGCTGTATACCCAGAGGTCTCAGGGCAGTTCATTATATTATGATATTTGGTTTATTTCCACATATGGTACTTCTAGTTACGAACTTAATTTGTTCCGGAGGTCCATTCTTAACTTGAGACTGTTCTTAATTGGCGGCGTGCTTTTGCTAATGGGGCCTCTTGTTCCCACTGTGCTGCCGGCACACAATTTCCGTTCTCATCCTGGGTCAAAGTTCTTAACTCGAGGTAACTCTTTCAGATTAGTGGAGTTTGTAACATGAAGCATTTGCAATGTGAGGGATTTGTAACTCGAGGTACCACTGTATACAACCTGAGCCTCTGACGGAGGGGTTCACAGCACAAACGCCCTAAAAGGGTATTGTTTCACCCATGTCAGAAATCAAATGCTGTTCTTCCTCTCCAGCTTTCTGCTTTCCCCTTCAACTCACATCACTGCAACTTGACCCTAATCTCTGGCTTCATCCTTCCAACTAACTATTGCAAATGATCCATGAAGATGGGACTAGATAGGTCAGAATATAGGAATGCCTTCATCAAGCAAATTTCTCTCTCTAGGATATACTTATGGAAGCCCTAATCCAAAGAATGAAAGGCCAAAGAATGAAAACGCTTGAAAGGCGGCTAAGTACCCGCTCCTTCAGAGGGAGAGTAACCCCTTTAGAAGTCTTCATGATGCTTTGGTCTGTTGTGTTGTAGGTAAATTGTCACTTGAATGCTGTATTGTAACTCTGTTCGTTTATTTCCAACCTCTAGAACATTTTGTGTAATGTCTCTGAAGGAATGGGTTTCTGTGTAGTAAGTTTAAAAACTGACTCAACGCCCCCTTTTGTTCTTTCAAAAGAGAGCACTTTTAAATGCGTAAAACTTGAACTGTTGAGCAAAACCATAATAAGGACACAACTGCATAAACAATTCTCTCCTTTATCAGTCACGGCAAGGGATGGCCTTGGCTCACCAGGGGAACAAAGAAAACACGTCAGAACTTTATTTTATGTGCTGACCACAAAATATGCGCAAGACCAATGTCTGGGGGAAACGCCAAAAGCGTGTTCCCGGAGATTATGACGTCTTCCCAGATAAGAGTAGGAAGAGGAAGATCCTTTTATGGTCAGAAGTACAGGAAGGAAGATCTTTCTATGTTTGAGAGTACCAGAGCAGGAACATATGTGATGTCAACCTGCGTATACAAGTTGATGTGGTTGGGGAAGGGGGAGAGGGTGCCTGGAGGATATATATACTGCATGAAACTTGTCATTTCTTTGGACTTGCTGTGGACTTGATCACACAAGTGCCTTCTGCTATCCGGAGAGCAGAATAAACTCTTTCTTTGAACCAACTCGGTGTCATTTGACTTCCTTCCTCCTGTCCCAGAGCAACGCAGACCCAATTGGTGAACTCCAATAAGGCTACATCTCTATTAACAACATAACCCTGGAAATCATAAAATAAATCTCTTTTCTTTCTTCAGAGTTGAGTAAAGTGGAGAGAAACATATGCTTATTTCTGCAACTAAAAATACCCAAGCAACTAGATTGATCTGTTATTTGACAGCTCCAGAAAATACTTCTATGGGATAGATTTTTTAAAGGGGGCGGAGGAGAGAATCTGTACTATTTCGAATAAACATGTTGCTGGGAAATATATGTAGACTTGTGTCCTTGTGAGATATGGATCGCCAGTTATGGCCAATTTGTAAAGCGACAGAAATCTTTTTATTCATAAAGTTAAGGAAATTGCCATGTTTATTTTTTAGACATATATCAAAAATTGTGCTCAGGTTAAATAAAAAATGGTGCTGAAGTTAAAGCAGCACTAGGTGTTGAATTTTTTTGCGCCTAGAGCAATTGCCTTTTTGACCTCCTCCCCCCCCCCATACTGCTAGCCACACATTCTTATCTTATCAGCGCTAGGAGGACTTTCTTCTATTTTCCTGTTACATTTTTTTTAAGCTCAGATCTCAGATGGTTTCACGCTCTATTTTTTTGATTTTATTTTGTATATTTTGAAACTCACATTTCATGTACAATATTCATTGGATGTTTAGTCAAATTGTAAATTTTCACTTGAATGCAGGAATATAGCCGCTTTGCTTATTCCCACACTCCAGAACATTATGTGTAACGTCTCTGTTAAAACTAAACCCCGGAAATTATGAAAGAAATCTCTTTTCTTTTTTCAGTGTTCAGTGGAGAGAACCATCTGATTCTTTCAGCAACTGACAAAGGCCAAGCAACTGGATTAATCTGTTATTGACGTCCAGAAAATACTTCAATGGAATGGATTTATATTGGGGCAGGGAACTGTATAATAATAATAACAATATAATCATAAATATGTGACATCTTGCTGGGAAATGAGGGGGGGGCTTGTGTTGAGTTTGCAGTACAATAAACTGTTACCAAAGGTGCTAAGCTGTCATTGATTAGTGGGACAGACACTTATTAGTAGATTTCCTTGTCTTGGCAGCTGCTGGCTTACATGACCTTTTAGGTGCCTTACAATTCCCTTATTTTAGTAGAACTGCAACCCACAAATTCCTGATGCATAGAAATTGCCTGCATGGAGGTGTAAGACTGACTTTAGAGGAGGTCACCTCTTTCATAAGTTTCTAACTACCTACCAGCATAACACAAAACAAGCTCACTTGCTTCCTGCCCACATAACTGAGAGTGTTAGTGAAATTTTAGACACGCTCCTGACATTCAGGTTCTACACATGGTTTGTAACACAACCTTTGCCTTTAGTGTGAAATTGGTTTTTGCCATATCTTGCTTCCACCTTTACTATCTATCAGGGGATGGGGGGCACAGGTGATACTGTGGTCTAAACCGCTGAGCCTCTTGGGCTTGCCGTTCGGAAGTTCGGCTGTTTTAATCCGTGTGACGGAATGAGCTCCCGTTGCTCTGTCCCAACTTCTGCCAACCTAGCAGATCGAAAGCAAACCAGTGCAAGTAGATAAAGAGGTACCACTGCACTGGGAAGGGAAACAGCATTTCTGTGTGCTATAGCACTTGTCACAATCCTCCATGTGCCAGTAGCAATGTAGTTATGCTGGCCACATGTCCTGGAAAGCTATCTGTGGACAAACGCCAGCTCCCTTGGCCTGAAAAGCTAGATGAGCACTGCACCCCATAGTTGCCTTTGGCTGGACTTAACTGTCCAGGGGTCCCTTACCTTTACCTTTTACCTTATAGACTGGGGTATGAACAAGTTGCTAGACTTCGCTTGTATCTGTAGCTATGGAAAATCACCCAGTCACCACCCGCTGCTCCAAATAATAAAGCATTTATTTACTGACATTATTTGCATGCTGCTCAACAAAAGATCTTGCAATAAATAAAACAAGTTAATAGAAAGTAAGATATAAAATTGCAAAGTGAAGGCAGGTGTCAACACTGATGGCATTCCTCTATGACTGCCATTAATTATGACCAGCTGACATCTGTTTTGACCTAATATTGCCTGCCATTTTATTCTTCCTTCTGCTTCCAGAATTTCTTGCACCTGGGCCCCATGCTTACATTTTAAACCCAGCAATATGGAAAGATTATTTCATTTGGCAAGCACTAGCAAAAAGCGAAAAAGGGGAATTCCCAGTTGTGCACAATTGGCATGCATGTTCCTTCTTACATGCACGCTGAAAATAGTGCCGGAGATGAGCAGGGTGCAGTGGAGAATCCCCACTTACTTGCATCCTGATGAGGTGCACAGGGGACCAGAGCGGAACCCGCAGAAAAGTGGGGCTTGCCTGTACGGTGGTACCTTGGTACTCAAATGGCTTGGCTCCTGAACAAATTGGCTCCCAAATGCAGCAAACCTGGAAGTAAGTGTTCTGGTTTACAAATGTTTTTTGGAAGCCGAATATGGTTGGTCAAGGGAGTTGTGGATTCAAAAAGATTGAAAACCACTGCCATATGTGCCTGAGAGTCATGAACACATCTGCCCCAAGTAGAGAAACACAGCATGAGTACTAACTCAGACAGCCGGGAGCAGTCCTCCTCCCCCTCTCTCTGACACAGAATGGAATGTTGATAAGGCGTTAGCACAGAGTGGGGGGATGAAAAGTCAGCTCGCTCAAGCACAGCCAGACTTGGAAAACAGGAGGAATAGCATTTCCTCACTGGAAGAGGAGGCAGTTAATCATCTGAACCCAAAGACTTGATGTATGGGGAAGATATTAGACAGGAAGCAAACCCAGATAGGTAAGGGTTATAGGTTCAGGATGTTCTGCAAAAGCAGGAAGCATTCTTCAGAAGAGTCAACTGATTCGTAAGCCACAGACATTGAGTTAGACTTCCGAGGCTAATTGTGTGTTAAATCTTCAAGCTAAATACGATTTGCGTGCTGTGTTATCAAAATGACAGCCTGGGCTCCTGACACTGAGGACTGCCAGGAAACTGACCTGCCCATTAACCCAAAGTGCATACCAACCTAAGCCAGAGATTTTGCCCAGCAGGAGGTTTTTGCAGTGCTGTGGCCTCGTTCTTTAAATTAACAAAAACCAAATAGCAACTTGTTTTGCGATTAGTACAGAGGGCTCACTGTACTAATCTGCATGCACTCTTCAGTTCAGTTCATTAGTTTTAGCAATGGACCATAGCAGCCAGAAAGTGGAAAGAAAATACAGGCAATTAATTTTTTGAAAAAAATAGACATTGAAAAGAATAAAAATCATGTTTACATCTGGCTGGACTCTGAATGTACAAGTTAGTGTATTTTACTTCTTTTTGATGCTCCAAGACTTGAGGAGCAGTGGACCAAAACTTTCCTGCTATCACAACCTTTACTTTGGTAATCTTAAATCTGAGGGCTGACGTGTAAGTGCCGTTTGCAAACCTATAAAAATGTGAGCATGCATTCTTTTTGATGACACAGGAAATTGATAGCAGTCTTGGTCTCCCTTCCTTGGTTTCTGACTTGAAATTCCCAGTCAAACTTCAGCAATGCAGATCAGCATCTTTTACATCATTGCCCTTTCAGGGATGCTCTTAGCTTCTCCAGGTAAGCCGTACATCAAAATCAGAATGTTCAGAGATGATGTGAAAATTGGGATTCAATAACAAAGATATCCTTCTCCTCCAATTCTGCTGAAGACTTTCCCCTCAAGATTAAGATGAAGACTACATGCCCTCGTCTACCTTGCTCTCTCCTCCTCCTTTTCTAGATCTCTCTCATTCTCTCTTCACACACCTCTCCTCTCACTCCTTCATTCTTGCTTCAGTTGAGCAATTGCTGCTGTCCTCCTTGGAGTCTTCCACCTGCCCATCATCCTGTCTTGCTCAAGCCATCTCTTTATCATACTGCCTGCTCTCGCTTATAAGGGGGTGTGTAGATGAGTTTGAGAGGTGGATTTCTAAAATAATGGGTTTCTTGTTCCTCTAACACTGATAGACATCTAACTTTAACACCATACAAAATGCAAAGTGGCATGGGCTGGGGAATATGTATCCACAGAAAACTCAGGGGAGAAAATCTCTCCATACTGTACAAGCAACAGGAAAGAGTGTGGAATGGATAGGTGAACCCTTCTTTGGAAGAGAGGAAGCATTAGCAGAATAATATATGACCCCCTTCCCTTGTGATGAATTAATCTGTAGGTGTTTAGTTTTTCTGATTTCTCCTGCTTGCATTTCTGCACCAATCTCTGATTTTTGTTTTTAAATGATTCCACACAAAGCTATGAACATACATTTGTGTGCATTTTCACTTAACATACAAATTTCTGTTCATCATTTTCCTCCATATATGTGTTTTCGCAAGCAATGCATTGTCACCAGAAAGTACACAACGCTAACTAAAGGACAATGCATGCTGAACTTCAGTACAGTGGTACCTCAGGTTACATACGCTTCAGGTTACATACGTTTCAGGTTTCAGACTCTGCTAACCCGGAAATAGTAGCTCGGGTTAAGAACTTTGCTTCAGGATGAGAACAGAAATCGTGCTCTGGCGGCGCGGCAGCAGCAGGAGGCCCCATTAGCTAAAGTGGTGCTTCAGGTTAAGAACAGTTTCAGGTTAAGAACGGACCTCTGGAACGAGTTAAGTACTTAACACGAGGTACCACTGTATTATTATTAGAGGGTTAAAGGGTAATCCGTTCCATTCCAAAGCAGCAGCAGCAGCAGGTTGCGATCTATAATTATCAAGTAAGAATGAGTGAATCCCTTAATCAAACAATGTTCCCTTTCTCTAGGATCTGCAGCTTGGCCAAAGAAAGCAGAAACTAGTGAAGATTGCCGCAATGCTGAAGGATTTTGCACTGATGAGCCTAAATGTAACACACCTCTACCAGACCTAGGAACATGTGGTAACGGAACATTATGCTGTACAGCGTAAGATTAATATTTTATCTATGAACTCTAATGGAACATGTATTTCAGCTTTCATGTCTCTGTTCCTCATGTTATAATCTGATGGCATGCTCTCAGAAGTCACTCCTCAACTTGGAACGAGAAGGATTTGGCTGCACCATCTTTCAAATATGTTTGGTGACATTTTTATATATTTATTTGTGGTTATATACCACTGTTCATCCACATAGGTCAAGAGGGCGTTTGTGGGTCTCCCCTTACCCCATTATTTAATAAATTAACAAAGTTGGTGATAAAAAGCCAGAACAACCACGTACTGTTTAATCAAAGGATCCATTTGTTTGTTTGATTTAACAGGAGTCTTATATGGCTTTATCATTCATAATTTCTAAGAAGTTTACATCCCATATAAAGTCAAACATTAAAAGCAAAGTTAATCTTGGCTTGCCATTATTCAAAATGTGAAAATTCAGACAGAGTTGTTGAGTTTTTCTCTCTTTTTTTGAGGGGAGTTCTTGAGCTGCTTTTTGGCTGACAGAAAAATTATTAAGGTTTTTCTTTGGGGAGGATTTTTTTTTAAAAAAGGAGTTGTGGAGGTTTTAAATGAATTTTCACACACACCCCAATAGTGCATGGAGCAAAATCGGGCAAAAGTGCATCCGTCTCCAACCTGGTGCCCTCCATACATTATGGACTACAAGTCCCAGCATCCCTATCTGCTCTGATGGGGAAACAAAATAAAAACATTCCATCCCGTAGCACCTTAGAGACCAACTAAGTTTGCTATTAGTAGGAGCTTTCGTGTGCATGCCCGATGGGGGTTGATGGGTCTTAAAGCCCAAGACCACAAACATATGATTCAATGTTCTGAAAAAGAAGAAGAAGTAGTAGTAAAAAAAATAAGAAGACTTATTTATATCACAATCCTTGGAATGGAAATTATTCCAAGGCACCTTGCATGTAACACTAAACTACATTTTTTGCAGCACACACACTGTATCAAGGTCAGGGGTGAGGGAAGTATTCAGCCTGAGGGCCCCAATCCAGTGGCGGATGTGCTGTTTTGTTTTTCATTCCCCCCCCCCCGTGCATTATAAAAGTCAGATTTAGTGCTGCATATTAGTTGGATGTTCAGTCAAATTTGCTCATATGTACATTTTCATTTGAGAAATAGTCAAAATTAATAATCTACAGGTCATTGGCATTTTTGTGACATGAAAGTTTGTTGCTTATGGAGTTTCCCCCATATGTTTGTGTGTGTGTGTGTGTGTGTGTGTGTGTGTACTGTCTCTGTGTTAACACATAAACCGGGTAATCACAGAATATATGTTTTTCTTTCTGCAGATTTCAGTAAGGGTAAGGTGGAGAGCAACTTTTGCTTATTTCAGCAACTGATATTACCCAGATGAATAGATTGATCTGCTTTTGTTTGGCTTCCAGAAAATACTTCAGTGGAACTGAATTTTTTGAAACATCAACAACAATCATGTATACTATTTTGAATAAAATGTAATATGTTGCTGGAAAATGTGTGTGGGTTTGTGTTCTTGTGAGATGTGAATCCACTCTTGCGGAGGATTTTCAAACTTCCAGAAAGCTTTTTATTTGTAAAGTAAAGGAAACCATCAGGTCCTCCATGTTGGTTTTCTATGGGTATACCAAAAATTCTGAACATGTTTTCTGCCAAGACTCCCCATTGCTACCAAAGTGGTTTAAATACCATTTGGCTATCAGATGATCGAAAGCCACCACTTCATCAATATTAACACATTTCTCTGAAGTATTATGAAAAATGTCTCAATGGGATGCCTTCATTGACAGGGCAACAGACTGTCCCTGTTGATAATAGGCAATCCTTGATTAGTGGGTTTGGTGAAGAGGCTCAACCGATACCTATTATGGATGGTATATGAGTGGATTTCTTGCTTTGGGGCCTTTGAGGTTCCTTAGAATTCTCCAATTCTGCTGGAAATGCTACCCAGGAATCCTGGATGGATGGGAACTGCCTGAAAGGAGGTGCAGAACTGCCCTTAGAAGAGGCCATCTATTTAGCTGGCTTGTAACTATAGATAACAAAGATACTAGCTCACTTACTTCCTGTAACATAATCCAGGTGGCTAGGAGCCCAACATTCAGGTTGTAAATGTGGTTCATCACGCAGGCTTTCACTTTAATGTGAATGTGGGTTTTGCATGACTCACCCCTCCACACTTGAGAGGTCGAAGGGCTGTATGCAGGTTACAAGCTTTGACTGGTAGAAGATTATCCCTGACAAATTTCAGTAATTATTAAAGCTTTTATTTTATTTTCGAAAGGGCAAAGTGAAGAACGTCAGTCCACATGGTTGAAGCCTGAAGGGGATCTCAAATACTACAGCAAGAGAGAAAAACCACAGCAGAACATATTACAACTTCTCTGTCTTCTCAGAGACTTAAGGTCAGGAGTCCAGTCCCAGCCTTGATAACACAGAGCCTCAGAATACCACTTGTGGGTGAGGCACACTCCTGTGGTTATGTCTTCTTGCTGGGCTTCCCATGTGCATCCGGCTGGCCAATGTCAGAACAGGATTTTGGATGAACCTTTGGTCTGATCCAACAAGGCTCTCCTTTTGGTCACATCTTCTTGCCAGTCATGGGAGCAGTGGTGCCAGAAAACCTGAGGACCGCCTTATCAACTGAAAGTGCACACCAAACTAATCCGGATATTTTGCCCAGTTGGAGTTTCCCCCCCGAATTCTAAATGTGGCCTTATTCTTTAAAATAACAACAACAAGGAAACCTTGTTTTAATTTATTTATTTTTAATAATAATATTTTATTAAGTTTAACAATAAGGAAAGACATCACCAAACAAAGGACAATAAAAGCACAAAACCAAGATTTCACAATACATAAAATACATAAAATACAAACATTTAACCTAAAAAAGAAAAAAAAGAAAAGAAGAAAAAAAACACCAGTCAACACACAAAAGCAAAATAAGAAAAAACACAAATCACTCTTTTCTAATTATTCAACATTGATTAACTTATTTTCCTGACTTCCTCACGTCTCCCTTTTTTGTATCCCTTTTTGACAGTTGGTTCAGCAAATTCATATCCTACCACTTTGTCCTTAAGTATCCTACCTCCCAAATTTATAATTTCAAACTTTTACTCTCGTCACTAAAACCCCTTCATTTCATTTCAATGTCATCAGCATACATACATTTTACACTGCTTCTGTAAATAAATTTTAAATTTCCTCCAATCTTCTTCCACCAACTCTTCTCCCTGGTCTCGGATTCTGCCAGTCATCTCAGCCATTTCCATATAGTCGATTACTTGCATCTGCCATTCTTCCAAGGTGGGTAGTTCTTGTGTCTTCCACAAGGAAACCTTGTTTTAAGACAAAGAGATTCAAAGTGCTCACCATTCTAATTTGTACATCCTCTTCAGTTCAGTTCATTAGTTTTAGCCATGAACTATAGCAGCAGGAAACAGGAAGAAAAATACAGGCAATTTAATAAAAACACAGAAAACAATAAAATTACTATCTTGAGCTGACTGGACTATCAATGCACAAGTTAGTGCATTTTACTTCTTTTTGGTGCACCGGGACTTCATGAGGCGTACAGGACTTCCTGCTATCGCATCCAGTACTTTTAGGACACAAAATCCTAGGGCTGACGTGTAAGTGCTGTTTGCAGACTTATAAATACGTGAACATGCAATCTTTTGGAAGACAGAGGAAATCGAGAGCACTCTTGGTCTCCCTTCTTTGGTTTCCAGCTTGGCATTCCCAGTCAAACTTCAGCAATGCAGATCAGCATCTTTTACATCATTGCCCTTTCAGGGATGCTCTTAGCTTCTCCAGGTAAGGCATAGATCAAAATCAGAATGTTCAGACATAATGTGAATATTGGGATGTGTTAACTAGCATGGCTTTCTCCTCCACTTCTGCTAAAGACTTTCCCTTTAAGGCTAATATGAAAGCCATATGGCTTGTTCTATGATGCTCCCTCTCCTCTCTCTTTCTAAACCTGTCTCTTTCTCTCCTTCTGCACCTACTCTCAACACTTCCCTCCTTCATTCTTGTTTCCCTTGATCTATGCTGTCGCCCTTCTCAGACTCTGCTCCATCATCCAATCCCGTTCACACCATCTCTTTGCTATGCTGCATTTTCCAGATTTATGAGGGTGTGTGTAAATGGGTTTTGAATATGAGATTAGGATTTCTAATATAAAAGATTGTCTGACATTCATAAATATTTGCCCTTTACTGCCATATGAAGTCCAAAGTCTGATGTGTCCAAATAAAGTTCAATGGGGGAAAATATTGAAGAACAAGCAAGGTCAAGCAGGAAAAGGGTTTGCCCTAGAAGGTGATTGTGTGACCTGTGAGAGCCCTGAAATAACAGAGACAAGACACCAGACATTGGTTTAAAGCAGGCCAAAATTTTATTGACTGCAGTAGGCAAGGCAGGGTTGACATGGCAGTAGGGCAATGTTCAGCTCTTCATTCCACTAGCACTTACTGATGGGGTACAAGCTGTTGGGAAGTACTAAGCCCCTTCCCTGGAAGTCACCCAGCATTGAAACCTTGAATACTGCAAGCCAAGCACCCAAGCCAAGTGAGGATTTCAGACCAGAAAATCTGGAGAGTCAGAAAGGATAGAGGAGGAACTGGAGAAGGAATGGGAAGAGTGGGAGAAGGAAAGCTTTCCTGCATTCCTGAAGAAACTGTCCCAGGGATGAGGAGGTGTCACTGCCGTGGCCAAGGAGGCAGGAAGGTAAGGGCAGCACCAAGAGGCAAATCTGCTACCCCTTCCAGATTGACACTTGAGGCAACTGCCTCTCCAGAGGTTTGGCCCTGTTCACTGGAGGAAACATGTAATCCATTACGTTCCAGTGTCACTCCCAAAGTGGAAAGCTCGGTGCAGACATAGTAACACCTACCTTATGAAAACTGAAGTGAAATCATCTGAAAATTCAAAATGTCAATACATGTTGATCTCTGGTATTCTTATGAGATGGTTAAAGGTAGTCCACTGCAGCTCAAAGAAGCAGCTGCAATGGCGGGTGATAATGGGGTCAGGAACGTCAGAATGTGGAAATGCCTTCATAAAATAAAATAAAATCTCTCTATCTAGGATTTGTCCATGCAGGGGGTACTCCTACATGCTTCCAGGTTGGTGGGAAATGCAAGTCTAAATGCGAGAAGGTCGTGAGTGAAGCAACTTGTCTTACAGGCGTGCCATGCTGTGCACCGTAAGTTCTCTTCCTAGTTCTTCCATGGAACTCAAATGGAACATGTTTCTTAAAGTATTGATAAAATAAAATGCTTAAAGAAATTAGTCTCGAAATTTAGACTTCTTTATAAAGGGCTGACTTCAGGTATCTTCTAAAGGTTGTATAGTTACGTATCTCCTTGACTTGTGGGTCACATAACCCCATACCCTTCAATGAAAATAGAGACATCCTACAATGCCATCCAACATGTCTCCAATGAAAATAGGGATGTCCTCAGAAAAAGTGGGACATTGCTGAATCAAATCTGAAACTGGGAAAGCTTCTGTGAATCTGGGACTGTCCCTGGAAAATAGGGACACATGGAGTGTCTGCAGTACATTGAGGCCATGTTTAGTGAGATGTTTTTAAAAAACCAAGAGCCATATTTCCTTTTGAGCATCCTTCCAAGGGCCCCATCCCATTGGTGGATGGAGTCAGAGACAAATGTGGGTGTGGCAACAAAAGACTGAAGATGTTAGATCGACCATGATTCGTTACTTTGAGGAAGAGACTGAATGAATGCCTACGTATCACAGATGGTATATTAGTTGATTTCCTGCCTTGACAGGTTGCTGCTCTACATGAGCTTTCACGTTCTTTGCAATTCTCTGAATCTACTGTTCATTCTACCCATGAATCCCAGGTGAATAGGAACTGCCTGAATGGAGGTGTAGAACTGACCTTTGAGGAGGTCATCCATTCATTAAGTTTGTAGCTACATATAACACAGATAGAAAGTAATTGACTGATGTCCAGTACAGTAATCCACATGCATTAAGTCAATGTACTCTATCTATAGCTTGTTGAGAACAAGCATTTAGATCAGCCTTTCTCAACCTTGGGTCCCCAGATGTTTTTGGCCTACAACTCCCATCATCCCTGACCATTGGTCCTGTGAGCTAGGGATCATGGGAGTTGTAGGCCAAAAACATCTGGGGACCCAAGGTTGAGAACCACCGATTTAGATAGAGATGATCCCATTAACATAGTGTACTTGGACTTTCAAGTTGCTTTTCACAGAGGAACCCACCAAATACCCTGAGTAAGCTTCACACTCAAGAAATACGAGGAGGTGTCCTCTTGTGGATCAGGAATTGGTTAGGCTGCAGGAAGCAAAGAGTAAGAATAAATGGACAGTTCTCTGAATTAAGAGAAGTAAAAAGTGCAGTCTCCAGTGGCTGGTATTGAGACTCATGATTTTAAATTGTTCATAAACAATGCAGAGTTAGGAATGAGCAGGAAGATGGCCAAGTTTGCTCATGATATTAAATTGTTCAGGGTCATTAAAACAAAAAAGTGATTCCAAAGCATTCCAAAACAACTTCTTCAAACTGAGTAAATGCGTGCTAAAATGTCAAATGTATGTTGGAGTAAACAAAAAAACCCCCCACTTAATATCACACATATGCTCACAGGATCGGAACTGGCATTGACAGTCCAGGAACAAGACATTAGAGTCATAGTAGATAGCTTGATGAAGATGTCAAAGCAGTCTGCAGTGGCCGTGAAAAACACAAATTACATTCTAGAGACTATTAGGCATCATTAGGAAATGGAAATTAAAATAAAACTGCCAATATAGCAATGTCATTATACAAATATATGGTGTGGACTCATTTTGAGTATTGTGTAAAGTCCCGGTCACCTCACCTCAAAAAGGATATTGTATAGTTGGAAATGATTCAGAAGAGGGCATCCAAAATGATTACCATATTTTTCGCTCCATAGGGCGCACCGGACCATAGGGCGCACCTAATTTTTAGGGGGTGGGGAAATAAAGAAAAAAAATTATTCCCCCCCAGCCCCAAAAAGCAAAGAAGCCAAGACAGCGAGTGGGATCCATCCCGCTGGCTGTCTTGGCTTCCTCTTTAGCCACGTGCAACTTCTCCAGCCGGGAGAGGCTGTGCGCAGTTTTAGCTGCGGGGCTGGGGCAGGGGAAGCCCGAGCTTCCCCCGACCCCAGCCCCCAGAACAGGTCCGAGAGCGGCGGCAAGGTTGAGTGTAGCCTTGCCGCCGCTCCCGGAGCTTGCAGGGCTGGGGGCACGCTCCATAGGACGCGCACACATTTCCTTTTCATTTTTGGAGGGATAAAAGTGCGTCCTATAGAGAGAAAAATATGGTAAGTGGTTGGAGTGACTTCTCTGTGAAGAAAAGGTTGCAGTATTTCACACTTTAAGGTTTAGAGAAAATACAAGTAAGAAGTAAAATGATAGAAGTTAGTAAAATTATGCATGGTATGGAAAAGGCTGATAGAGAAACCCCCTTCTTCATAATACTAGAACTTGTGGACTTCCAGTGAAGCTGATTGCTGGAAGATTCAGGACAGATTTGTGATTCGAGGACCCTCCCCCCACGCTTGGGGATAAGAAAGACACACGGACACAGTATTTAGGTTAATGGGCTAGAAAAGGCCACAACTTTATTGATTACAGCATGTGAGAGGTATTGGCTTAGGCACCGGAGAAACCTCAAAGTTCAACTCCGCCCCTCAGGGAGGGGGGAGACTAAAAGGGGCTTAACCACCAGTAGGGGGAGCCTGTTGATGCAAATACAACTGTAAGCTCTCCCCTGATGTCACCGAGGGTCGTGCCATGGCCCCCCGCCACAGCAGGGCATCGGAGAGGATCCACGGCCGCCGGATTCCTTTAATGGAATACGCATAAAGAAGGGGTAGGCGATGGCCACACCCTGCCCTTCCATACAACAACCACAGATTCCAATGCCTAACGGCCAATACCAGAAAGTTGTGAAGAGTTGCTACAAGGTAGGCGAAAAAACCAAGAGGCCGATGCCAATTTGCCAATTGGGAAAAAACTCCTACCAGGCCCCTCGGACAACCAAGGCGACCAACCGAAGGTCCATAGCAAGGTCATTCAGAAAGGATGAACTAAAGGGAGGGTGGGTGGGTGGGTGACCTGGTGGAAACAGCAGCACAATGAGGGGAAGAGCAAACCCCGCCCCCGAGCATCCTACTGATTGGAAGACTGACCGGGGAGCGGGCGCGTCAGCAGGGATGATGGGCAGGGGGCTGGAACGCCCTCTGCAAAGCGTGGGAAAGGCTCCCGATCACAATCCCTCCCCTCCGGTAGGAGGAGAGGCTTTATAAGAGGACACCTTCATACAGTGTATAGATAAACTACGAAACTTGCTCTCACAGAGGGTCAGAGTGATGGCCACCAATTTAGATGACTTTAAAAGAGGATTGGACAAAATCATGGAGTAGGGGGCTATCAGTGGCTACAACCCATGATAGCTACTCTGTGCCTCCAACAGCTGGATGCAACAATGTACCTGAACACCAATGGCTGGAAACGACAGGAATTGAGAGGGTTTCTGTGCTTGAATCCTGCTTGCATATTTCTCACAGGCATCTGCGTTCAGCCTCTGTGAGAACAGTATGCTGGACTAGATGGGCCATTGGCCTGATCCAGGAAGCTCTTATTACATTCTTATGTTAGGGTGTGAACTGTTACTTTTGTGGAGTTTGGAGTTTACAGGGTTAAAACTCCTTGGTGTCCTGTATCTGGGAGGGGCCTGACGCTGGGCCGTACGTCACAGGCTTTGTCCGTCTTTGTCTGTGAAAGTTGGTTTCACTTTAGACTGAGAGACGCTGAAAAGAAGCTGCGTGTGCTCTAAGCACCGGAGAGATGCCGGAAAGTTCTGATGGATTTATTGCTGTGTAAATAAACACTTTTAGAGGTAGCAACGAACTGTCTCTGGACTGATTTATCCCTCTATCTCACACGGACAGCAGGACCACTGGGACTCTGTTTTTCTTGCCCAGGTCAGCCCCAGCAGAGCTACGCAGGGAAGCGCTGACTGGACGGCAGGATTTAATTGCCAAAACCTTAGGTCTCATATGAAATAGGAGATGTACCAGGGTCATGGAAAGTTCAGGAAGGATACCTTTCATATTATGCCTGCTTCACTGTTTTAAAAGTCCAGACTAGTAACCCTTGTTACAATAGGGGTACATAAAGACCTTCATGGCGTCCAAATTTTCCCCTCCCTTCACTGAAACTAGGCTTAAAATGAGGATTCTTTTGTAGCCAATAGAATAGTTTGCAGTCCATCTTTCAATGCGGTGTGTCCCCTTGATATTTTGTCCAGCTTGCAAATGTGCCCACAGGTCAAAAGAGATTGGTGATCCCTGGTCTATGAGGTAGGCTTACCATCTTCATGTGCTGAACACACAGGTCCACAATTGTATCTTTAAACAAATACTGCTGTTCTGAGAGTTACTCTTTCTAACCTTATTTCCAAACCAGTGAACCCTGAGTACAGTCTTGGGGGAATACAATGTTAATGTACCGTATTGTAGTTGCTCTTTTGGGCACATCATGCATTTTAAAGGAATAATGCAATAAGCATTGGTGCCAAAATGCATGTTGCATCATGAACATAATGTGTATATATGAAACCTAAGCATAGAAACCCTATAAATGGAAGAGTCTTCAGCTTTTCAGATGACACTCTAACTTGACTGTACACTGAAGCGTTGACCATGCAAGACTGCTCTCTTTTCATAGCTGCCCTTTCACTGATGCTCCTGGTATCTTCAGGTAAGTCATACATCAAAATTACAATTAGACATAAGTTATGGAACTAAAGAATAAGAGGACTAGTGGGATAAAGGGAAACACAGGGACCAATTAAACCCAGCACCCTGTTTTTCACTGTGCTCAATTAGAAACCAGGAAGCAGGTCATTAAACTTTGCAAATAGTGTTCAGTTGCAGGGGGTGTTTTTGGAAAGGGGGAATAAAATAAACAATGAATTCTTTAGAGTCTTTTGCGTTCATTCCATATGGTCTCAATTTGCCTAAGAATTTAATTTTTAACTGCTATTGATTTTCTTTTCTTTTTCTTGATAATATATTTTATAGTTTTCAATTACAATCCAATAATAACCTCATTATAACAATACCAATTTATAATAAAATTGTTAATACCAATCATTCAAATACTGAATTATATAATTTTGAAAAGGTGGCCCCCTGCATGCTAGAATGGATGGTTTGGGGATTTTCTTTATTTCTGCATTCCAAAATCTTATTAATTTAAATTACATTCTGGTCATTATCAATAATCCCTTATACAACAACTGCAATATTAATAACTTCTATTTATGTTGACACATTAAATGATTTACAAAATTATAAGTAAGGCACTCAAACTATATGCTTGTTCTTCCTGTGTGTGGCAATTATTCTGTCTGTGGTGTTTCTTCCTGTTCTTGTAAAATGTTATGTCTATTTTCCCCCTGTTGTTGCTGTTATCTGTCATGCCTTGGGCAGAGCTGATATCTCATTGTTGTTCCAGAAATTTCTCCCCCACACTGTCCTGTGCTTTGATGTTTTTCAACTTTAGACCTGGTGTTCACCTGTATGGATGTGGGTGATATGACTATAAGTAAAAGTGAAACAAAAGAAGTGTCATGGTGAGATCACTTCCTGGTTGTTTGTATTGCAATAAATCTTCAACCCAAATACGACTTGTGTGCTGTGTTATCAAGACGGCAGCCTGGGCTCTTGACACTGAGGACCACCAGGAAACTGACCTGCCCATTATCCCAAAGTGCATAGCAATCTAAGCCAGAGATTTTGCCCAGTGGGAGGTTTTTGCAGTGCTGTGTTACTAAATGTGGCCTCATTCTTTAAAATAACAAAAACCAAATAGCAACCTGTTTTAAGACAAAGAGGCACAAAGTGCTCAATGTACTAATCTGCACACATTCCTCAGTTCAGTTCATTAGTTTTAGCAATGAACCATAGCAGCCAGAAAGTGGAAAGAAAATACATGCAATTAATTTTTTTTATTATAGACATTGAAAAGAATTAAAATCATGTTTCCATCTGGCTGGACTCTGAATGTACAAGGTACTGTATTTTACTTCTTTTTGATGCTCCAAGACTTTGTTCAAATTTGTTCATTTGTAAATTTTCATTTGAGAAATTGTTGAAATTAATAAACTACAGGTCATTGGCATTTTTGTGACTTGAAAGTTTGTTGCTTATGGAGTGTCCCCTGAATACATGTGTGTGTGTGTCTGTGTACTGTCTCTTTGTGTTAACACATAAACCTAGTAATCACAGAATATATATTTTTTTCTCTCTGCAGATTTGGTTCAGGGTAAGGTGGAGAGTAACTTTTGCTTATTTCAGCAACTGATATTACCCAAATTAATAGATTGGTCTGCTCTTGTTTGGCATCCAAAAAATACTTCAGTGGAATTGAATTTTTTGAAACAACAACAACCCTGTATACTATTATGAATAAAATTTAATAAGTTGCTGGAAAATGTGTGTGGGTTTGTGTTCTTGTGAGATGTGAATCCAGTGTTGGGGAGGGTTTGCAAACTTCCAGAAAGCTTTTTATTTGTAAAGTAAAGGAAACTATCAGGTCCTCCATGTTGGTTCTCTATGGGTATACCAAAAATTCTGAACAAGTTTTCTGCCAAGACTCCCCATTGCTACCAAAGTGGTTTAAATACCATTTGGCTATCAGACGACCGAAAGCCACCACTTCATCAATATTAACACATTTCACTGAGGTATTATGAAAAACTTCTCAATGGGATGCCTTCATTGACAGGGCGACAGACTGTCCCTGTTGATGATAGGCAATCCTTGATTAGTGGGTTTGGGGAAGAGGCTGAACCGATACCTATTATGGATGGAATATGAGCAGATTTCTTGCCTTTGGGCCTTTAAGGTTCCTTAGAAATCTCTGATTCTGCTGGAGATGGAATTCTAGATGGATGGGAACTGCCTGAAAGGAGATGCAGAACTGCCCTTAGAAGAACCCATCGATTTAGCAGGCTTGTAACTATATATAACAAAGATACTAGCTCACTTCCTGAAACATAATCCAGATGGCTAGGAGCCTAAGTGATATTTTAGATACACACCCAAGGTTGTAAATGTGGTTCATCACCCAGCCTTTCCCTTTAATGTGAAATTGGGTTTTGCATGACTCACCCCTCCACCCTTGAGAGGTCGGAGGGCTGTGTACAGGTTACAAGTTTTGACTGGTGCCTGTTTATTTGAAAATTTGCTATGAAAATCTACCCTGTGTTAGACGTGCTCTGTATTTTAGTTCCACCTCCAGTAGTTATTCAGGACCAAATTATATCTCTTAAGAACAAAGTTATGCTTCCCCCATTCCCATTCATTGCTATGAGTTTTGGTGGCTCCTGCCCTGTGGAATGCTCTCCCATCAGATGTCAAGGAAATAACTATCTGACTTCTAGAAGACATCTGAGGACAGATGTTTAAGTTTGATATTTTATCATGTTTTTAATATTCTGTTGGGAGCCACCCAGAGTGGCTGGGGAGGCCCAGCCAAATTCTATACATTGTTGTTGTTGTCGTCGTCATTGTTGTTATTGTTCTTTTTTTTATAAATATTTATTGGAATTTTCAAAAAATAAAGAAAAAACAGAAAAAAACAATTAAAAACACATAAGATTTACATTTCTTACTGTCAATGACCAATTTCCTTGACTTCCCCACACCTCCCCTTCTTGTATTCCAGTTCCAATTTTTAGCTTAGCAAGTTCTTGTCCCCAAACTTTACCTTATTTTCTCTAATTCATTTTAGTTAACCAATTTTAACTTATAAACCTCAATCTTTATACATCAATACTTATTCTTAAAAATCTTTTTCTAAGGTCGGCCCCAATTCCCTTCCCCGAATTCCCCATTTTTATGTTAGTGGCAAAACAAAATTAAATGAAACAGAATATAATTGTACACCCTTTGGATTCCCAAAGCCCCACCACCCCCTTTCCCGGTTTCGAACCCCAACAAAAGTCCATCAGTCCATCTGCAATCAGCCTGGCGACCTCACGTCCGAGGCTCTTAATTCTCTCTCAATTCCTCTCTGCCGGTTTTTTTGATAGTCCTTTATATTGAACTCCAAATCTCGAAGAAGCTCTGTCTCAGTAAGGTCCATGTTTCTTCCAGCCAGGCCTCCATATTTAAAAGTGGAGCCAAAATCTTGTTTCTTACTTCTCTTAAGTCCAAATGTCCCAAAAGCTCCAGTTTCCACCTTAGCCAGGTTTGTATTCCATAGGTCTTCAGATCTCCACATAGGGAGATCTCTCCATTCTCCATTCTTCAATTCAAACCAATTTTCATCATCCTGATCTTATTTTCCTTTATATCCATCTTATTTTCCTTTATATCCATCTTAACTGGCCTCTGGCTCTCCTCAATCATCTGTGGCATTATAGCTCCTCCTTCTTTTTCCTTCAAATCATCATGTTCCTCTTTCATCACATTCTCAGATTTCTCAAATTTCTTTTCTTGTTCAGCTGCAAAAATTTTAAGTTCAACTGCAAAACTTTCCTGTTCAGCTGCAAAGACTTGAGTCAAGTCCCTCCCAGGCTCAGTAACTTTATTTACTGTTCCATTCAATATTGTAACATTTGTAGCCAAAACATCACTCTGTTCCTGCAACTTTCCCAAGAGAAAAAAAGTCCTCTCCAGTTCAGCCAGTGTTTTTCCACTTACAGCCATTTTTGTAATGTCCTAAACCCCCTCTAGAGGGATTCTGGTTTCTTAGTATCTTCCAGTTCCAACCCAAAAGTCAAGTTAGCCTTTATTTTTAACAACTTGTTACCAAATTGTAACGAATATAACCAGCAAAGACAACAGAAACAAAGTTCTCCTTTTTTCCCAACTTTGACAGCTAGTTTGACAGCTGTCAAAGTCTTCTATGTCTCTTCCGCAGGCTCTCTCACCAATTGCTCCCGGGTCTTGGGGGAGGGGTGAATTCCGCTCTCAATGTTAGCTCTTATCCTCCAGCACAATCACTTATATTGCCAAAACGTGGAGTTAATTGCTTTTATCCACAAGAAAGAAAGGTATTCTCTCAACCTTAGTTGTAAATTCCTTGCTTTATGTTTACAAGGCGGGTAGGCGGACTTCCTCTTTACACCTTACCCGGTCGTGCCTAATTCCCCCAAAAAATTCCCTTTTAAGTCCAATTTCCATATTACTCACGGGTTGTTACTTTTAGTCCAAATGTTCAGAGAAAGAAGTCAGCGCTCTCCGTCCATGGCATGCGGCTTCACTCAGTAGGGGAAGCAGTCGACTCACAGCACCGCACCGCTCTCCGTCCCCCGTTCCAGAGCCTTTAAAAAGGCTCCTTCACGGGTCGGGGGGGCGCAAATGGTGCCCGCCGAGTCACCAGGTCCACAGGCTTCAGCGCCTGTGGTTTCTAAGGGTCCCCGCGTCGCCGCCGCGGCAGGACCCGACCCCTACTAAGCCGATTCCCTCCGGAGCTCGGAGGGAATCCGCCATTAGGCGATGGCGCTAACCCGGAAGTCCTGTTGTTATTGTTCTTTTGCTGTTGTTGGTGGTGGTGGACATAGCAGTCGACACAGAGATTTCACCAAGTGGTTCTTTATACTAAGCTGGAACTAAACTGAACTGCAAACAGCTAAGCCGGCCTGCTTTTATAGGCAGCCGGCTGTCGACATTGTAACAACAACAACCCAGTGTTTCCTGCCTAAATTAACTTACGTGTACCTGAGTGAAAACTATGTACACAATACCCCTGGTGGCCAGGGTGAGAAGTTCAATACATAACACCCCTCCCCACCAAGATAAGGCATTTGTTACAATCATAGTGGTTCCATTACATACAGCAAAACCCTTATTGGTTTCAGTAAGGCACATAAGCATATTAATTGAGTCTGGGTGGCCACCCAATTCTGGATGCGACTGTGGTGCGACCAAATGTGGTATTGACCCCAAGTTCCCTGGCTCTGCTGCTGTCGAAGGAACCGCCACAAGCAAACTGGGTGGACAGTCAGGCACGGCAGTTCTCCAAGTCTCTGGAGAGCCAGGCAGACCCACTGAAACAGCTTGGCTCGGTTCCATGCCCGCAGTTTGTGAGGAAGATGTAGGTAGAGCCTCGCCTTCCATTAGTGACCGCTCTGGAGGTGGGGCCACAGTTGGGGCAAATCCCCAACCCTGCACATTGACATCTGCTTCTCACGTAAAAGGCCCCTTTAAACAAAAGGAAGACAGCATACCAAAGTCATAGGAGACTCCAAGAAGGACAGCAGTATTATGAACTGATCAAGTGAAAGAAGAATGGAAGACATGTGGGAGAAAAAAATAGAGATCTAGAAAAGTAGAGTGAGAGAGAACAAAGTAAAGTCTTCAGCAGAATTTTTGGAGAAGGCCAAATTCCATCTTTTTGCCTCCGCCCCCCCCATAAGTCTATATTTCTTTAGGACTTGATATTTCTGATTTTGATGTATGCCTTACCTGGAAAAGCTAACAGCATCCATGAATCAGCAATGATGTAAACAATGCCAAACTGCATTGTTGAAGACTAGGAATCTCAAGTCAGATACCAAGAGACGGAGACCAAGAATGAGATCAAGATTCCCTGTGCTTCTACTTAAAAACAAACAAACCTAAACAGAATAACTACTTGTTTTAAGACAAAGAGGCACAAAATGTTCAATGAACTAATCTGCATGCACTGTTCAGTTCAGTTCATTAGTTCTAGTCATGGACCATAGCAGCCAGAAAATGGAAAGAAAATACAGGCAATTAATTTTTTAAAAGTAGACATTGAAAACAATAAAATCATGTTTCCATCTGGCTGGACTCTGAATGTACAAGCTACTGTATTTTACTTCTTTTTGGTGTACCAAGACTTCATAAGGAGCACTGGACCAAGACTTCCTGCTATCACAACCTTTACTTTGGTAATCAATCAATAGATTTTATTGCATTAGCCGTGTGGCCATAGCATGATATACATAGAAATAACAACATAATAACAACATAAAATGGGGGTGGGGAGGTAAAGGTGGATATCGTCCTGTGCAAATACTTACAGGGGAAAGAAAAAAAAAGAGATAACAGAAGCGACAAGGGATTTAAAACATCGAGTGACCGATAATACAAAAACAAAAAGACCAAAAAAAACTGCTGAGGGTGGAGGAGGATCGTTAAAGGGGTCCTTCAGCTCCTCGGATTTGTCCTAGCCCCATTGACCTTGTACAATAAAGCTACTTGGAACTTCGTTCGATTGTGCAGCGTGTCGACTGCAGCTGTGGTGTTAAAAAGAAGTTAGTGCCGCTTTCCTCTTCATCACACTGAGCAGGAAGTTAGCTGTCATCTCGGTAATCCAACAATCAGAATCCTGCAAAAAAAGGGACACTATCCAGGGCTGGATTGGGAGATGAAGCTTGTTCATGAGAGGAGTTAAAAACCGAGATCTTTCATCTGTCCAGTTGGGACAGAAGAGCATTACATGATCCATAGTCTCCAGAGCCGTGTCATTACAGGTGCATGTTCTGTTTGCGATGGGGACTCTGGAATAACGACCCGACAGAACTGCTGTAGGAAAACAGTTGAGACGGGCACAGGTAAAGGCCCTTCGCTTAGCCTCCGAGGAAATTGTGAAGCAGTATAGAGGGATCCCTTCAGGGGGAGGAATAGCTAGGGCTAGGCCTGAACACGGCCCTCTTGCATCGGCAGCTGTATTAGAGAAGTCAAGTTGCTGTAGCTTCTTTTTAATTGAAGGTAGGGCCGCCGGACTGATGCACTCTAATTTAAGAACAGTTTTGCAATTCAGATTGAAAAGAGAGCGGAGTTTGAGGTTAATTGTAGTTTTCCAAGGGGAATTATGAATATCTCTTAGGATCAGATTGGAAAAACCACCTCTAATTCGAGCATCCGATGCTAGTAGATGGGAGCTATAGGAAATGGCTCGACTCCATGCTCGTTTTACAATTGAGGGCTGGGCGAACTCAAGTCGTAGGGCTGCACCTGAGACGCATCTCGGGACACCGGAAAGAGATCTCAGAAACATATGAAGTGGGCGATCCAAGTTACCTGATATTGCTGTAGACCATACTTCACAGCCATATAATAATTTAGGAACAACTTTGGCATTGAATATTTGAATTGCTGCTGGAAGGTGTTTGCCGCCCTTCTGGTGGTAAAATCGGACAATGGCATTGGAGGTCGTGGTTGCGGCGAGAAAGGCAGATTGTAGATGGGTGGTCCAGGAGAGATTATAAGTGAATATTAAGCCTAGATATTTAAAGGCTTTTACCTTTTCTAAGTAGCCACCTGTGATCTTAAGCGGCTCCAGCTTGAGTTTGCGGGAACGAGTGAAGTGAAGGACTTTCGATTTTTTATAATTAATATTAAGAGCTTCCGCCTTACAATAGGCGATAAATGCATTAACTGCATTTGCCAGGTCCGCAGCTGTTCTGGATAAGATGACGGCATCATCTGCATAGAAAAGGGAAGCAATGGGGTGACCTGCTAAGTGAGGAGGATACTTAGTTGCTAGCTTCAAGGGGGAAATTGCATCATGAAGATAGAGATTAAACAGCAAAGGGGCCAAGAGACAACCTTGTCGGACGCCCTTGGCTGTTGGGAATGGAGTGGTAAGGGAGCCGTTGGGACCACTTCGGACGCAAGCTGTGGTGTTTGAATAAAGGGAAATAATTAGGGAGAGGAGGTGCGGATCAATTCCCAGATGGGCAAGTTTGGACCATAATCTCTGCCTAGGAATGGAATCAAAGGCGGCCTCCAGGTCCATGAAGGCGGCAAATAGGTGGCCTTGCCTTGGTGCGGAGTATTTACTGGCAAGGTGATAAAGAGTTAGACAGTGGTCCATGATTGATGCTGACTTTCGGAAGCCAATCTGTTCTAGCGGTAGAATGTTCCTCTCCTGGACCCATGAAAGAAGTTCTTCCAGTAAAACAGCGGCAAATATTTTCCCCGGAATAGATAATAAACTGATGGGGCGATAGTTCCTAGGGATGTTTGGCTGGCCGCCTTTGAAGATCGGAACTATTATAGCTTCTCTCCAGGAGTCGGGGATGTCTAGGGCGGAGGAGATAGCGGTAAATACAGGAGTCAGCTGTTCGCTCCACCAAAGAGGATCAGTCAGGAAAAGGTCCAACGGAACCATGTCTGGGCCGGGGGCTTTATTCCTTCGCATGGACGTTATGGTGTTGAAGATGCGAGTTGGGGTAAAGTTTATTGAAGAAGTGGGACTAAGAGAACAGGAACAGAAGTCCGACGGGGGGTGAAAGAGATCCGTAAGATGATTTGGAGAAGTGAAACTGGTTGAATAATAGGCAATCCATTCATCAGCGGAAATCTGGGTAGCTGAATTGAGTGGTGCCGAAGGTCTAACTAAGCGCCAAAAGGAGCGGGAGTCATGCCTCTCTACAGCCGAACGAAGAGTGGACCATGCCTCAAGGATGTGCTGCTGTTTCTTACAGTGAATCATGTTTCTGTATGTCCTTTTAATATCTATGAGCTTTGCACGGGTTTGGGGGTCGTTGGAAAATTTGATGATTCTGACCATTTTCCTAATTCGCCTTCTTAGGGCTTTACATTCCTTGTCAAACCAAGGTGATTCAGAAAGGAGGCGTTGGTGGGTAGGCGAGGTGGTGGTTGTGTAAGTTGTTGAGAAAGCATCAATTAATTTCCGGTATAGGTCAGCGGGCAGAATTGGGTCAGAAGGAACTACAGACATATCGAATGATTTTTGTATGTCCAGGGCAAGAGAGGAACTGAGGCTTGTCCATTTCTTTGTTTTGTATACAGGGTGGTTTTGTGCCGTGGAACTATAGTTTGAGGGGGCTGAAAATGGCTCTATTAGGTTTAACAATAGAGTCAATGGAGGGTGGTCACTACCAAAATATTCAGCCACTTCCATTTTTGTAGAAATTGAGAATAGCTCCGGCGTCAATAAAATGTAGTCGACAACACTGGTTCCCCGGGAAGTGATGCACGTTAACTGCTGCAAGGACACGGGAGTGATGTTACCATTCGCGATGCACAGATCGTTTTCCATGGCCAACGCATTTGTTATAGGATCAAGAGAGCATCTGTTTCCCCAGGGGGGCTGCAGGGGATTGTCCAAGAGTGCTGCGAGAGATAATATATCATCGTCGTTGGGACCTATTCTTGCATTAAAGTCGCCTAAGAGGATTTGGGGAAGTCCTGGGTTAGTTGTTTGAAGATCATGGAGCCAAGACGAAAGTTCAGACCACCTTTCATTGCGGTCGAAATCATTGATTACCGGGGGCAGATATGCTGTAGTTATCAACCATGGGCTTTTGGTCTTTGGAAGATGGATCTTTATAGTGAGAAAGTAAGGGGAAGATTTAATTTCCTCGCAAATAGTGAGGGATAAGTTGGTTGAAATAAGACAGGCGAGGCCAACTTGGGGGCGACCCCTGTTGGTTAGTTTACGAGCACAGGAGCTAAAGGAGCAATAATTAGGGAGAGCGATACTTTGTTGGGACCAGGTCTCTTGAAGGCACACAATGTCAAAAGAAGAGATGAAGTTTATTGCCTCAGGATCCATTTGCTTTGTCGCCCAGCCGTTAACATTCCAGGAGACAATTTTAAGGCTCTGGGATGGATTGGATGCGTCTTTCAAGGAAAGAGCTGCTTTTGCTTGATTTGTGAGTGAAGATTGAGTCTGTTTATACCTAATGATGTCGAATTTCCGCGGAGATAGGGAGCCGGCTGGTGTTTGCCTCTGGTCTGATCTTTGTCAATTATTTCCCAAGGTGCTTTTAGGGATTACTCTTTTATGAGCCGGCCCATTGCTCTCCATACATGGCAAACTAGCCAAGTGTTCTATAGTTTCGGCTGTTAAGTGTTGAATACTAACATTAGTGGTCACCGGGCCTTTGAAGTGAGTTATCTCTTTCCGTAGGTATTCTTCCGGCACCTGATTTTGGCCTAATTCTGCCTCGTCTAGGTACCTCAGCTTGTCCCAAGAGCCTGGTGAGTTCACCTTAGGGATGGTTCACAAAATGTTCAATGAACTAATCTGCATGTACTGTTCAGTTCAGTTCATTAGTTTTAGTCATGGACCATAGCAGCCAGAAAATGGAAAGAAAATACAGGCAATTAATTTTTTAAAAGTAGACATTGAAAACAATAAAATCATGTTTCCATCTGGCTGGACTCTGAATGCACAATCTACTGTATTTTACTTCTTTTTGGTGTACCAAGACTTCATAAGGAGCACTGGACCAAGACTTCCTGCTATTACAACCTTTACTTTGGTAATCTTCAATCCTAGGGCTGACGTGTAAGTGCCATTTGGGTTTTCAAGGGGAAGAGAAAGGAAGGAAGATAATCACAGAATGCTCTCCAAGTTCTCTGCAATATCAAAGACCTAATGTTCACCAGTGTGTACTGTTCTGAGGTGCACTGCTACACAAACTCTTCAGATTAAAGTTCCTGTTAGAAGGTGAGTAATGGAAGGAAACCGACGGTGCCTTATTCTTAAGCAGTTTTGCTCCCACCCTTGAGTGGGGGATAAATTGGGCACATACCAAATCCCCTAGGAAGAATTGGAGGAGCAGAACGTTGTTTTTAACAGACCTAGGTTGGCTCTAGAAACAGCAAAAGAAGTGTTTCAGGAAAAAGCATTGAAAAGCTTATAATGGGAAATCAATTTGCCGAATGTTCGAACTCTCCATCGCAGTGTTATAACGTATTTAAAGCACTTAAAAAACAACAACCCACACCTAATGTAGCTGGGTCCCTAATCTCCTTCTGAATAACTATTGGAAAGAAGACAAAGATCAGGTGTAACACAGACCGGGTGGATTTCTATCGCTACAGATACAATCCCTGTCGGGGACTCTTGATAACAACAAGCATTGTTAATTAAAAAGAAGATTTAATGCAAAAACAAACAGAGTTCTCTGGAGTGGCTATTGCAGTCATCCATTCATAAATCAAAGATGTCCCTTCTAAGTCGGGTGTTTCCAGCGCCACCAGAAACAGGTGAACTTCCTCTTGTGACGTATTCTGTCTTGAGGAGCCTCCCCCATACGCTGAGACCTTAGAGAAAGGAGGTAAGCTCCCTCCCCTTCCTTATTCTCTGACAATGTTCTTCCATAGTCATTTCCTCCCTCTGAGCTGATTTCATTTCTAGTCTTTGTATTTTGTACTTCACTAGCCCACTGACAGGCTGCCAGCACTTTTGTTATCAGCTGGCTTTCCTAAGGTCTGGGGAGTTGTCTCTGGGCTATAAACCTCCTGTTGTGCAGTTAACTCCCTCTCTTTCTGCCTGCTTTCTTTATCTGACTGTAAATCTTTCATTGGAGCTGGTTCATTCATGACAATCCCAGTCTTGAGACTGGTCCACACCCCTATTACCCATCAATCAATGGGCAGAAGGAAGAGTCATGAAATTAGTATATACTTGAAAAACCCCATTTTTTTAAAAAAAGGAAAAGGCTGTATGACCACATCAACAATCTGAATGTCAGGAGTGTGTGTGACATGTCACTCAGGCCTTTATACATGTGAGTTATTCCTCTGAAAGTAAATTACCCTCTAGCTGTACTCTATGTAGCCACAGAATTGAAGCATGGGTGACCTCCTCAAAGGTCAGTTCTACGCCTCCATGCAGGCAGTTCCCATTCAACCAGCCAGTGTGGTGTAGTGGTTAAGAGCGGTAGTCTCGTAATCTGGGGAACCGGGTTCGCATCTCCGCTCCTCCACATGCAGCTGCTGGGTGACCTTGGGCCGGTCACACTTCTTTGAAGTCTCTCAGCCCCACTCACCTCACAGAGTGTTTGTTGTGGGGGAGGAAGGGAAAGGAGAATGTTAGCCGCTTTGAGACTCCTTAAAGGGAGTGAAAGGTGGGATATCAAATCCAAACTCTTCTTCTTCTTCTAGAATGAACAGCGGAATCAGAGAATTGCAAAGAACGTGAAAGCTCATGTAGACCAGAGACCTGCCATGGCAGGAAATCAACATCTGTGATAGGTCTCTTCCTCAAAGTAACTAATCATGGTTCTTCCTAATACCTTGGTGAAATGTTATTGCTGCCGGCCAAATGGCATTAAAACCAAACTGGCAATAATGGTGAGTCTTGGCAGAAAAGTGTTATTTAACCTGAGCTCAATTTGTGGTATACATGTAGAGAACGAACATGGACCACCTGAACTTTACAATAAAAGAGAGATTTCTGTAGCTTCACAAATTGTCCACAAGGGGTATCCACGTCTCAGAAAGGCATAAACCAACACACATTTTCCAGCAACATATCAAATATTTATTCATAATAGTACACAAATTTTCTCAAAATCCCCCCATCATGGAAGTATTTCTGCAGGCCAAATTAGCAGCACGTCAATCTCATTCTTTGGGTTATATCCTTTGCTGAAAGAAGCAGGTGTTTCTTTCCATTTTAATCTTAAGGAGTTCTGAATAAAGGAAAGAGATTTCTTTAGTGATTCACAGGTTTATGTGTTAACAGAGAGAGCACACAGACACGCAAACATTTCTGTAGACTGAACCAGAGTGGGGGGAGAAACTCAAAGCCAGTGTCTCAATGTGGCCTTCCAGGCCTCCCCATCTGACCCTTGACAGCCCGAGCTACACATTCTCTCTCAAAGTCACACAAAATACTGGTTCTACTTTGCCTGCCAGGAAAGTGTCATTGAAATAATCCCTTCCTCTTGCTTGGTAAGGTGTATGGGATAATTATCGCAGAAGATTATTGTACTTCGAGGAGATAGTGATCTGGCATGGTCAGCTTTTCTGCCTCTGGTCCCTTCCTGACTCTGGCTTCAGTGTTTTATTGGCTTTCAATATCCCTTGTGAAAAGGTATTTTGATGTGTTGGTGACACTGGTCAGCAAAGCCTTTGATGTATAGCCTGGCATTTTTGTCTTTGGATGTACAATCGCTCGTAGTTGAGCCTGTATTATCCTAACAGGGCACAGCATTATAAAATACCGTATTTTTTGCTCTATAAGACTCACTTTTTCCCTCCTAAAAAGTAAGGGGAAATGTGTGTGCGTCTTATGGAGCGAATGCAGGCTGCGCAGCTATCCCAGAAGCCAGCACAGCAAGAGATATTGCTGCTTTCACTGCGCAGCGATCCCTCTTTCTGTTCTGGCTTCTGAGATTCAGAATATTTTTTTTCTTGTTTTCCTCCTCCCAAAACTAGGTGCGTCTTGTGGTCTGGTGCGTCTTATAGAGCGGAAAATACGGTACCTAGTTTCTTAGCATGCCAGTTGGGAGCTCTGCGTAGGCTGGGGGGTAACTTTGCCACTTCGCCACAGGGCTTCCCAGTGGCTGATTGCAGTGCGTGCTTGGTAATGTATATACTGCTTGCTGTTTGGAATAAAATCTGTAATCTTCTCAACCACTTGCGTTTGTATTGATTCTGAATCTAATCTTAAAAGAACCATCTTGCATTTGGCAAGACAGAAGGAAGACAGGGAGATGAATGCACACATACAAAAGTCAGAATTATTCTTGTTGCCACACCCACATTTGTCTCTGACTCCATCCACCAATGGGATGGGGCCCTTGGAAGGATGCTCAAAAGGAAATATGGCTCTTGGTTTTTTAAAAACATCTCACTAAACATGGCCTCAATGTACTGCAGACACTCCATGTGTCCCTATTTTCCAGGGACAGTCCCAGATTCACAGAAGCTTTCCCAGTTTCAGATTTGATTCAGCAATGTCCCACTTTTTCTGAGGACATCCCTATTTTCATTGGAGACATGTTGGATGGCATTGTAGGATGTCTCTATTTTCATTGAAGGGTATGGGGTTATGTGACCCACAAGTCAAGGAGATACGTAACTATACAACCTTTAGAAGATACCTGAAGTCAGCCCTTTATAAAGAAGTCTAAATTTCGAGACTAATTTCTTTAAGCATTTTATTTTATCAATACTTTAAGAAACATGTTCCATTTGAGTTCCATGGAAGAACTAGGAAGAGAACTTACGGTGCACAGCATGGCACGCCTGTAAGACAAGTTGCTTCACTCACGACCTTCTCGCATTTAGACTTGCATTTCCCACCAACCTGGAAGCATGTAGGAGTACCCCCTGCATGGACAAATCCTAGATAGAGAGATTTTATTTTATTTTATGAAGGCATTTCCACATTCTGACGTTCCTGACCCCATTATCACCCGCCATTGCAGCTGCTTCTTTGAGCTGCAGTGGACTACCTTTAACCATCTCATAAGAATACCAGAGATCAACATGTATTGACATTTTGAATTTTCAGATGATTTCACTTCAGTTTTCATAAGGTAGGTGTTACTATGTCTGCACCGAGCTTTCCACTTTGGGAGTGACACTGGAACGTAATGGATTACATGTTTCCTCCAGTGAACAGGGCCAAACCTCTGGAGAGGCAGTTGCCTCAAGTGTCAATCTGGAAGGGGTAGCAGATTTGCCTCTTGGTGCTGCCCTTACCTTCCTGCCTCCTTGGCCACGGCAGTGACACCTCCTCATCCCTGGGACAGTTTCTTCAGGAATGCAGGAAAGCTTTCCTTCTCCCACTCTTCCCATTCCTTCTCCAGTTCCTCCTCTATCCTTTCTGACTCTCCAGATTTTCTGGTCTGAAATCCTCACTTGGCTTGGGTGCTTGGCTTGCAGTATTCAAGGTTTCAATGCTGGGTGACTTCCAGGGAAGGGGCTTAGTACTTCCCAACAGCTTGCACCCCATCAGTAAGTGCTAGTGGAATGAAGAGCTGAACATTGCCCTACTGCCATGTCAACCCTGCCTTGCCTACTGCAGTCAATAAAATTTTGGCCTGCTTTAAACCAATGTCTGGTGTCTTGTCTCTGTTATTTCAGGGCTCTCACAGGTCACAGAATCACCTTCCAGGGCAAACCCTTTTCCTGCTTGACCTTGCTTGTTCTTCAATATTTCCCCCCATTGAACTTTATTTGGACACATCAGACTTTGCACTTCATATGGCAGTAAAAGGCAAATATTTATGAATGTCAGACAATCTTTTATATTAGAAATCCTAATCTCATGTTCAAAACCCATTTACACACACCCTCATAAATCTGGAAAATGCAGCATAGCAAAGGGATGGTGTGAACAGGATTGGATGATGGAGCAGAGTCTGAGAAGGGTGACAGCATAGATCAAGGGGAACAAGAATGAAGGAGGGAAGTGTTGAGAGTAGGTGCAGAAGGAGAGAAAGAGAGAGGTTTAGAAAGAGAGAGGAGAGGGAGCATCATAGATCAAGCCATATAGCTTTCATATTAGCCTTGAAGGGAAAGTCTTTAGCAGAAGTGGAGGAGAAAGCCATGCTAGTTAACGAATCCCAATTTTTACATTATGTCTGAGCATTCTGATTTTGATCTATGCCTTACCTGGAGAAGCTAAGAGCATCGCTGAAAGAGCAATGATGTAAAAGATGCTGATCTGCATTGCTGAAGTTTGACTGGGAATGCCAAGCTGGAAACCAAAGAAGGGAGACCAAGAGTGCTCTCGATTTCCTCTGTCTTCCAAAAGATTGCATGTTCACGTATTTATAAGTCTGCAAACAGCATTTACACGTCAGCCCTAGGATTTTGTGTCCTAAAAGTACTGGATGTGATAGCAGGAAGTCCTGTATGCCTCATAAAGTCCTGGTGCACCAAAAAGAAGTAAAATTCACTAACTTGTACATTGATAGTCCAGTCAGCTCAAGATAGTAATTTTATTGTTTTCTGTGTTTTTATTAAATTGCCTGTATTTTTCTTCCTGTTTCCTGCTGCTATAGTTCATGGCTAAAACTAATGAACTGAACAGGATGTACAAATTAGAATGGTGAGCACTTTGAGTCTCTTTGTCTTAAAACAAGGTTTCCTTGTTGTTGTTATTTTAAAGAATAAGGCCACATTTAGAATTTGGGGGGAAACTCCAACTGGGCAAAATATCCGGATTAGTTTGGTGTGCACTTTCAGTTGATAAGGCAGTCCTCAGGTTTTCTGGCACCACTGCTCCCATGACTGGCAAGAAGATGTGACCAAAAGGAGAGCCTTGTTGGATCAGACCAAAGGTTCATCCAAGATCCTCTTCTGACAGTGGCCAGCCGGATGCCCATGGGAAGCCCACCAAGAAGACATAACCACAGGAGTGTGCCTCACCCACAAGTGGTATTCTGAGGCTCTGTGTTATCAAGGCTGGGACTGGACTCCTGACCTTAAGTCTCTGAGAAGACAGAGAAGTTGTAATATGTTCTGCTGTGGTTTTTCTCTCTTGCTGTAGTATTTGAGATCCCCTTCAGGCTTCAACCATGTGGACTGACGTTCTTCACTTTGCCCTTTCGAAAATAAAATAAAAGCTTTAATAATTACTGAAATTTGTCAGGGATAATCTTCATGTGTGTTTGGGTGGTGGGGAATGCTGTTTCACCATTGGCATCTAAGTATAAATATTAAAAATTATGGTAATAAATAATAATAATAATAATAATAATAATAATAATAATAATAATAATTTATACCATCTGACTGGGTCTCCCCAGCACTCTGTGCAGCTCCCAACAGAATATTAAAAACATGATAAAACATCAAACATTAAAACTTCCCTAAACTGGGCGGTCCTCAGATGTCTTCTAGAAGTCAGATAGTTGTTTATTTCCTTGACATCTGATGGGAAGCATTCCACAGGGCAGGCGCCACCAAAACTCATAGCAATGAATGCGAATGGGGGAAGCATAACTTTGTTCTTAAGAGATATAATTTGCTCCTGAATAACTACTGGAGTTGGAACTAGAATGCAGAGCAGGTTTAACACAGATAGGGCAGCTTTCCATAGCAAATTTTTATATAAACAGGTACCAGTCAAAGCTTGTAACCTGCATACAGCCTTCTGACCTCTCAAGGGTGGAGGGGTGAGTCATGCAAAACCCACATTCACATTAAAGTGAAAGGCTGGGTGATGAACCACATTTACAACCTGAATGTTGGGCTCCTAGCCACCTGGATTATGTTACAGGAAGTAAGTGAGCTAGTATCTTTGTTATCTATAGTTACAAGCCTGCTAAATAGATGGCCTCTTCTAAGGGCAGTTCTGCACCTCCTTTCAGGCAGTTCCCATCCATCCAGGATTCCTGGGTAGCATTTCCAGCAGAATCGGAGAATTCTAAGGAACCTCAAAGGCCCCAAAGCAAGAAATCCACTCATATACCATCCATAATAGGTATCGGTTGAGCCTCTTCACCAAACCCACTAATCAAGGATTGCCTATTATCAACAGGGACAGTCTGTTGCCCTGTCAATGAAGGCATCCCATTGAGACGTTTTTCATAATACTTCAGAGAAATGTGTTAATATTGATGAAGTGGTGGCTTTCGGTCATCTGATAGCCACATGGTATTTAAACCACTTTGTTAGCAATGGGGAGTCTTGGCAGAAAACATGTTCAGAATTTTTGGTATACCCATAGAAAACCAACATGGAGGACCTGATAGTTTTCTTAACTTTACAAATAAAAAGCTTTCTGGAAGTTTGAAAATCCTCCGCAAGAGTGGATTCACATCTCACAAGAACACAAACCCACACACATTTTCCAGCAACATATTACATTTTATTCAAAATAGTATACATGGTTGTTGTTGATGTTTCAAAAAATTCAGTTCCACTGAAGTATTTTCTGGAAGCCAAACAACAGCAGATCAATCTATTCATCTGGGTAATATCAGTTGCTGAAATAAGCAAAAGTTGCTCTCCACCTTACCCTTACTGAAATCTGCAGAAAGAAAAACATATATTCTGTGATTACCCGGTTTATGTGTTAACACAGAGACAGTACACACACACACACACACACACACACACACACACAAACATATGGGGGAAACTCCAAAAGCAACAAACTTTCATGTCACAAAAATGCCAATGACCTGTAGATTATTAATTTTGACTATTTCTCAAATGAAAATTTACATATGAGCAAATTTGACTGAACATCCAACTAATATGCAGCACTAAATCTGACTTTTATAATGCACGAGGGGGGGGAATGAAAAACAAAACAGCACATCCGCCACTGGATTGGGGCCCTCAGGCTGAATACTTCCCTCACCCCTGACCTCGATACAGTGTGTGTGCTGCAAAAAATGTAGTTTAGTGTTACATGCAAGGCGCCTTGGAATAATTTCCATTCCAAGGATTGTGATATAAATAAGTCTTCTTATTTTTTTTACTACTTCTTCTTCTTCTTTTTCAGAACATTGAATCATATGTTTGTGGTCTTGGGCTTTAAGACCCATCAAACCCCATCGTGCATGCACACGAAAGCTCCTACTAATAGCAAACTTAGTTGGTCTCTAAGGTGCTACGGGATGGAATGTTTTTATTTTGTTTCCCCATCAGAGCAGATAGGGATGCTGGGACTTGTAGTCCATAATGTATGGAGGGCACCAGGTTGGAGACGGATGCACTTTTGCCCAATTTTGTTCCATGCACTATTGGGGGGGGGTGAAAATTCATTTAAAACCTCCACAACTCCTTTTTTTAAAAAAAGTCATCCCTAAAGAAAAACCTTAATAATTTTTCTGCCAGCCAAAAAGCAGCTCAAGAACTCCCCTCAAAAAAAGAGAAAAAAACTCAACAACTCTGTCTGAATTTTCACATTTTGAAATATGGCAAGCCAAGATTAACTTTGCTTTTAATGTTTGACTTTATATGGGATGTAAACTTCTTAGAAATTATGAATGATAAAGCCATATAAGACTCCTGTTAAATCAAACAAATAAATGGATCCTTTGATTAAACAGTACGTGGTTGTTCTGGCTTTTTATCACCAACTTTGTTAATTTATTAAATAATGGGGTAAGGGGAGACCCACAAACGCCCTCTTGACCTATGTGGATGAAAAGTGGTATATAACCACAAATAAATATATAAAAATGTCACCAAACATATTTGAAAGATGGTACAGCCAAATCCTTCTCGTTCCAAGTTGAGGAGTGACTTCTGAGAGCATGCCATCAGATTATAACATGAGGAACAGAGACGTGAAAGCTGAAATACATGTTCCATTAGAGTTCATAGATAAAATATTAATCTTACGCTGTACAGCATAATGTTCCGTTACCACATGTTGATGTTACGAAAAAGGAGCAATGCAGCAGCGAGCTCCAGATGGCTGGAAAGCCAAACAGGATGTTGATGTTTGGGAATGTACTGTGGGAACAAGGAACAGTCTATTCACTGTACTGAGCACTGGATGTTAGCTCAGAGTGTCATCTGACCTGTACTGGAAGTACAGGGGAGGAGTTTTTTTCTCTCTCTCTCTCTGCTGTTGGTGTTAAGAGAGTGCAGACACGTTTCTCTGTACTGCTGGAAAGACAGAAATAAAGGCATGTAAATACACTTCTGTCTGTCTCTTTCCCCTCCCTGGGGAACAGGGGAGGAGTGGTGTGTTCTTCTCACGTTAGAGGAGGATCGCCGATTGAGATCTCGCCTGATCTTGCCGGGAGTCGCAGACGGGGAGGTCAACAAGGGACTCAAGCCGGGTGCCTGGAGAGTGGCCAATTCCTCTGACTAGGCTTGATTACTACATCTGGTAGCAGAATGCCGATGGTTACTGATCCATGGGAATCAGCATGAGAGGTTGATGGATCGTTTGTCATCCTCTGCACCAAAGAAGATAAGATAACGTCTGCGTGCAGCCAGAAGCTGAACAGACGGCTGGACACCGAGAGGGGGTGTTTTCCAAGCAACGGAGCCCCAAAAGGTATGCTGAATTTCGGGCTAAAAGTGTGAACGCAGATTGATTCATTTTCTGGTTCACGGGAGCTGCGTTTGGAAAAACAGCTCTGAAAGCAAAGGCTTGCATACCAGGAATTCTTGTGGTTGATAAGATTTCCTGTTCGGAGAAAGGTATGCACAGTTGCTAGGCAACTACCGTCTGTAAAGTGGAAAGCTACTGACAAAGGGGCTGGCTCAGTGAGAGCCTGGGAAGTGGAGTTGTTTTGGCTATCTTCGCTGCTGTTCAAGGACTTTGAGACAGCTTGCAGTTTGCCTGCCAGAGTAGGCAGTAAACAATCCAGAAAAGACTTTTGGATTTTACAGGCTCGAGAGTGAGAGCTGAGACTTGGATTTAAAATGGATGCCAAGAAGGGGGGAGGTTTACCTTATCCACCTCCCCTGACTAATGACAATTATTCATCTTGGTCTGTAAAGATGAAGGCCCTGCTGCAGAATCAGAGGGTCTTTGAGGTGATTGAGAACCCCATCCCTGCAGTTCCAACGCGAGGTTGGGAATCACAGAATGTAAAGGCCAGGACGGCTATAATTCTGTGTGTCTCAGATTGCCAATTGGTGCATATTCAGAATTTAGAGTATGCGCGAGAGATTTGGGAGACGCTGCGTAGAACACATCAGAGGGATGCTGGTTCTTCAGCGTTGCTGTATTTTGAGAAGCTGACCAATCTGAGGCTTGCGCCTGATGGAGATGTTCAAGCGCACCTGACGGAGATGAAATATCTGCGCCAACAGATGGTGGAACGCAATTTCCGTCTACAGGAGGAAGTGTTTTGCTTCATGATGAATGAAGCCTAAATCGGACTTACAAAACCGTTGCCAGTCAGCTTGGTTCCCTACCGGCTCAAGATTTGACCGAGAGAGTGTGTGCCGTTGTTTTGAATGAACACGACCGGCTTGCTGCACTGGAAGTAAAGGACAGGGGGAGGGAGGAACGGAGTTCTAATTCCCCCACTGATGTTGCTACTGGAGAGAACGCTGTAGCTTTGAACGTTGTCCGATGTTACAATTGTGGACAGGCTGGGCATCTTCAGCGGAACTGTAAGAAGCCACGTCAGCCAAAAGGAGCTAAGGGCCGCTCAGCAAAGCCTGAGGCATCAGGCAAAAGTCATACCAAGTCTACGGTGAAACCTGCAAAGGCTTTGATGTCGAAAGGAACCACGCCAGATGTTGAGAACGCGTTTGTAATCGACACGGGGTGCACTGTTCATATGTCCCCACACAGAGGACTATTTTCAACGTTTAAGAAGCAAAGCTTCGCTGTGAAACAGGCCAACAGTCAGGAGCTGGAAGCGACCGGGATAGGGACTGTATATCTTGAGAGTCTGAACTTGACTATAAACAATGTTTACTTGGTTCCTGAATTGAAGTTCAATCTGCTGAGTGTTTCGCAGATTGCAAAGAAAGGACTGAAACTGTCCTATGATGCTGAGAGCTGCAAGATCTTCAAAGATGGAGAGTTGTATCTTTCTGCCAGAGAGAAAGATGGACTGTATTTGTTGACTTATGAACAAAGTGATTACATGGAATGTAATTCGTCTGAGTCTAACTTGATTTCTCTCGCAGGTGTGACCAAAACGGACGCCAAGAAGGTGACCAGGGTCGACAGAGCATTTCAGCGGGTGTATGCTGATGTGATTGGTCCTCTAGCACCATCTAGAGGCAATGCAAGATTTTATCTTGTGTGTGTGGATCATTTCTCTAATTTTGTCTGGATTTATGTGTTAGAGAAACCGCAAGAAGCCTTAGAAAGGTTTCAGGAGTTTTGTGACAAGGTTAAAAATAT
This sequence comes from Podarcis raffonei, assembly GCF_027172205.1. Taxonomy (NCBI): domain Eukaryota; kingdom Metazoa; phylum Chordata; class Lepidosauria; order Squamata; family Lacertidae; genus Podarcis; species Podarcis raffonei. The sequence goes on along the minus strand of NC_070604.1, from coordinate 117,140,399 downwards.
GCATGATGCTAACATTGATTATCTTTTCACAGATATCTTGAATTCTTCCTTCTCCAGGCCCTGTTGCCAAAAATCCAAAAATTCTTTTGTAAGGAAGTCCACCAAATTATCCTTCTCACTTTCAGGTACTGATCTGATTCTTAAATTTCTCTCTTTTCCTTGCAATTCAATCATAGACAATGTCAGATCGTGATCCTCTAATTTCTTATAGAACGGTGGTATCTTCTCCTGGGTAGCAATTGCAATTTCCTTTGCTTCCTCTGCAATCTTTCGAATTGTGGCCGATTCCTCTAGAAGTTTTTCGATAGACTGTATATTAGAATTCACCTTCTTTCCCAATTCATTAATGCTTGTAGTATTCAAATTAATTTTTGCTGAGACCGCCGCTACTTGTTTGTTAGTTTCCGCAACTTGTTTGTCTCTGCTCCCTGTTTCGTTAAATATTCCAAAGATTCATTGATTTTGTCAAGTGCCTGTGCCAAAGTGTCTTCAGATGACATAGCTTTTGATTTTATTTGCGAGGCAGCAGCTGCTCCTGTGCCTCCAGATGTTGAAGCCCTTCGCTGGTATGAAATGTCAGTCTTGTAGTGTCTGCCAGACCTAGTGGTTTTTCCCTGTACCAGCTCTATTTTTCCTTTACCATTTGCCATAACACTCTCAAGCAAAGCCAAGGTCAGTCTCACGCCTGTGGATTTGTTTTGAAAAGGAAATTTCCAGTGGCTTAGCTGCTAGTGGCTTAGTTGTTGTTGTTGCAACAAAGTCTCCTCTAGGGGGAGAAACTTCCAGCTTCACTTTACAATTTTTGAAACAAATGTATTCTTTAAAAGTCCCCCATATCCCCTAAAAAGCCACAGTTTCAGTTACCTTTAGGGTTATTTTATATACAGAACAGTCCAGAGACACTGTATGTTTTCACAGAGTTATTTCAGAAGTCACTTCCAAAGTCTTTACCTTAACGTGCTGACAGCCCACTAATCGGCTTCCCTGTCAAGGCAGTCCATCCCCAGGGTTTAAGGCAGCGGATGTATTTTTGTTCTCCCCTTTCCATGCAGGTATATAAAGTACAATTTCTTCCCCCTCCGCTCCTGCAAACAGGAGGGGGGCTGCTTTTTTGACGATGGGTTTACTCTTTTTCAAAGGAAAACTCTTCCAAAGTTACAGCTTTACAGTCTCTTTGTTTTGATCTATCTACAGACCGGAAAGGCAGACTTCCTGTTTATACCTTTCCCGTATCAGTGCCACAATTCTTCTAATTTTGTTCCAATTAAATCCTTTAAACCTACTCATGGGTAGTTACTTTTGAGTCCAATTTTCAGGAAGAAATCAGCGCTCTCCAATAATGGCAATGCGGCTTCACTCCACGGACTGGGTAAACAACTCTCAGCACCGCACCGCTCACCCGCTGCCATTCCGAAGCCTTTAAAAAGGCTCCTTCACGGTTTTGGGGGGGCGCAAAGGTGCCCGCCGAGTCTCCTTGCTCACAGGCTTTACCGCCTGTGATTTTTTGGGGTCCCCGCTTCGCCGTAGCGGCAGGACCCGAACCCGCGGAGCAGACTCCCTCCGGAGCAAAGAGGGAATCCGCCATTAATCACTGGCGCTGACCGGAAGTCACAAGATCTACCCACCTTGGAAGAATGGCAGATGAAGGTGATAGACTACATGGGACTGGCAGAAATGACTGGCAGAATCCGAGACCAGGGAAAAGAGACGGTGGAAGAAAATTGGAAGAAATTTAAGGACTATCTTAGGAAACATTGCAAAATTAATGAATGTTAAAATGACGTTGGTTTAGAAATTAAGTGGTTTTCAGCTGTAATGATTAAGTAAAAAGAAAAGAAAGGTTAAAAATTAAATGGAAATTAAGGGAGAGGATTTGTTGAATTAATAATTAGAAATTGGAATACAGAAAGGGGAGGTACGAGGAGGTCGGGGAAGTAAGTTATAAGAAAATAAGGGATTGAAACTATGTTTGTTTTTGTTTGTGTTCTGTTTGTATTATTGTTTTCTTTTATATAATTTTTGAAACCTCAATAAATATCTTTAAAAAAGAAGAAGAGAGAAACACAGCATGATTACTAACTCAGACAGCCGGGAGCAGTCCTCCTCCCCCTCTCTCTGACACAGAATGGAATGTTGATAAGGCATTAGCAGAGAGTGGGGGGATGAAAAGTCAGCTCACTCAAGAAGCACAGGCAGACTTGGAAAAGCAGGAGGAATAGCATTTCCTCACTGGAAGAGGAGGCAGTTAATCATCTGAACCCAAAGACTTGATGTATGGGGAAGATATTAGACAGGAAGCAAACCCAGAAAGGTAAGGGTTATAGGTTCAGGATGTTCTGCAGAAGCAGGAAGCATTCTTCAGAAGAGTCAACTGATTCGTAAGCCACAGACATTCAGTTAGACTTCCGAGGCTAATTGTGTGTTAAATCTTCAAGCTAAATACGATTTGCGTGCTGTGTTATCAAGATGACAGCCTAGGCTCCTGACACTGAGGACTGCCAGGAAACCGACCTGCCCATTAACCCAAAGTGCATACCAACCTAAGCCAGAGATTTTGCCCAGCAGGAGGTTTTTGCAGTGCTGTGTGTTACAAAATGTGGCCTCATTCTTTAAATTAAGAAAAACCAAATAGCAACTTGTTTTGCGATTAGTACAGAGGGCTCACTGTACTAATCTGCATGCACTCTTCAGTTCAGTTCATTAGTTTTAGCAATGGACCATAGCAGCCAGAAAGTGGAAAGAAAATATAGGCAATTAATTTTTTTTAAAAAAATAGACATTGAAAACAATAAAAATCATGTTTACATCATGTTTACATCTGGCTGGACTCTGAATGTACAAGTTAGTGTATTTTACTTCTTTTTGATGCTCCAAGACTTGAGGAGAAGTGGACCAAAACTTTCCTGCTATCACAACCTTTACTTTGGTAATCTTAAATCTGAGGGCTGACGTGTAAGTGCCATTTGCAGACCTATAAAAATGTGAGCATGCATTCTTTTTGATGACACAGGAAATTGATAGCACTCTTGGTCTCCCTTCCTTGGTTTCTGACTTGAAAGTCCTAGTCAAACTTCAGCAATGCAGATCAGCATCTTTTACATCATTGCCCTTTCAGGGATGCTTTTAGCTTCTCCAGGTAAGCCGTACATCAAAATCAGAATGTTCAGAGATGATGTGAAAATTGGGATTCAATAACCAAGATAGCCTTCTCCTCCAATTCTGCTGAAGACTTTCCCCTCAAGATTAAGATGAAGACTACATGCCCTCGTCTATCTTGTTCTCTCCTCCTCCTTATCTAGATCTCTCTCATTCTCTCTTCACACACCTCTCCTCTCACTCCTTCATTCTTGCTTCAGTTGAGCAATTGCTGCTGTCCTCCTTGGACTCTTCGACCTGCCCATCATCCTGTCTTGCTCAAGCCATCTCTTTACCATGCTGCCTGCTCTCGCTTATAAGGGTGTGTGTAGATGAGTTTGAAAGGTGGATTTCTAAAATAATGGGTTCCCCGTTCCTCTAAATCAGTGTTCCCCAACCTTGGGCCTCCAGCTGTTTTTGGACTACAACTCCCATCATCCCTCGCTAGCAAGACCAGTGGTCAAGGATGATAGGAATTGTAGTCCAAAAACAGCTGGAGGCCCAAGGTTGGGGAACACTGCTCTAAATTGATAGACATCTAACTTTGAACACCATACGAAATGCAAAGTGGGATGGGCTGATGAATATGTATCCACAGAAAACTCAGGGGAGAAAATCGCTCAGTACAGGCAAAAGGTAGGAGTGTGAAATGGATAGGCGAACCCTTCTTTGGAAGGGAGGAAGCATTAGCAGAACAATATATGAACCCCTTCCCTTGTGATGAATCAATCTGTATGTGAAACAAAATTTTAAAAAAATCCTTCCAGGAGCACCTTAGAGACCAACTAAGTTTGTTATTGGTTAACAGTATGAGCTTTCGTGTGCATGCACACTTTTTCAGATACACATTCAGAAGGATTTTTTAATATTTTGTTTCAACTATGGCAGACCAACAAGGCTACCTACCTGTAACTAATCTGTGAGTGTTTGGTTTCTCTGATTTCTCCTGCTCCCATTTCTGCACTAATCTCTGATTTTTAAAAAATATGAATCCACACAAAGCTGCGAACATACATTTGTGTGCATTTTCACATACAAATTTCTGTTCATCATTTTCCTCCATATATGTGTTTTTGTAAGCAAACACCTCTCATATAATGCATTGTCAGCCCAAAGTACAGAAAACAACCCAGAGGAAAATGCATGCTCAACTTCAGTGTTATTATTATTATAGCGTTAAAAGGTAGTCTGTTCCATTCCAAAGCAGCAGCAGCAGGTGGTGATCTATAATTATCAAGTAAGAATGCAGGAATCCCTTAATCAATGTTTTCTTTTTCTAGGACGTGCAGTGAGGACAGAGGCAATAGAATCTACTGAAGATTGCAGTGCAATTAAAGGATTTTGCACTAATGAGCCTGTATGCAACACACCTTACCCAGTCCAAGGAACATGTGGAGAAGGCACATTATGCTGTACAGCGTAAGATTAATATTTTATCTATGAACTCTAATGGAACATGTATTTCAGTTTTCACATCTCTGTTCCTCATATTATAATCTGATGGCATGCTCTCAGAAGTCACTCCTCAACTTGGATTGAGAAGGATTTGGCTGTTCCGTCTTTCAGATATGTTTGGTGACATTTTTATATATTTATTTGTGGTTATATACCACTTTTCATCCACATAGGTCAAGAGGGCGTTAGTGGGTCTCCCATTGCTCCATTATTTTTTAAATTAACGAAGTTGGCAATAAAAAGCCAGAACAACCACGTACTGTTTAATCAAAGGATTCATTCGTTTGTTTGATTTAACAGGAATCTTATATGGCTTTATCGTTCGTAATTTCTAAGAATTTTACATCCCATATAAAATCAAACATTAAAAGCAAGTTAATCTTGGGTTGCCATGTTTCAAAATGTTAATATTCAGACAGAACTGGGGGGTTTTTTGGTGGGGGGGTGGAGTTTTTGAGCTGCTTTTTGGGGGTGGAAAAATTGTTGAGGTTTTTCTTTGGGGGCGGGATCTCAAAAAAAGGAATTGTGGAGGCTTTTAGTGAATTTTCACCTAAAAAATTCACAGGTGTTGCCTATTTGCAAACAGTGAACCAAATCAGGCAAAAGTGCATCCATCTCCAACCTGGTGCCCTCCATACATTTTAGACTACAAGTCCCACAATATCTATCTGCATTGATGGGGGTTGATGGGTCTTAAAGCCCAAGAACGCTAACATGTGATTCAATGAAAAAGAACAAATAAGAATAAGTTAAAAAAAAAGTTAACTTATTTTTAACACAATCCTTGGAATGGAAATTATTCCAAGGCACCTTGCATGTAACACTAAACTACATTTTTTGCAACACACAAACTGTATCGAGGTCATGAGTGAGGGAAGTGTTCAGCCTGAAGGTCCCAATCCAGTGGCGGATGTGCTGTTGTTTTTTTCCACACCCCCCCCATGCATTTTAAAAGTCAGCATATTAGTTGGATGTTCAGTCAAATTTGCTCATTTGTAAATTTTCATTTTGAGAAATTGTTGAAATTAATAAACTACAGGTCACTGGAATTTTTGTGATATGAAAGTATGTTACTTATAGTGTCCCCCCATATGTTTGTTTGTGTGTGTGTGTGTGTGTGTGTGTACTGTTGTTGAATGGTTTCTTTAAATGTAAAGGTTCATCATTGTTCCACCTGATGTGTATGTCTTTAAGGGGCCAGAGCAAGGGCCAGAGTAAGATAACGAGACCCAGCTTTACAGCTGTGAAACGTAGCAGGTGCTGCTGAGTTGTATTTGATTAAGGTGTGTCAGCATTTGGGTGTAGTATATAAGGAGCAGCACCTAGCTCTCCCATTACCCTGGGGGATGGGTTGGTGGTTGGGTCTGGTTTGGTTGTTAATGTATTTAGTGTAAAAGGAGTTTTTGTTTTTCTTATTAAAACCTTGTTTAAGTTATTTTTGAGTCCTTTCTTTTTTATGCATGGTCTCCCCAGCAAGCTCTCTGCAGCGTTACCATACTGCAAACAGCCAGCAACTGTCTCTTTGTGTTAACACATAAACATAGTAATCACAGATTATATTTTCTTTCTTTCTGCAGATTTGGTACAGGGTAAGGTGGAGATAAACATTTGATATTTCAGCAACTGGTATTTCCCCGATTAATAGATGGATCTGCTGTCATTTGGCTTCCAGAAAATACTTCAGTGGAATTGAATTTTTTGAAAAAACAACAACAACCCTGTATACTGAGGTATTATAAAAAACTTCTCAGTGGGATGCTGTCATTGACTGGGTGACAGACTGTCCCTGTTGATGATAGGCAATCTGTGATTAGTGGGTTTGGTGCAGGGGCTGAATGGATGGTATATGAGTGGATTCCTTGCCTTTGGGCCTTTGAGGTTCCTTAGAATTCTCTGATTCTGCTGGAGATGCTACCCATGAATTCTAGATGGATGAGAACTGCCTGAAAGGAAGTGCAGAACTGCCCTTAGAAGAGGCCATCTATTTAGCAGGCTTGTAACTATGTATAACAAAGATACTAGCTCACTTACTTTCTTAACATAATCCAGGAGGCTAGGAGCCTAAGTGACATTTTAGATACACACCCAACGTTCAGGTTGTAAATGTGGTTCATCACCCAGCCTTTCACTTTAATGTGAAATTGGGTTTTGCATGACTCACCCCTCCACCCTTGAGAGGTCAGAGGGCTGTGTACAGGTTACAAGCTTTGACTAGTACCTGTTTATATGAAAATTTGCTATGAAAAGCTACCCTATCTGTGTAAAACCTGCTCTGCATTTTAGTTCCACCTCCAGTAGTTATTCAGGACCAAATTATATCTCTCAAGAACAAAGTTGTGCTTTCCCCATTCCCATTCATTGCTGAGTTTTGGTGGCGCCTGCCCTGTGGAATGCTCTCCCATCAGATGTCAAGGAAATAAACAACTATCTGACTTCTAGAAGACATCTGAGGACAGATGTTATGTTTGATGTTTTATCATGTTTTTAATATTCTGTTGGGAGCCACCCAGAGTGGCTGGGGAGGCCCAGCCAAATGGTATAAATTATTGTTGTTGTGGTGGTGGTTGTTATTTTGTTGTTGGTGGTGGTGGTGGACATAGCAGTCGACACAGAGATTTCTCCAAGTGCTTCTTTATACTAAGCTGGAACTAAACTGAACTGCAAACAGCTAAGCCGGCCTGCTTTTATAGGCAGCCGGATGTCGATATTGTAACAATAAGAACCCAGTTTTTCCTGCCTAAATTAACTTACGTGGACCTGAGTGATAACTATATACACAACACCCCTGGTGGCCAGGGTGAGAACTTCAATAAATAATGCCCCTCCTCACCAAGATAAGGCATTTGTTACAATCATAGTGGTTCCATTACATACAGCAAAACCCTTATTGGTTTCAGTAAGGCACATAAGCATATTAATTGACCCTATAGCTTTACATGTGCAGTTTTTCTGGTGAACATAGTCTTTTAAATAAGCTGGGCACTTGGAAACCCTGCCAGACCACCGAGGGCCAGTACCAGAGTCTGGGTGGCCGCCCGATTCTGGATGCGACTGTGGTGCGACCAATTGTGGTATTGACCCCAAGTTCCCTGGCTCTGCTGCTGTCGAAGGAACCGCCACAAGCACACTTGGTGGACAGTCAGGCACGGCAGTTCTCCAAGTCTCTGGAGAGCCAGGCAGACCCACTGAAACAGCTTGGCTCAGCTCCATGCCTGCAGTTTGTGAGGAAGATGTAGGTAGAGCCTTGCCTTCCATTAGTGACCACTCTGGAGGTGGGGCCACAGTTGGGGGCACAGCAGTAGTGTCCAAATCCCCAACCCTGCACCTTAGCTGGTCTATGTGCCGGTACCACAAGCGTCCATTCTCGAGTGCCACCTGGTACGAACGGGGCCCCGTGACTCCCACTACCATGGCCGCGACCCATGGAATGTCCCCCACAAAGTTCCAGGCAAAAACCTGATTCCCTAGAATAACGGACCATAGCACGTTAGTACAGCCTGGGGGCTCAGCCACACCAAAGTCCAGACGGTCAGGTGGAGACGGGAGGCGGCAGCCCATAAGCAGTTTGGCCAGGCTCCGGCCTGTGGCTACATGAGGGGTGAAGTGCTGCACGAGCAAGTATTCAGTGACCCGCTCATGCCAGCCCCTCTGTTCCAGGCACACGAGTGCCTCTTTTGCTGAGCACACCATTCTCTCTGCCTGCCCATTGCTGGCCAGGGGAAATTGTGCTGTTAGGGCATGGCAGGTGTTGATGGTGCAGTCCTGGGCAGATGCGGAGGCTACATCAGTGGCCAATACTGGTCTGCTGGGAGGTCCTCAATTAGGAGGAGTAATGAAGCAGGAGCTGGGCCTCCACTAGCGCTGGAAGAGGGCAACAACTGAGAGCGTCAGCGTGGCCCATCGATTTTCCTGAGCAATGGACAAGCTGGTAGCTGTAAGCTGCCAGAAGGACATTCCATTGCAGCATGCGTGGCAAGAAGACCGGTGGAGTTGGTCGATCACCAGCGATGAGGCCCAGGAGCGGCTTGTGGTGATGAGGTTGAAGGTTCTCCTGTGGAACCTCTTTACTCCAGCCACAAGTGCCAGTGCCTCCTTGTTGAGCTGGCTGTAATTCCATTCAGCTGGAGACAGCATGCAGGAGACGTAGGCAAGCGGTGCTTCCCCACCATCTGGAAACTGTTGACTGAGGACGGCGCCGATGCCAAAGGGCGAGGCGTTGCAGGCAAGGACCAGCGGCCTGGCTTCACTGTACTGTACCAGCACACTGTCTGATGAGAGGAGGGCTTTGACTGCGTCGAAAGCCACCATTTTTCGATGACCCCAGGAACACAGTACCTTCATGCTGAGGAGGCGGTGTAGAGGCTTGGCTAGCATTGCTTTGTGGGGCAGGAACATGTTGCAGAAGTTCAACAGCCCCAGGAACACCTGCAACTCTGCCTTGCTTTTTGGAATCAGGGCCTGCTGAATGGCTCGGATCTTGGATGCCGTCAGGTGAAGACCAGAAGCGTCAATAAGGTAGCCCAGGAATTCCACCTGTGGAACGGCGATCTGGCACTTTTCTTTTTTCACCTTGAGCCCAACCTCCTGGAACCTGGTCAGCATGGTGCAGATGCGCTCAAACAGCTGCTGATTTGAGTCTGCGGATGCCAACACATCATTGAAATATGGTACCATGCCTGGAAGCCCCTGCAGGAGATGCTCCATGAGGCTTTGAAAGATGCCAGGAGCCACACTCACCCCGAACAGTAGCCGGCAGCACCGGAACGCCCCTCGGTGGGTGACGATCGTCTGAGCTTCAGCGTCATCGTTGTCAACAGACAGTTGTTGATAGGCTTGGTCAAGGTCCAGTTTAGCAAATACCTTGCCATCACCCAGGGAATGCAGCAGGTGGTGGACGACGGGAACCGGATAAGCGTGCTACTGAAGCTCCTTGTTGATTGTGGACTTGTAGTCTGCACATATTCTCACTGACCTGTCCGGCTTAACAGGTGTGACGATGGGGGTTTCCCACAATCAGCTCCAAAACGCCTTGTGCAATCAGCTTGTCAAATTGTTCATCCACCTTAGCTTTGAGAGAGAATGGAACCTGGTGTGACTTTAGCTTGATGGGGCAACTTGCGGATCAAGGCTAAAGGAGATGGGAGTACCAGTATATTGGCCCAAAGTGCCGTCAAAAACCTTAGCAAAGTCTTTGATTAGGCCAACAACCTCCGCGTCGGAGATGCAGTTGATGCCGCTGACTTCCAGGCTGAGGGCATCAAACCAGTCTAGCCCTAGGAGGCTAGGCCACAGGCCTTCAACCACCACCAATCGGAGCAGGTTCGAAAAATTCTTGAAAGCGACCCTGAACTGGCCGATGCCTACCATGGGGATGTGGTTTCCCTGGTAGTCTCTCAGATATATGCGGTGTGGGTTGAGTTGCCTCTTGGACAGCTTGGGCACGAGTCTTTTGATGGTGCTCCAGGATATGACAGACAAGGCAGACCCGGTGTCCATCTCCATGTCACACGGAGCTCCTTTGATGAGCACGGTGACGTGTAGCTTGCGAAGCGTAGGCAAATTGGATTGGCCAATCTTGAATCCGGACAAGCAATGGCAGTTGGTGAGGGCGAAACAACTTCCGTTGGTGGACCAGGGTGAAGATTTGTTCTTGGGAGACGGTGAAGGGGGCATGTTGGACGGAGTAGATTGGCAGGCCTTAGCGATGTGGCCTCTTCTGGAGCATCGCCGACAGATGGCGTCTCTGAATTGACACTTTGTATGGAAATGATTGCCTCCACACCCAGCACATTCTGATTTGTCCTTGTACCTCTTTTTGAACTTCCTGTACTCCTGCTTCGTCTGGTATACATCATTGTCTTTGCTGGGGGTTGCTACATTACTGCTGGCCTCCTCGTGGTGCACTGGGATTAGCTTCTTATCATGATGCAGGCTGCTGTCCTTGAGTATCTCCTGGGCGAAGAGTTCAGCAGCTTTTGAGGCTGCAGCCTCCTCAGTGGTCTTCTTTAGTGTGAGGTCTGGCTTGGCGAGAAGACGCCGTTGCAGACGGTTGTTCCAAACCCTGCAGACAATTTGATTTGAGTTCTAAGTCTCAGAACTCACAGTGCAGTGCGGCCTTTCGGAGGGTGGCGATGTAGCTGTTGATCGACTCCCCCTCTGCCTGGTCCTGGTGGTAGAACGCATTGCAACAGCAATTTTGTATGGCTTTGGAGTGTAGTGGTTTTTGAGCTTCTCTTTTAGCACGTCCCATGGTGCTGCCTGGACTGCTAGTGGCGCGACCAAAACTTGGGCTGTCCAGAACACCTTAGGCCCACAGAGGCTGAGGAATAGGCCCCGCTTATGCTCCTTTGACCCTTCCATCAGCTTGTTTGCTTGGATGTAGCAGGTGAGCCAAGCAAAGTAGGAGTCCCATGATTCAGAAGCTGGGGCAAATGGCAGTAGAGGCACAAGTGAACCATTGTTCCGAAGATGGATGGAACACAGTGCTCTAGCCAGTACAGTCAGCTCTTAATTGGGTTCTGTTCAGTGGTTTCGCTCAGTGTTTCAGCTCAATGATTCCCCTCAGTGAGTGTCCGAATCTGGCTGTGCTCTGATGTCCATCCGATCCCACCTTCGCTGCCATTATTAAGTTGTGGGTGGACATAGTAGTCGACACAGAGATTTCTCCAAGTGGTTCTTTATAGTAAGCTAGAACTGAACTGAACTGCAAACAGCTCAGCCGGCCTGCTTTTATAGGCAGCCAGTTGTCAACATTGTAACAACAACAACAACCTAGGGTTTGCGGCCTAAATTAATTTACGTGGACCTAAGTGAAAACTATATACAAAATAGCCTTAGTGGCCAGGGTGAGAACTTCAATTAATAATAATAATAATAATAATAATAATAATAATAATAATAATACCATAACTTTTTATATTTTTACTTAGATGCCAATGGTGAAACAGCATTCCCCACCACCCAAACACTCCTTAGGATTACCACTGTCAAATGTCAATAATTATTAAAGGTTTTATTTTATTTTTGAATGGGCAAGGTGAATAATGCCAGTCCACATGGTTGAAGCCTGAAGGGGATCTCAAATTCTACAGCAAGAGGGAAAAACCACAGCAGAACACATTACAACTTCCCTGTCTTCTAAGAGACTTGATGTCCTTGGCTTCTCCAAAACCTAATGTCCAAGACTTAATGTTCGAAACATTTACTTACATGTACGCTTTTTGGATTAATGTCCCTTTGAGAAGGAGAATGATGAAAGAAAAGCACAGTGCCTTATTCTTCAAGAGATAAGGTGTTCCAGGGAGAGGAAGCACTGGGCAGTACATTAGCTGAAGGATCTTTTCAAGGTTCCCTGGATACAGAGATATATTGTATATTACTTATATTAAGGACCCTGAACCATGCCTGTCCCACCCCTCCTGACTGTATGTGGCAAAGCTAAAATTTCTACCATGCACCTCACCATTTGAGTAAACTAATGGGATTTCACTCCTGTTGCTGTGATCCCAAAATGAGGATTTTAAATATTTTTCATGCTTCTTTTTCATTTATAAAGTGTCCAGGGACACACAATAGCATCATAGTATGATGTACAGGAATCATGTTTTCCTGAGAGGAAGAAAAATCTTGGAAAAATTACTGAGGCAAGAAGGGGTCCATGGCTGCAGTCCATGCATATTCTTCAATTGGTAGGAAGAAGCACAAAATGAGGTGCAACTTTGGAGATTTCCTCCACTACTATCTGAAGAGAGCATTGCTGCTTTCCTTGTTGCCACAACTTGTATTCATTTTTTGGACTTAGCTTGTAATATTTGTAGTGCATTGTAGTCTTCTACTACTTTGTACATGCTTACATTGGCAGTCATTGTTGCTTTTAACAATAAACCAAATGAGGAAGGAAGAAGGTAAACCAATACCAGGTTACCTTGTCATTGAATATACAGTATCAGCTCCAGCTCCAGCTCCAGCTCCATTTTCTAGAGCAGCAACAGGGGTCCAACACCCAGAGAGGATAATTAGAGCCTCTGAATACCACTTGTGGGTGTGGCACACTCCTGTGGTTATGTCTTGTTGGTGGGCTTCCCATGTGCATCTGGTTGGCCGCTGTCAGAACAGGATCTTGGATGAACCTTTGGTCTGATCCAACAAGGGTCTCCTTTTGAGAGCCAATGTGGTATAGTGGTTAAGAGCAGAAGACTCGTAATCTGGTGAACCGGGTTCACGTCTCCGCTTCTCCACATGCAGCTGCTGGATGACCTTGGGCTAGTCACACTACTTTGAAGTCTCCTAGTCCCACTAACCTCACAGAATGTTTGTTGTGGGGGAGGAAGGGAAAGGAGAATGTTGGCCACTTTGAGACTCCTTCGGGTAGTGATAAAGCGGGATATCAAATCCAAACTCTTCTTCGTCTCCTTTTGGTCACATCTTCTTGCCAGTCATGGGAGCAGTGGTGCCAGAAAACCTGAGGACTGCCTCATCAACCGAAAGTGCATGCCAAACTAATCCAGATATTTTGCCCAGTTCCCCTCGAATACTAAATGTGGCCTTATTCTTTAAAACAACAGCAACAAGGAAACCTTGTTTTAAGACAAAGAGAGACAAAGTGCTCACCAAACTAATTTGTACATACTGTTCAGTTCATTTTACTACTTTTAGCCATGAACTATAGCAGCAGGAAACAGGAAGAAAAATACAATTTAATGAAAACACTAAAATTATTGAGCTGTATTTTACATCTTTTTGGTGCTCCCAGACTTCATGAGGACTACTGGACTTCCTGCTAACACATCAGTGCTTTTAGGATACCAAATCCTAGGGCTGACGTGTAAGTGCCATTTGCAGACCTATAAATACATGAGCAAGCAGTCTTTTGGAAGACAGAGGAAATTGAGAGCACTCTTGGTCTCCCTTCTTTGGTTTCCAACTTGGCATTCCCAGTCAAACTTCAGCAATGCAGATCAGCATCTTTTACATCATTGCTCTTTCAGGGATGCTCTTAGCTTCTCCAGGTAAGGCATAGATCAAAATCAGAATATTCAGACATAATGTGAAAATTGGGATTCGTTAATTAGCATGGCCTTCTCCTTCACTTCTGCTAAAGACTTTTCCTTCAAGGCTAATATGAAAGCCATATGGCTTGATCTATGTTGTTCCCTCTTCTCTCCCTTGCTAAACCTCTCTCTTTCTCTCCTTCTGCACCTACTCTCAACACTTCCCTCCTTCATTCTTGTTTCCCTTGATCTATGTTGTCGCCCTTCTCAGACTCTGCCCCCTCATCCAATCCTGTTCACACCATCTCTTTGCTATGCTGCCTTTTCCAGATTTATGAGGGTGTTTGTAAATGCGTTTTGAGATAAGGATTTCCAATATAAAGGATTGTCTGATATTGATAAATATTTGGCTTTTGCTGCCGTATGAAGTGCAAAATCTTATGTGACCAAATAAAGTTCATTGGCAGAAAATATTGAAGAACAAACAAGGGGAATCAGGGAAAAGGTTTGCCCTGGAAGGTGATTGTGTGACCTGTGAGAGCCCTGAAATAACAGAGACAAGACACCAGACATTGGTTTAAAATCAGGCCAAAACTTTATTGACTGCTATAGGCAAGGCAGGGTTGACATAGCTGTAGGGCAAGGTTCAGTTCTTCATTCCACTTAGCACTTACTGATATGGTACAAGCTGTTGGGAAGTACTAAGCCCCTTCCTGGATGTCACCCCGCATTGAAACCGTGAATACTGCAAGCCAAGCAGCCAAGCCAAGTGAGGATTTCAAACCAGAAAATCTGGAGAGTCAGAAAGGATAGAGGAGGAACTGGAGAAGGAATGGGAAGAGTGGGAGAAGGAAAGCTTTCCTGCATTCCTGAAGAAACTGTCCCAGGGATGAGGAGGTGTCACTGCCGTGGCCAAGGAGGCAGGAAGGTGAAGGCAGCAGCCAGAGGCAAATCTGCTACCCCTTCCAGATTGCCACTTGAGGCAACTGCTTCTCCAGAGGATTGGCCCTGTTCACTGGAGGAAACATGTAATCCATTACGTTCCAATGTCATTCCCAAAGTGGAAAGCTCAGTGCAGACATAGTAACACCTTATGAATGCTGAATTTAAATCATCTGAAAATTCAGAAGGGCAATACATGTTGAGCTCTGGTATTCTTATGAGAGGGTTAAAAGGTAGTCCACTGAAGGTCAAAGAAGCAGTTGCAATGGCGGGTGATAATGGGGTCAGGAATGGCAGAATATGGAAATGCCTTCATACAATAAAATAAAATTTCTCTATCTAGGATTTGTCCATGCAGGGGAACCTCGTCAATGTGTGGATATTGGTGGGACTTGTGGGACTGAATGTGAGAGGATCGTGCGGAGCGCAGTTTGTCCTGGAGAGACCATATGCTGTGTACCGTAAGTTTCCTTCCTGGTTTTTCAAATCCATGGAACTCAAATGGAACATGTATTGATAAAATAAAATGCTTAAAGCAAATTAACCTCGAAATTTAAAACGACCTGATTTCTTTCTTTCTCTCATGTTTAAATTTATGCCCATTGATTAATTATTCATCTTTATTGCCGTCCAAAGACCCATAACAGAGATTCAGAATACAGATTCACACAGACAACCCCCTGGGAGAGGAAGACCAAGACAATATTTGTTTAGTCTTAAGTATGATGGTCTTTGATATGTATGACTACCAAAAGAAACTTTGCCACAACCACTGTCATATCATTAGACTTCTCGTCCAGAAGATATTTTGTATAGTAGGCTTCAGATTTACCCGGCCGATTTGCCAGTAGGTGTTTAACGTTGATTATCTGCTCCCAGTTAGTGGGCAACATTTATTTCATATCCTTTTTCAATTGGATTTTTTTCAATACAAAACTTTGTAAAGCTTAGAAGGGACTGCTCAACATATGTGTTATGTTATTTTTACACTCACTTTCATTAATATACATTTTCTCTTCAACTTGATGTCTCAATAAGAGTTTTCTAATATGGTTGTGTCAGGGAACTGACATCGGAGCCAGAAGTGGAGGCAAGGCTCCCAAGCGATGCCGGAGAAGGGCCCAGCAGGGAGAGAGGGGACTCATCGGCTGGGGAAGGAAATCAGCGTAACACAAGGGATAAAGGGGGGCGGATGGAGGAATCGGAGAGGGGATAATGGATCAGGCCCCTAATGGCGACGCAAAATGCTGCCTTGAAGAACCTGAGGAAATTTTTTGGAGCGATGGATACAATGTATTCCAGTGAAGTAGAGCAAAATGTGACTCGACGGGAATTGATGGGGTGCAAGCAGGGGAGCCAATCAGTTAGAGACTACTGGTCGCGTTTTGAGATGCTGATCCACCGGCTCGGGTGGGATCTGGACTCTGAACCCATTCAAATGTTGTTTGAGGAGGGGTTGTCCCCAACGGTGAAGGACGAGCTTTCCCGTGAGCCCCGCCCACAGTCGATGGATCAGCTGACCAAGGCTGTGCTTGCGATTGGAGTAAGACAGGAAGCGCGGGCTCAGGAGAAGCGTGAAGGGAGAGGGGAACGTTGCCATGACTACCGCATTCCTGAAATGCCGAGGCAGCCTTCCCAGCCGCCTGAGCCAATGGAAATAGATGGTGCGCGAGAGAGAGAGGTTTCAAACTCCAGTGAAGGCCGCAAGAAGGAGGGAAAGGATTGGAAAACCACCAAGAAGTGTTTCCTCTGCCAACAGCCAGGACATTTTGCCAGGGTCTGCCCTCAAAGAAAGGCAAGGGATGGTGGGAGCCACTGGCTGTGAGGAGGAGGGGGGAAAGGGGCAGGTGCAGGGAAACGCCAATGCTTGGCTGCCAATCAGCGGGCACAGCAGCCAGGCCAGCAACCAATAGAAGTGCCCCAGCCAGACCCCCCCAATGCAGCTATAGCCATAGAAGTGGTGCTAGAACTCCCGAAAGGGCACCCGGTCCAGGTGAAGGCGCTGCTGGATTCAGGCAGCTCCTGCAACTTCTTCAGCAAGGACTTCGCTCTGGCGCACCAACTCCACCTGCTGCCCCTAGATTTCCCCTTGCAAGTGACCACCATCAATGGCAGAGAACTCCTGGGAGGGGAAATGAAGCAACAGACCCCACCAATGAGAATGAGGGTTTCCAAGCACACGGAGACCATTGCCTTTCACGTAGCCACACTGGCAGACCCCCAATAATATTAGGGATGAGCTGGCTGGCACTACATGATCCAGTAGTGGCATGGCATCAGCGGACGGTCACCTTTGGGTCAGCTCACTGCTTGGAACACTGTCTGGGGGGGGGAACCCAAGGATGACTATGGCCAGGGTGGCTGGGATGGCTGTGGAGCCAAAAGGGGAGGTACCACCACAATATGCTGACCTGCAGGAGGTCTTCAGCGAGAAGGAGGCGGATAGACTACCCCCCCCATAGGCCCTTTGACTGCCAAATCAACTTACTCCCAGGGGCTCAGCTGCCGGTGGGTAAACTGTATGCCATGTCGGACCGGGAAATGCAGGAGTTGTGGGAATTTATTGACAAGAACCTGAAAAGAGGTTTCATAAGAGAATCAAAGGCGGTGGGGGGCAGTCCGGTGTTCTTTGTGGACAAAAAAGATACTAATCAGCCCAGGCTCGTTGTGGACTACCGGGCCGTCAACCTGGTGTCAGAACCCGTGACCTTCCCAATGCCCAGGATTGACGACATTTTAACACGGGTAAGGCAGAGGAAATTTTTTACCAAACTGGACCTCAGGGGAACGTACAATTTAATTAGGATGAGGGAGGGGGACGAATGGAAAACCACCATGTTCACCCCCCTGGGGGCCTTTGAAGTACTTAGTTATGCCATTTGGATTACAGTTGGGCTCCGCCTGTTTTCAAGCTTTCATGCACCACGTGTTGGGGTCCCTGCTGTACAAGAACTGCGCAGCCTTTTTGGATGACGTCTTAATCTATTTGGACAATGAGAAGCAACATGTCAGAGACATCAGGGAAGTGCTAAAGAGACTGCAGAAGCACCAGTTGTGGGTCAAGCTGGAAAAATGCCAATTTCACGCCAGAGAAGTCGAGTTTCTGGGGTACAAGTTGTCAGACAAGGGCCTAGCTATGGACCCCAGCAAGGTGCAGGCGGTGCTGGAATGGAAGACCCCCAAAACCCGGAAGGACGTGCAGAGGTTCCTAGGGTTCAGCAACTTCTACCGGAAGTTCATCAAGAACTTCGCCCACTTGACGGCGCCCATCACAGATTGTCTCAGTAGCAAAAAGAAGTTCATCTGGACAGAAAGTGCCCAGCAATCCTTTGAAAGGCTGAAGAAGGCGTTCACTTCGGAAGAGCAGCTCCTGCACGTGGATCTGCAGAAGCCAATGAGGCTGGAGACCGACGCATCAGATCGGGCCATCGGAGCAGTACTGTTGCAGCCGGGGGTCCAGCAGAGCTGGAGGCCGTGTGCCTTTTTCTCGAGGAAGCTGAGCAAGTCGGAGCAAAACTACACGGTGTATGACCGCGAACTGCTTGCAATTTATGCAGCATTTTGACGATGGAGACATCTGCTAATAGGGGCGCAGCACAAGATCCAGGTGTGTACGGATCACAAGAACTTGGAATACTGGAGGACTGCGCGAGTACTCAACCAGAGACAGGTTTGATGGGCACAGGAGTTCTCCAAGTTTTTCTTCGAGATCCGGTACGTGCCGGGAGAGGAAAACGTAAGAGCAGATGCTCTCTCCCGGAAGCCAGAGTACATGGAAGGAGAGGGACCGCCAGACACGTGTCAGACACGTGTTCCCCGAGAACTGATGGGTGTGTGGGGGAGTGTTGGTTGGGAAACGAGAACTAGCCGGGCTTACTAGAAACGACGAATTCGCTCAAACAAAAATCAGGGAACTCTGGGACGGAAGGGAAAACCATGGAGGGTTTGAGGAAAAGGAAGGGTTACTGTACTACAAGGGAGCGCTGTACGTACCGGGGGGTACCTTGAGGGGAAGGGTACTCAAACAACTCCACGACAACCCAACAGCGGGGCAGTTTGGTCAACACAAACCCATGTTGCTTGTCACCAGGCAGTTCTGGTGGCCAAGGGTGAGGGAAGATGTACGGGAAGATGTACGGGGGTGCGACCGCTGCCAGAGGGCAAAGGGGGAGAGGGCTGCACCCGCAGGGTTACTGGAACCCTTACCCACGCCGGGAAGACCCTGGGAGGTGGTATCCATAGATTTTATGACAGATTTGCCCAAGTCAAGGGGGAAGACAGCAGTCATGGTAGTAGTCGACCTGCTAACAAAAATGTGCCATTTCATCGCTTGCTCGCATGCGGTAACGGCAGAGGAAACAGCCAGGTTGTTTGTAGATCACATCTTCAGGCTGCATGGGGCTCCCTCGAGGGTCATCTCGGATCGCGGGAAACAATTTACTTCCAGGTTCTGGAGGAAGCTCATGAGCTTGTTGCAGGTCGAGGTGGGCTTCTCGACGGCGAGACACCCGGAAACCAACGGGCAAGCGGAACGAGCGAACAGTATACTCCAGCAATACCTACGCTGCTACGTCAGCGAGAGACAGAACGATTGGGTAGAGAAACTAGCGCTGGCCAAATTTGCGTACAATAACGCTGAACATGTGTCCACGGGAATGAGCCCGTTCATGGCCAATTATGGGTGTCACCCCAGGGCCTTCCCGGGGAGGGGGGAGGAAGGGTGGAGCGTACCTGCAGCAGAGCAGTTTGTGGAAGAAATGGAGGCCTTGCACCAGCAACTTAAGATGAACTTGGAACAGGCCAAGGAAATTTACAAGAGGCAGGCAGACAAGCACCGTCAGGAAGGGGAGACCATACGGGTGGGAGACCGGGTGTGGTTGTCAACCCAAGGGTTACCTTTTAAGGGAGGGTGCAAGAAGTTGCGGCCAAGGCGGCTGGGACCTTTTGAGGTAACACAGCAGGTGAACCCCGTGGCATTCAAGCTCAAGTTGCCGGACAGCATGAAAATACACCCGGTGTTCCATAGGTCCCTACTCTCACCATACAGGGAGGGGTGGGAATTCCCGGGGCGAGAGGGAGAAGTCACCACACACCCGCAGGTAGAGGAGAGGGAACACCACAACCAAGCCACGAAAATACTTGATTCAAGATGGCAAGGGCGCCAGGTGGAGTACTTGGTAGCTTGGGAGGGAGAACCCGAGTCAGAAAACACGTGGGTTCCTGCGGAGGCCATCAATGATGGGTATCTTATGGAGGAGTTCCACAGCCTGTTCCCAGATAAACCTAAACCACTAGCAAGATTCTGGGAGGAGCAATTTGGAACCACAGATGATGAAGAGGATTTTGTGGGTTTTCCTGCCTCCGAAGAGGAGGGAGGAGAGGCGTCGGAGGAAGAGGAATCGGACTGGGAGGGCCACCCTGCGGGAAGAGATCAGAGCGGGTGGGAAGCGGAGTTTGAATCCTCCGAGGATGGCGACAGCTCCTTCCAGGGATTCCCCGCATCGTCGGCCGAGGAAAGGGACGAAGTTGGGTCAAAAGGTCGAGCCGGGGGTGGAGGGGGTCCTGGGGGGGAGGTGGATGTCAGGGAACTGACATCGGAGCCAGAAGTGGAGGCAAGGCTCCCAAGCGATGCCGGAGAAGGGCCCAGCAGGGAGAGAGGGGACTCATCGGCTGGGGAAGGAAATCAGCGTAACATCAGGGATAAAGGGGGGCGGATGGAGGAATCGGAGAGGGGGCTCCAGGACTCTTCACCGGAGACCAGCGGGGAGAGCACAGGTCCTCCGCTACCCACACCCACCCTGCGCAGAAGACTTCCGCGCAGGGAAAGTAGGCGTAGACTTGGCGTCAAATAACTTCTTTGATGGAAGAAGTTCAAGAAACGCCCACTGACGGATTCTGCTAGCGACTGAAACAGCCACGAAGTGAAGGGCTGTCCAGCCAGGAAAAGGTTTAACCAGGCAACCTAGCCAGGAGTGGCGGCAACTTACGCACAAGCAACCCCTTATAACCATTACAGGTTGCAACAAAACTTAAAATACCACCATATACTTCCCATTTCCCCAAGCAGTAAGAATCATGTATGATTTGGGCCATTTTTAAAGCATTTGCTTTATTTACAATTAATGAAGTGCAAACTATCCGAAACCTTGTGCCCTTTAGATGTTTCGGATTACAAGTTCCCATATCCCTGTCCATATTGATTGGGGCTCACAGGTATTGTAGTCCAAGACAACTTAGATATGAGTCAATCTTCAGACACCTTTAGAAAAAGAATAAGAAAATGAGCTTTTTTATGATTACCTGGAAGAGTTGGGGTGGGTGGGTGAATGTGAATAAGTGGAAAACTTAGTTTAATGCTATTAATTATATTTCATAGCCCCTAACATCAACATTAAACTATGTTTTTAGCAACACACATAATGCACATACCCTCAAACATTTCTCTGATGGAAATGGAAATGTCCTATTCCATCATCATCATAATTATATTATTTATACCCCGCTCATCTGACTTGGTTGCCCTTGCCACTCTGGGCAGCTTCCAACATACATAAAAATATAATAAAACGTAAAACATTTTAAAACAACTCTATACTGGGCTGCCTTCAGATGTCTTCTAAAGGATGTATAGTTACTTATGTCCTTGACTGGTGGGTCACATAACTCCATACCTTCCAATGAAAATAGGGGCATCATACCATGCCCTCCAACATGTCTCCAATGAAAATAGGGATGTTTTCAGAAAAAGTGGGACATTGCGGGATCAAATCTGAAACTGTGAATTTGGGACTGTCCCTAGAAATTAGGGACACATGGAGGGTCTGCAGTACATTGAGGCCATGTGTCATGAGATGTTTTTAAAAAACCAAGATCCATCTTTCCTTTTGAGCATCCATCCAAGGGCCCCATGTCATTGGTGCATGGAACCAGAGACAAATGTGGGTGTGGCAACGAGAATAATTCTGACTTTTGTATGCATGCATGCATGCATCTCCCTATCTTCCTTCCAAGAAAGAGGAAGGGATTAGTTCAAGGACACATTCCTGGCAGGCAAAGTAGATCCAGTATTTTGTGTTACTTTGAGAGAGAATGTGTAGATCGAGCTGCCAAGGGTCAGATGGGGAGGTCTGGAAGGCCACATTCAGACCCTGGTGTTGATAATAATAATAATAATTTATTATTTGTACCCCGCCCATCTGGCTGGGTTTCCCCAGCCACTCTGGGCGGCTTTCAACAAAGATGAAAAATACACTAAAATGTCACATATTAAAAACTTCCCTGAACAGGGCTGCCTTCAAATGTCTTCTGAATGTCAGGTAGATGTTTATCGCTTTGACATCTGATGGGAGGGCGTTCCACAGGGCGGGTGCCACTACCGAAAAGGCCCTCTGCCTGGTTCCCTGTAACTTGGCCTCTCGCAGTGAGGGAACCGCCAGAAGGCCCTCGGAGCTGGACCTCAGTGTCCGGGCAGAACGATGGGGGAGGAGACGCTCCTTCAGATATACTGGACCGAGGTCGTTTAGGGCTTTAAAGGTGAGCACCAACACTTTGAATTGTGCTCGGAAACGTACTGGGAGCCAATGTAGGTCTTTCAAGACCGGTGTTATATGGTCTCGGCGGCCACTCCCAGTCACCAGTCTAGCTGCCGCATTCTGGATTAGTTGTAGTTTCCGGGTCACCTTCAAAGGTAGCCCCATGTAGAGCGCATTGCAGTAGTCCAAGCGGGAGATAACCAGAGCATGTACCACTCTGGCGAGACAGTCTGCAGGCAGATAGGGTCTCAGCCTACGTACCAGATGGAGCTGGTAAACAGCTGCCCTGGATACAGATTTAACCTGTGCCTCCATGGACAGCTGTGAGTCCAAAATGACTCCCAGGCTGCGCACCTGGTCCTTCAGGGGCACAGTTACCCCATTCAGGACCAGCGAATCCTCCACACCTGCCCGCCTCCTGTCCCCCCAAAACAGTACTTCTGTCTTGTCAGGATTCAACCTCAATCTGTTAGCCGCCATCCATCCTCCAACCGCTTCCAGACACTCACACAGGACCTTCACTGCCTTCACTGGTTCTGATTTAAAAGAGAGGTAGAGCTGGGTATCATCCGCATACTGATTCTCCCCCACCCCCCACCCCAGTTCAGCCTACAGAAATGTGTCGGTATGTTTACTCTCTCTATTAACACTTAAACCTGTGAATCACTAAAGAAATCTCTTTCCTTTATTCAGAAATCCTTCCGATTAAAATGGAAAGAAACACCTGCTTGTTTCAGCAAAGGATATAACCCAAAGAATGAGATTGACGTGCTGCTGATTTGGCCTGCAGAAATACTTCCATGATGTGGGAATTTTGAGAAAATTCGTGTACTATTATGAATAAATATTTGATATGTTGCAGGAAAATGTGTGTTGGTTTATGCCTTTCTGAGACGTGGATACCCCTTGTGGACAATTTGTGAAGCTACAGAAATCTCTCTTTTATTGTAAAGTTCAGGTGGTCCCTGTTTGTTCTCTACATGTATACCACAAATTGTGCTCAGGTTAAATAACACTTTTCTGCCAAGACTCACCATTACTGCCAGTTTGGTTTTAATGCCATTTGGCCTGCAACAATAACATTTCACCAAGGTATTAGGAAGAACCATGATTAGTTACTTTGAGGAAGAGACCTATCACAGATGTTGATTTCCTGCCATGGCAGGTCTCTGGTCTACATGAGCTTTCACATTCTTTGCAATTCTCTGATTCCGCTGTTCATTCTACCCACGAATCCCAGTTGAATGGGAACTGCCTGCATGGAGGCGTAGAACTGACCTTTGAGGAGGTCACCCATTCTTCAAGTCTGTAGCTACATAGAATACAGCTAGAGGGTAATTTACTTCCAGAGGAATAACTCACTTGTATAAAGGCCTGAGTGACATGTCACACACACTCCTGACATTCAGATTGTTGATGTGGTCATACAGCCTTTTCCTTTTAATAAAAATTGGGGGTTTTCAAGTATATACTAATTTCATGACTTGTCCTTCTGCCCATTGACTGATGGGTAATAGGGGTGTGGACCAGTCTCAAGACTGGGATTGTCATGAATGAACCAGCTCCAATGAAAGATTTACAGTCAGATAAAGAAAGCAGGCAGAAAGAGAGGGAGTTAACTGCACAACAGGAGGTTTATAGCCCAGAGACAACTCCCCAGACCTTAGGAAAGCCAGCTGATAACAAAAGTGCTGGCAGCCTGTCAGTGGGCTAGTGAAGTACAAAATACAAAGACTAGAAATGAAATCAGCTCAGAGGGAGGAAATGACTATGGAAGAAGATTGTCAGTGAATAAGGAAGGGGAGGGAGCTCACCCCCTTTCTCTAAGGTCTCAGCGTATGGGGGAGGCTCCTCAAGACAGAATACGTCACAAGAGGAAGTTCACCTGTTTCTGGTGGCGCTGGAAACACCCGACTTAGAAGGGACATCTTTGATTTATGAATGGATGACTGCAATAGCCACTCCAGAGAACTCTGTTTGTTTTTGCATTAAATCTTCTTTTTAATTAACTATGCTTGTTGTTATCAAGAGACCCCAACAGGGATTGTATCTGTAGCGATAGAAATCCACCCGGTCTGTGTTACACCTGATCTGTGTCTTCTTTCCAATAGTTATTCAGAAGGAGATTAGGGACCCAGCTACATTAGGTGTGGGTTGTTGTTTTTTAAGTGCTTTAAATACGTTATAACACTGCGATGGAGAGTTCGAACATTCGGCAAATTGATTTCCCATTATAAGCTTTACAATGCTTTTTCCTGAAACACTTCTTTTGCTGTTTCTAGAGCCAACCTAGGTCTGTTAAAAACAAAGTTTTCTGCTCCTCCAATTCTTCCTAGGGGATTTGGTATGTGCCCAATTTATCCCCCACTCAAGGGTGGGAGCAAAACTGCTTAAGAATAAGGCACCGTCGGTTTCCTTCCATTACTCACCTTCTAACAGGAACTTTAATCTGAAGAGTTTGTGTAGTAGTGCACCTCAGAACAGTACACACTGGTGAGCATTAGGTCTTTGATATTACAGAGAACTTGGAGAGCATTCTGTGATTATCTTCCTTCCTTTCTCTTCCCCTTGAAAACCCAAATGGCACTTACACGTCAGCCCTAGGATTGAAGATTACCAAAGTAAAGGTTGTAATAGCAGGAAGTCTTGGTCCAGTGCTCCTTATGAAGTCTTGGTACACCAAAAAGAAGTAAAATACAGTAGATTGTGCATTCAGAGTCCAGCCAGATGGAAACATGATTTTATTGTTTTCAATGTCTACTTTTAAAAAATTAATTGCCTGTATTTTCTTTCCATTTTCTGGCTGCTATGGTCCATGACTAAAACTAATGAACTGAACTGAACAGTGCATGCAGATTAGATCATTGAACATTTTGTGCCTCTTTGTCTTAAAACAAGTAGTTATTCTGTTTGGGTTTGTTTGTTTTTAAGTAGAAGCACAGGGAATCTTGATCTCACTCTTAGTCTCTGTCTCTTGTATCTGACTTGAGATTCCTAGTCTTCAACAATGCAGTTTGGCATTGTTTACATCATTGCTGTTTCATGGATGCTGTTAGCTTTTCCAGGTAAGGCATACATCAACATCAGAAATATCAAGTCCTAAAGAAATATAGACTTATTGGGGGGGGGGCAAAAAATGGAATGTGGCCTTCTCCAAAAAATCTGCTGAAGACTTTACTTTGTTCTCTCTCACTCTACTTTTCTAGATCTCTCTTTTTTCCTCCCACATGTCTTCCATTCTTCTTTCACTTGATGAGTTCATAATACTGCCGTCCTTCTTGGAGTCTCCCATGACTTTGGTATGCTGTCTTCCTTTTGTTTAAAGGGGCCTTTGAACATGAGAAGCAGATGTCAAAATAAAGGATAATATTTTCCAAGAGATAGAGAATGAGAGAGAGAGACTAGCCTGTTTTATATTTTATCACATGCTGGATTTAGGGGATGGAAATATCTTGCATGCAGCCTACTTCCTCTTCCCTCAAACTAATAACACTATATTTAGGTTAAAGGGTATTCCATTCTGTTTCAAAGAATTGGTAGCCATTGACTAATGATGATGGGGCCAGATATGTCAGAATATAGGAATGCCTTCATCAAACAAACTTCTCTCTCTAGGATATACCTGTGGAAACGATCCACCAAAGAATGAAAAAGTTTGCAAAGGCAAGGGTGCAGTCTGCACTACCAAGGATAAATGCCCTGCCATCCACCGTCAGAACATAAAATGTGATATAGGCAGATTTTGCTGTGCAATGTAAGTTCTCCCCCCTCCTTTTTGAAATTCATGAAACTCAACTTATGCACTCAGATTTTATATCCCTATTCCCAACGTTATTATCTAAAGTGCTCCCAGCCCACTCTTCAACTTGGAGTGGGAAGGCGTTTACTGTCCCTTCTTTCCAATATATTTGGTGAAATTTTTACTTGTTCATTTGTTTGTGCTTATATCCCATGTTTCTTCCACACAGCTCGGGAGGGTGTGCATAGTTCTCCCTCACCTCTATTTATTTATTTTTTATAATTTAAAAAAGCAGTGGGAAATACAAAATCAAATCAACTGCAGAATTTTCAATCAATTGGTTCATTTGATTGATTTAACAGGATTTTTATACTGCTTAATCATTCATAATATTTAAGCAGTATTATTATTATTATTACATTTTATATTCTTCAAGTGAAAATCAGAATATAAAATTACAAGATAAAAATACAAAAAACACAATAGAAGCAAGAACAATGTTCTCCCTTTGGGTTCACTTCCCTAGGGTGACTTCACACAGTGGTGTAGTGTGGGTTGCCAGTGCCCAGGGACATGCGGAGGGTTTGTCTGGAAAGGTCGCTTCCTGGTTCACGTGGAGAAGCTGTTTTCAACAGAGCCGAGTGATGGAAGTGCACAGCTATAACTGAAGCAGCACTGGATGTTGAAATGTTGTGTACCTAACAATTTTTGTGCCTAGAGCAACTGCCCCTGTGACACCCCCCCCATTCCACTGGCTACACATTCTTATTGTTTTTATTTTATCGCTCTATTGTTTTTAATTTTATTTTGTATGTTTTGAAGCTCACATTTCATGTACAATATTCATTGGATGTTCAGTCAAATTAATTCCTTTGTAAATTTTCACTTGCTTATTCCCACACCCCCGGAACATTATGTGTAATGTCTTTGTGAAAACGAAAACCTGGAAATTATGAAAGAAATCTCTTTTCTTTTTTCAGGGTTAGTTAAAGTGGAGAGAAACATCTGCTTCTTTCAGCAACTGACAAAACCCAGGCAACTCAATAAATCTGTTATTGGCCTCCAAACAATACTTCAATGGAATGATTTGGGGGGGGGGACTGTAGTATGATGATGATGATGATGATGATGATGATGATGATGATGATGATAATAATAAATATTTAACATGTTCCTGGGTAATGAGTGGGGTCTTGTGTCCTTGTGAGACATGGCTCACCAAATATGGAGCAAAACTCTTTAAGAATAATGTACCATGGTTTTCTTCCATTACTCACCTTCTAACAGAATGGTGGACAACTTGTAAAGCTGCAAAAATCTTTTTACACTGGTACCTCAGGTTAAGTACTTAATTCGTTCTGGAGGTCTGTTCTTAACCTGAAGCACCACTTTAGCTGAGGCCTCCTGCTGCTGCTGCTCTGCTGCAGCACGATTTCTGTTCTCATCCTGAAGCAAAGTTCTTAACCCAAGGTGCTATTTCTGGGTTAGTGGAGTCTGTAATCTGAAGCGTATGTAATCTGAAGTGTATGTAACCCGAGGTACCACTCTACTTGTAAAGTTAAGGAAAGTATCAATTATACCATTTTTATTTTACACATACAGCGGTACCTCAGGTTACATATGCTTCAGGTTAAATATGCTTCAGGTTACACACTCCGCTAACCCAGAAATAGTGCTTCAGGTTAAGAAATTTGCTTCAGGATAAGAACAGAAATCGGGCTCCGGCGGCGTGGCGGCAGTAGGAGGCCCCATTAGCTAAAGCGGTGCTTCAGGTTAAGAACAGTTTCAGGTTAAGAAAGGACCTCCGGAACGAATTAAGTACCGTATTTTTCGCCCTATAGGATGCACTTTTTCCCCTCCAAAAATGAAGGGGAAATGTGTGTGCGTCCTATGGGGCGAATGCAGGCGTTCACTGAAGCCTGGAGAGCGAGAGGGGTAGGTGCGCACTGACCCGTCTCTCTCTCCAGGCTTCAGGAAGCTGTCCGCAAGCCATGTGAGCCCACGGGAGTTCCTGCCGGGCTCCCACAGCTTGCGGAGAGCTGCCTGCAGCCCGAAGCCTGGGTGCACTGAGCAGTCGCGCCCGGGCTTCGGGTATCTCTCCGCAAGCCGTGGGAGCCCTCCCATGGCTTGCGGAGAGCTGTCTGCATCCCGAAGCCCAGGGCGTGCTGAGCAGTTGCGCCCCGGGCTTCGGATAGCACTCCGCAAGCCGTGGGAGCCCTCCCACATCTTGCAGAGAGCTGTCTGCATCCCGAAGCCCGGGGCGCACTGAGCAGTCACGCCCCGGGCTTCGGGTAGCTCCCCGCAAGCCGTGAGAGCCCAACGGGAAGTCCCGCCAGGCTCCCATGGCTTGCGGATATCAGCCTGTTCTGGGGGCTGGGGTCAGGGGAAGCTCGGGCTTCCCCCGCCCCAGCCCCGCACCTGGGGGGGGGAAATATTTTTTTCCCTTTATTCCCCCCCCCAAAGAAAAACTAGGTGCGCCCTATGGGGCGAAAAATACGGTACTTAACCTGAGGTACCACGGTATACCAAAAATTGTACTGAAATTAAAGCACACTTTTCTGCCAAACATTGCAAATGCTGCCAATCTGATTTTACTGTCATTTGGCTATCAGATCACAGGAACCCTTTCAAACAATATTAACACATTTCACCAAGATATTAGGAAGAACCTTCTGATGGGATGACCTAGTTTACAAAGCAACAGACTGTTACCAAAGCTGTTAAGCTGTCCTTCATTAGCGGGGCAGAGGCTGATGGATTCCTATCACAGATGTTATATTAGTAGATTTCCTATCTTGGCCAGTGGCTGGTCTACGCAACCTTCTGCGTTCCTTGCAATTATTTCATCCTACTATAACTGCAATGCAAAAATCCCAGATGCATTGGAACTTCCTGAATTGAGGTGTAGAACTCACCTTAGAGGAGGCCACCTATTTCACATTCTTTTGTGAGTGACAAATTCATGATAACCTGTAGAGATCCCAATTCCCCTTGGTCCTGTATACCTGAAGGAGCGTCTCCACCCCCATCGTTCAGCCCAGACGCTAAGATCCAGTGCTGAGGGCCTTTTGGCAGTTCCCTCATTGTGAGAAGTGAGGTTACAGGGAACCAGGCAGAGGGCCTTCTCAGTAGTAGCACCTGCCCTGTGGAATGCCCTCCCATTAGATGTCAAGGAAATAAACAACTATCTGACTTTTAGAAAACATCTGAAGGCAGCCCTCTTTAGGGAAGATTTTAATATTTAATGCTGCATTGTTTCTAACACTCGATTGCGAGCCACCCAGAGTGGCTGGGGAAACTCAGCTAGATGGGTGGGGTATAAATAATAAATTAATAATAATAATAATAATAATAATAATAATAATAATAATAATAATAATGAAGGGTATCTGGGCATCCTGATTCGAGAATTTGTGGCTAATGTGAAGCTTCTGTGAACCTCTATGCTGCAACAGAAATGCTGAAATGCTGAAATGCTGAAATGCTGAAATGCTGAAATGCTGAAATGCTGAAAAGCACATTTCCCTATCCAGTTAACCATTAATCTATCAGTATTTCCATTTGGTATACCTTGTTTTCTTGACACAAAGGGCCATGGATGTCCTAAAATACAGTCCTGCAGTTGATGCTTGAGCTCCAGAAAGTTCATTGCCAACACACTGAAGAAAACTTGAGACAAGATAGATGGGTAACAGGTGATATTTATTGAAATGCAACAGCTATAGAATCTGCAATCAGAATAATTCAATGAAATTAACCTAAACCAATGAGGTTTAGTTGGTGAGGTGCATTGATGATGCAACTCTCCCAGCTCCTGAACCAGCTGCAAGCTGCACACTATAATCACGCAGCAAGGTCTGAGGAAACTCCTTCCTCCTCACTGTATGCTCCTTGGGTACATGAACTTGACATGAGCACTGTGGCCCTGTTGGCCAATGTTCACCCCGATGAACCTGACAGGGCCAAACACCACTCTTTTCTTAAAAACAAACTGTCCACTGTACTGATTTGTATGCAATGTTCAGTTCAGTTCATTGATTTTAGCCATGAATGATAGCAGCCGGAAAGAGGAAATAAAATACGGGTAATTTAATTTTTAAAAATTGAAAACAATAAAAATGATGTTTCCAGCTGGCTGAACTCTGAATGTACAAGTTAGTGTATTTTATTTCTTTTTGGTGTGCCAAGACTTCATGAGGAGAACTGAATCAAGACTTCCTGCTATTGCGTCCATTACTTTAGGAGTATTAAATCCTAGGGCTGATGTTTAAGTTCCATTTGCAGACCTATAAATATGTCAGCATGCAGGAAATCAAGAGCACTATTGGTCTCCCTTCCTTGGTTTCTGACTTGAAATTCCCAGTCAAATTTAAGCAATGTAGATGGGCATCTTTTACATCATTGCCCTTTCGGGGATGCTCTTAGCTTCTCCAGGTAAGGTATACATCAAAATCAGAATGTTCAGACATAATGTGAAAATTGGGGTTCATTAACCAGCATCGCCTTCTCCTCCAATTCTGTTGAAGACCTTTCATTCAAGATTAAGATGAAAACCATTTGCCTTGATATACCTTGCTATCTTTCCTCTCCCTTTTCTAGATTTCTTTATTTCTATCCCCCCTCACACTTCTCCCAACACTTCCCACCTTCATTCTTGTTTCACATGATTCTTCTTTTGGCACTCCTCTTGGGAGGAGAGGGAACGCAGGAACGCGGGAAGCAAGGAGGACCAACCGGAGAATGAAAATGGGGTGGAAGGGAAGAGGACAGAAATCAGGAAAGCCAGAAACCAAAGAGGAGAAACTGGAGAAGGAATGGGGAGAGGAGGAGTGGTAAAGATTTCCTTCATTCATGAAGAAATGGTCCCAAGGATACTGAGGTGTCACTGTTGTGACCAAGGACACAGTAGGCTGGATGTTGAGGGCAGCACCCAGAGGCAAATCTGCTACCCTTACGAGAGTGCCGCTTGAGGTAATCCCCTAAAATGTTGTTTATGTATGAAACAGCAACAGCCGGTATCTTATATGTGCAGAAATGGAAGGAAGAAGAAGTTCTATCCAAAACAGAATGGACAAGTAAGATAATGGAGTATGCACAACTGGCAAAATGAACAGCAAAATTAAGAGAATCTAACGATGAGTGTTTTGTTGAAGAATGGATGCCTCTTCAGGGCTATTTTAATATATATTATAATTTAGGGAACTTGTGGACAGGATTTGAGCAAAAGGAAGTAATTAGATTATAATATTGTGATTTGATAGGGTGCAGGAGAAGGAGAGAAACAACAACTCCGTTGAAGAAGATGTGGGAAGTTGACAAAAATAAGAGAAAAGATGAAATTGTGTTTTGACTATATATGTTAAAGATGCTGAAACTTAATAAAATATAATTGGAGTTAAGTAGATTGCCACTTGTCATTTCAAGACAAAAAGGCCTCAAGTACTCACTGTCCTAATTTGCAAGCACTGCTCAGTCATTAGTTTTGGCAATGAACTAAAGCAGTTGGAGACAGGGAACAAAATGCAGACAATCTGAGGGGGGATAGCTTTGAAAAAAGGGCCCTGGGCCCTGAATATGTCCTCACCTTAATGTAGTTTACTTCTTTGTGGTACACTGTGACTTCATGAGGAGCACTGGACCCAGACTTCCTGCTATAAAATCCATTCCTTTAGAAATATTATGTTATGGGGCTGATGTGTAAGTGTCTCCTGAAGACCTATATATATGTGAGCACACAGTCTTTTGGAGGACATGGGAGGTCAAGAGCACTCTTGATCTCCCTCTCTTGCTTCTTGGCTTGAGATTCCCAGCCAAACTTCAGCAATGCAAGCAGAAATCCTCAACATTGTTGTCCTATCGTGGCTGTTCTTATCTTCTCCAGGTAAGGCATTCAGCAAAATCAGGCATGTCCAGGCATAAAGAAACTGGGGATCAGGAACTAGCATGGCCTTCTCCACCAATTCTGAAGACATTTCCTTCAAGATTCAAATGAAAACCATATGCTCTGATCTATACTGCTCTCTCTCATCCTCCTTTTTATACCTCTCCCATCTGACACTTGTCCCAACACTTCTTTTCTTCTTCTTTTTTAAGGAATATTTATTAAATTTTCCAATTTTTTAAACAAACAAACAAACAAAACAAACAGAAACATTAAACACAGGCATAAAATTCATAAACCATACTTTTAAATAACAAATTTCTCAGACCTCCTCATACTTCTCCTTCTTGTATCCCAATTAAGATTATTTGTTCAGCAAATCCTTCATTTAAAGCATTACAGCTTATAACTTTACCTTATTTTTCAAACCCTTTCTTTTCCCCATCTATGTTCTTATATATTATTGCAGCTAGAAACCTCTCAATTTCAATCCAACACCATCTAACTTTCTTAAATTTTACAATGTTTCTGTAAATAGTCCTTAAATTTTTTCCAATCTTCTTCAGCCGACTCTTCTCCCTGGTCACGGATTCTGCTCGTCAATTCTGTCAGTCCCATACAGTCGATCATTTTCATCTGCCATTCTTCCAGAGTGGGTAGATCTTGCGTCTTCCAATACTTTGCGATGAGTATCCTTGCTGCTGTTGTAGCATACATAAAAAAAGTTCTGTCCTTCTTTGGCACCACTTGGCCGACCATGCCCAAGAGAAAGGCCTCTGGTTTCTTCAAGAAGGTATATTTAAATACCTTTTTCAATTCATTATATATCATTTCCCAGAAAGCCTTAATCTTTGGGCACGTCCACCAAAGGTGAAAGAATGTACCTTCAGTCTCTTTACATTTCCAACATTTATCATCGGGCAAATGATAGATTTTTGCAAGCTTGACTGGGGTCATGTACCACCTGTATATCATTTTCATAATATTCTCTCTTAAGGCATTGCATGCCGTGAATTTAATCCCGGTGGTCCACAACTGTTCCCAGTCAGCAAACATAATATTATGTCCAACGTCTTGTGCCCATTTAATCATTACAGATTTAACCGTCTCATCCTGAGTATTCCATTTCAGCAGCAAGTTATACATTTTTGACAAGGTCTTGGTTTTGGATTCTAGCAATTCTGTTTCCAATTTTGATTTTTCCACCTGGAAACCAACTTTCTTGTCCAAATTATAAACCTCCATTATTTGGTAATAATGAAGCCAATCTCGCACTTTATCTTTCAATTTCTCAAAACTCTGCAATTTCAATCTGTCCCCTTCTAGTTCCAAGATTTCCCAATATTTTGGCCATTTAGCCTCCATGTTAAGTTTTCTCTGAGCCTTAGCCTCCATTGGTGACAACCACCTTGGAGTTTTATTTTCCAGTAAATCTTTATATCTAGTCCAAACATTAAACAGTGCTCTCCTGACAATATGATTTTTAAAAGCTTTGTGTGCTTTCACCTTGTCGTACCACAAATATGTTACGAAAAAGGAGCAATGCAGAAGCAAGCACCAGGTGGCAGGAATGGTAAACAGGAAGCTGATGTTATTGGAATGTACCGTGGGAACAAGAGACAGTGTACTGAGCACCGGATGTTAGCTCAGAGTGGCACATGACCCTGTACTGGAAGTACATGGGAGGAGTTATTCTCTCTCTGCAGTTGGGAATCAGAGGGTACAGACGTGTTTTCTCTGTACTGCTGAAAGACAGGAATAAAGACATGTAAATATATTTCTGTCTGTCTCTTCCCCCCCCCCCCCGGGAATGGAGGAGGGGGAGGAGTGGTGTGTTCTTTTCACGTTTGAAAAGGATCGCCGAAGAGACCTCCCTTGATCTTGCCGGCAGACGCTGGCAGGGGAGGTCAACAAGGATTCAAGCCGGGCACCTGGAGGGTGGCCAAATTCCTCTGGACTAAGCTGTGCTCTGCTGGCTTGAAATCCGACATCTGGTAGCATGAGCCGATGGGTTAAAGATCCATGAGAATCTGCATGAGAGGTGAGAGGTCGATGAATCGTTGCCATCCTCTGCACCTAAGGAGATAAAGAAATGCGTCTGCCTGCAGCCAGAAGCTGAACAGAACAGACAGCTGGACACCGAAAGGCAACGGAGCTAAAAAGGTAGGCTGCATTTTGGGCAAAAGAGAGTGAACACAGAAAGGATTATTCTCTGTTCACGAAAGAGCTGCATTTTAAGAAAAACAAGCTCTGAGGGCAAGCTTGCATACCAGGGATTCCTGTGGTGAGATAAGGATTCCCGTCTTGAGCAGGTTGCTAGGCAACGTCCGCCAGCACTTGTAAAGTTACTGAATGGCTCAAAAGAGCCTGGGAAGTGTTTTGATATCTGCGCAGCTGTGCAAGGGTTTTGAAAATAGGCCCAAGGGTTTGCCTGCCAGTGAAAGCAGTAAACAAGCCTAAAGACTTTTGGAGTTTACTGGCCTGAAAGTGAAAGCAGGCTTGAAAGAGAAAGTACAGACTTGAGTTCAGCATGGATTCCAAGAAGGCGGGAGGGTTGCCCTATCCCCCTCCCCTGACTAATGACAATTATTCATCTTGGTCTATAAAGATGAAGGCCCTGCTGCAGAATCAGAGGGTCTTTGACGTGATTGAGAACCCCATCCCAGCAGCACCAACCCGAGGTTGGGAGTCACAGAATCTGAAAGCCAGAACGGCTATAATTCTGTGTGTGTCAGATGACCAATTGGTGCATATTCAGGGTTTGGAATATGCACGGGAAATTTGGGAAATGCTGCGTAGAACACATCAGAGGGATGCTGGTTCTTCAGCGTTGCTGTATTTTGAGAAGCTAACCAATCTGAGGCTTGCGCCTGATGGAG
Source organism: Podarcis raffonei (assembly GCF_027172205.1). Taxonomy (NCBI): domain Eukaryota; kingdom Metazoa; phylum Chordata; class Lepidosauria; order Squamata; family Lacertidae; genus Podarcis; species Podarcis raffonei. The sequence continues at coordinate 117,105,846 of NC_070604.1, read as the reverse complement.
ATGTTCAAGCGCACCTGACGGAGATGAAATATCTGCGCCAGCAGATGGTGGGACGCAATTTCCGTCTGCAGGAGGAAGTGTTTTGCTTCATGATGATCAACAGCCTAAATCGGACTTACAAAACCGTTGCCAGTGAGCTTGGTTCCCTCCCGGCTCAAGATTTGACCGCGGAAAGGGTGTCTGCCGTCGTGTTGAATGAACATGACAGACTTGCTGCACTGGAAGAAAAGGACAGGGGGAGGGAGGAACGGAGTTCTAATTCCCCCGCAGATGAAGCTACTGGAGAGAAAGCTCTAGCTTTGAACACTGTCCGATGTTACAATTGTGGACAGGCTGGGCATCTTCAGCGGAACTGCAAGAAGCCACGTCAGCCAAAAGGAGCTAAGGGCCGCTTAGCAAAGCCTGAGGCATCAGGCAAAGGTCATACCAAGACTTCGGTGAAACCTGGAAAGGCTTTGATGGCGAAAGGAACCACGCCAGATGTTGGGAACTCGTTTGTTATTGACACGGGAGCGACGGTCCATATGTCTCCACACAGAGAACTCTTTTCATCGTTTAAGAAGCAAAGCTTCACTGTGAAACAGGCCAGCAGTCAGGAGCTGGAAGCAGCCGGCGTGGGGACTGTCTATCTTAAGAGTCTGAACTTGACAATAAACAATGTTTACTTGGTTCCTGAATTGAAGTTCAATCTGCTAAGTGTTTCGCAGATTGCAAAGAGAGGACTGAGATTGTCCTACGATGCTGAGAGCTGCAAGATCTACAAAGATGGAGAGTTATTTCTTTCGGCCAGAGAGAAGGATGGACTATATTTGTTGACTTTTGCACAAAGTGATTACATGGAATGTAATTCATCTGTGTCTAACCTAGTTTCTCTTGCAGGTGTGAGCAAGAAGGTGACTGGGGTCAACAGAGCATTTCAGCGGGTGTATGCTGATGTGATTGGTCCTCTAGAACCATCTAGAGGCAATGCAAGATTTTATCTTGTGTGTGTGGATCATTTCTCTAACTATGTCTGGGTTTATGTGTTGAGAAAGCCAAAGGAAGCCTTGGAGAGGTTTCAGGAGTTTTGTGACAAAGTTAAGAGTATGCATGATGCTAACATTGATTGTCTATTCACAGATGAGAAGCAGATTTTTCTTTTACAGGATTTCCAGAGGTTCCTGCAGAAGAAGGGGATAAGACACAAGATTGCTGTTTCAGCGGAAGCGTGGAACAGGGGTGTCTGTGTACGTGTGAACAGAGAATTGCAAAAAGGGATGGAAGCGCAATTGCTTAGTTCACATCTGCCACATGAGTACTGGGCCGAGTCTCTGATGTCGTATTGTTATACGAAAGTGAAAAAGGTTTCAAATGAGTTGGGAAGTTCTCCTTTTGAGAAACTGTTCCACAGAAAACCTTCTGTTGCCCATTTCAAGGTTTTTGGGTCTCATGTGAGAACAGAAGCTCCAGGTGGAGTAAAGAATGCCAGAGGCATTTTTGTGGGGTATGAAAAGGGTCTCTACAGAGTAATTTTGTCTGAATCTGGTCAGGTGATTCTCACAAAATTTCTAGAGAGTGCTCCTGAACAGGAGAGAGTGATAGTACACACATTTCCCACTGAGGACGATTCAGATGATGATGATGATTTTACTGAGTACAGTGGTACTGAGAGTGATGACACCGATAGCTCAGAGAGCTCAGTTGTCACAGTCATTGAGAGGAAGTCTCACACAATGGATAGGCCTTCACAACTGAAGGATGAACCACTGTTTACCATTGGAACTGGTTCTCCAAAGAGTCCTGAGACTGGACCAGTGAGCAGAGAGGATCAGCACCTCATACGTAGGTCTGAGAGAGTTACAAAGGGTCAACCACCCAAGAGGTACTCAAAAGAGTTTGCTAACTTAGCTGTTGCATGTGTTGCTGTTGTAAACAACCGAGGACAGGTTGGAGCTGTGTCTAAGTAAGAGACAAAGACACAACAGAGAGTTGCTAGCCAAGGTAATGCAGATGCACTCATTCCTTGGAAACCAGACAACCAGAGAGGTACACTGGGGAAACCAGTGGCGGGGAGTTCCAAGGGTGGAACTGAAACAACAGGGGAGTGTTATGTGTATAACAACTGTTTGTTTTCTTCTCTGGATCACGCTTTGCTTGCTGCAACACGCATTGATTCTTTTGGGGGAGGATGTTACGAAAAAGGAGCAATGCAGAAGCAAGCACCAGGTGGCAGGAATGGTAAACAGGAAGCTGATGTTATTGGAATGTACCGTGGGAACAAGAGACAGTGTACTGAGCACCGGATGTTAGCTCAGAGTGGCACATGACCCTGTACTGGAAGTACATGGGAGGAGTTATTCTCTCTCTGCAGTTGGGAATCAGAGGGTACAGACGTGTTTTCTCTGTACTGCTGAAAGACAGGAATAAAGACATGTAAATATATTTCTGTCTGTCTCTTTCCCCCCCCCCCGGGAATGGAGGAGGGGGAGGAGTGGTGTGTTCTTTTCACGTTTGAAAAGGATCGCCGAAGAGACCTCCCTTGATCTTGCCGGCAGACGCTGGCAGGGGAGGTCAACAAGGATTCAAGCCGGGCACCTGGAGGGTGGCCAAATTCCTCTGGACTAAGCTGTGCTCTGCTGGCTTGAAATCCGACAAAATATGCATGCCACCCAAAAACATTGTTGAAACCTTCAAGATCCAAAATGTCTGTGTTCTCAAGAAGCAGCCAGTCTTTCAACCAGCAAAATGCTGCTGATTCATAGTAAAGTTTCAGGTCTGGCAGGGCAAATCCACCTCTTTCCTTTGCATCAGTTAATATCTTAAATTTTATTCTAGGCTTCTTGCCCTGCCAGACAAATTTAGAAATGTCTTTCTGCCACTTCTTGAAACAATCCATTTTGTCCAAAATTTGCAAAGTTTGAAACAAAAACAACATCTTAGGCAATACATTCATCTTTATAGCTGCAATTCGACCCAACAAGGAAAGCTTCAAATTTGACCAAATTTCTAAATCTTTTTTCACTTCAGCCCAACATTTTTCATAATTGTCTTTGAACAAATTCCCATTTTTAGCTGTCATATTAATCCCCAAATATTTCACTTTCTTAACCACAGTCAGGCCTGTTTCATTTTGGAACTTTTCTCTCTCTATCGGTGTTAAATTTTTCTCAAGTACTTTGGTTTTTAACTTGTTCAGTTTAAATCCTGCCACCTGACCAAATTCTTGAATTAGTTCTAAAACTCTTTTAGTACTAGATTCTGGCTCCTGTAGTGTCAAGACTAAATCATCTGCAAACGCTCTTAATTTAAACTGTTTGGCTCCGACCTGTATACCTTTAACCATCCGGTCCCTTCTAATCATGTTCAGCAAGACCTCCAGGACCGAAATAAAAAGCAGAGGGGAGATTGGGCATCCCTGTCGTGTCCCTTTTTCTATCTTAAACTGTTCTGTAACCACATTATTTACAATTAGTTTAGCCGTTTGTTCTGAATATATTGCACCAATACCATTCTCAAAACCATGGCCTACCCCCATACCCTGTAGGTTCTTCTTCATAAAGCTCCAAGAAATGTTGTCAAAGGCTTTCTCCGCGTCCACAAATATCAAAACAGCCTTAGTGTTTATATTCACTTCCAACTTCTCCAAAATGTCAATTATATTCCTTAGGTTATCCGAAAGATGTCTACCCGGAAGAAAGCCCGCCTGGTCTTTATGAATCTCCTCAATCAATACTTTTTTCAATCTCTTAGCTAAAATGTCAGCAAAGATTTTGTAATCCACATTTAATAGGGATATGGGACGGTAGTTCCTAAGTTGAGTCTTTTCAGTCTCTGTTTTTGGTATTAGTGTAATGTAGGCCTCTTTCCACGATTCTGGTGCCCTTTTCTCCTCCATAATTTCATTACAAACTTTCTTCAATGGTTGCATTAGCCACTCTTTCAACAGTCTATAGTAGCAGGAAGACAATCCATCCGGTCCTGGAGACTTGCCCACTTTCATATTTAGAATGGCACCTTCTATCTCCTGGTCAGTTATCTCACAGTTCAGCATGAATTTACTTTCTTGTGAAATTTTTTGTAATCCATTCGTCTTCAAAAATCGGTCTATATCCATTTTGTTCTGTGGCCCTTGTGCAAAAAGTTGTTTGAAATATCTCTGGAAGCAATTTCTGATCTCATTTGGATTATGTATGTCTTTCCCTTCCACTTCCAGATTTGTAATTGTATTTAGTTTTTGTCTTTTTTTCAGTTGCCATGCCAGTAATTTCCCACATTTGTTTGCTGATTCAAATGTCTTCTGTCTCATTTGTTTAATTTTCCATTCTATTTCCTGGTTCATCAATTCCATATATTGTACTTGAAGTAGCTTTATTTCTTTCAAAATCTCCTGTGACTTTGGCTTTGCTCTCAGTTTCTTCTCTCCTTCTTTTATTTTTTCCAGAATTTTGTCTTTTTTCTCATTTCGACTTCTCTTCTTTATTGCATTCTGTTGAATCAGAAACCCTCTCATCACGGCTTTACTGGCATCCCATATTACTCTTTTTTCAACATTAGTGGCCAAATTCACTTCAAAATAATCTCTCAAAGTTTTTTGGGCCTTTTTGTATACTTCTTCATCTCTAAATAAGGTGTCATTCATCCTCCATCTAAAGGAGCCGGGTGTCATTTGTTTCATCTCCATCTTTACTGCATTATGGTCGGAGCAAGTTTTGGGGCAGATTTCTACCTTTTTTATCTTCGGTGCCATTCCTCTAGTAATCCAAATTTGGTCAATCCTAGTCCAGGTCATTTTTGCTTCAGAGAAAAAAGTTCCCTCTCTCTCTAGAGGGTTATTAGTTCTCCAAATATCAATCAAGTCCATATTGTCAGTCAGTTCAAAAAAGGTCTTTGGTAATCTCCCATCTTTGGTGATTACTTGTCTTTGTGCCTTGTCCATATTTGTAGAGACAACTCCATTCATATCTCCCATTAAGATTATATTATAGTCCAAATAGTCCAGAAGAACCTCATGCAACTTCATTCGGAGCATACACCCCTACAATCAGGAATTTTTCTCCTTGAAGTTGAATTTCAATAGCCAAATATCTTCCTTGTTCATCTTTAAAAATTTGTTTCGGTGAAAGTTTCTCCTTTGCATATATCACAACTCCTCTTTTTTTAACCTTATCCGATGAAATAAATTCTTGTCCCAATCTCTTATTGATGAGCAACTTCCTGTGTGACCTCATTACATGTGTTTCCTGTAGACAAATCAAATCCAGTTGTTCTTTCTTTAATATATGAAAAACACTTTTCCTCTTTCGAGGGGAATTGATCCCATTACAGTTCCAGCTTAGAAGTTGCAGAGCCATGGTAGATTATTTGTTCTTCCCTCCTACTGCCCCGAGTTGCTCTTCTTCCTCAGTCGGTAGTGTGTCTTTCCCTGGTTCAGCAAGTCCATATGACAAATTTGCTACATCCAAAGTTCCTTGTGAGTCAGTTGGGTCCTGTCCAATCACTCCCTTCTGCAGATTCTCACCTTGTTCATTAAGAAATTTGTCTTTATCCTCCACAGTCCTTATTCTTATTTTCCTTCCTTTAAATTTAAAGGATAGGCCTTGAGGAAATTCCCATCTAAAAGGAATTCTGTTTCCTTTCAGTAGGTCCACCAAATCTCTGTCGTGAGCCCTGACATCCAAGATGAGTTTAGGGATATCCCTAAAAATTTCCACGAAAGAGTCTCCAATTTCCAAACGTCTTTGATACTGTAAATTAAGAATTTTATCTCTTTCTTCTTTTGATCTTAACGAGATCAGGCAGTCCCTTGCTTTATTCTTTCTTTGCTTCCTACCAATCCTGGAAGCACTCACTATTTTAATTTCTTCCTTTCCCAAATCCTTTTGCCAAAATTCAGTAAATTCTTTCATAAGAAAGTCCACCAAATTGTCTTGTTCCTCTTCTGGTACCGCCCGAAGTATCAAATTCTTCTCTTTCCCTTGAAGTTCCCACATAGATAGGGTCAAGTCATGGTCCTCAAGCTTCTTATATACCGGTGGAAACCTCTCCTGATTGGCAGTTGCAATTTCTTTTGCTTCTTCGGCTAATTTCCTGGTGTAGGCCGATTCCTCTATAAGTTTCTCAATAGATTGTGTATTTGAATTCACCTTCTTCCCCAATTCATTTATGCTTGTAGTATTCAAATCAATTTTTGCTGAGGCCTCCACTACTTGCTTATTTGTCTCTGCAACTTGTTTAGCTAGGAATTCCAATGATGTATTAATTTTACTTAATGCCTGGGCGATTGGATCTTGAGATGACATAACTTTTGGTCTTTGTTGTGGAACTATAACTCCTGCCGAACCCGCTGGACCAGATGTTGAGGCCCTTCTCTGCTGATACTGTTTCCCAGATCTAAGCTTTTTTTCTTCCGTTTGTTCTATTTTTCCCTTCTCATCTGCCATATCACTCCCATACAACAGTCCAAGGTCAGTCTCACGCTTGATTACTTTGTTTTGAAAGGGGATTTCCAGGCCCTGTTATTCTGTAGCACTAAGCTTATTGCAACAAATCTCCTCTAAGGGGACACAGTTTCAATTTCAATTTCAGTGGTAACAAATATAGTCCTAGTAACTCCTCTTTGTTCTTTAGTCAAGCACACTTTCCACCAAAAATAGCTTTTTCTGTCCAAAATCTCTTTATAAGCAATTATTCCCTTCACAGAGTATCAACGTTCTTAACACTTAGCACTTTTGACAGCTGTCAAAAGCAGTCCGTTCCAGGTTTTAGAGGCAGCCGATGGAAATGCCTCTCATTGTCTTTGCAGGAGAGATAGTGATCAAATTTCTCCCCTCTGCCCCTGCTAAGCAGAGGGGAATCCTTTTTCTTTAGTGCTGAATTAGAGTCTTTCAGTACGTCTTTCAAGGTTTCTACTTTATATTCTCTTTGCTTTGTCTTGTCTACAAATCGGGAGAAGCAGACTTCCTGTTGGTACTTCCCCTTTTCAGTGCCGAATTGTTTAAAAAATTTGTATAAATTTATCTTCTTACCCCTACTCACGGGTAGTTGTTTTCAGTCCGAATTTCCAGAAAGGCATTGACGCTCTCCGACAATGGCTTGCAGCTTTGCCCTGTGAAGACGGTACGATGGTGTGCGACTCTCAGCTCCGCGCCACTCACCCCCGCTCCGTTCAGAAGCCTTTAAAAAGGCTCCCTTGCAGTCGGGGGGGGCGCAAATGGAGCCCACCGAGCCTCCGCGTTCGCAGGCTTCACCGCCTGCGATTTCTTCGGGTCTCCGCTTCGCCGCAGCGGCCAGACCCACTCTCCACGGGGCCGGTTCCCTCCGGAGCTCAGAGGGAACCCGCCATTAATCGCCGGCGCCGGTCCCAACACTTCTCTCCTTCATTCTTCTTTCACTTGATCCATTGATAATGTTGCTGTCCTCCTATGGAGTTGCATTTTAGTTGCACTGGACACTGACCCATGGGGACGTCACAATGATTCCACAACTATGATTTAGAATAGAATGCGCAAAGCGTGGGTGCCCAATTTTGATAACATAAAGGGTGCTGTTGAAAATTGAGATGCCAATGCTCCTCAGACTGCTCTATCTGCCCTATCAGCCTATCCTTCTCAATCCATCTCTTTATCTTGTAGTCTTCCATGGGTTTATAAGGGTGATTGCAGATGCATTTGAACCTGAGAGGCAGTAACCTATTATATGCTCCTCTCACATTGATCGACACCCAGCTTTTAATATAATATGAAATGCAAAGTGGCTTGTGTTGGCCAACATATATCAAAACAAGACGCATAGGATAAATTCTGTAAGAGGGGAGGAAAGAAAGAATAAAGGAATTAAAGAACTGTCCATCTTTAGGGCAGAGGAAGTGGAAGCAGAAGAATTCTTTGGCATCATTTTTGGGATGAATTAATCTATCACTGTTTGGTTTCTCTCCATTTTTCAATCTTATGTTCTGGTTACCCAAATTCTGATTCTTTTTTAAAAAGTTCTATACATAGCTATTCCCTAAGATCTGCATTCTTGTGTTTGTTTTCCCCTAACTATGTTGATGAGGATTTGTTATTCATCCTTCACCTTGAGGTTCCCAGGTGAGTTTCAGCAGTTCACAATTTGATGCCCCCCACTTCTACTGGAAAACTGAATTGCAATAATTGGAGACATGTGAACTGCATAGGAATTCCATGTTGCATTCAAGGAATGCACTCAGGAAGTGCAAAATCAGGCAGTTTGCATTAGATTTGTGTCCCACATTAATTTCTCTCCAGTCCTATCTGTCTCAGGAGCTCACTAGTTGTAAACAGGCAATCCATTTACTCACAGCGCTTTCCCAAAGCCTCAGTGCAGAGATAGTAATTGTCATCTGTCTTAAAAATTCTGCATTTGAACATTTGAATGTACAAGATATACTGAGTTGCCTTGTTGTTGCTGTTGGAAGGTTAAGCCTTGTTCCAGGTATATTCTTCATGGGATGACCTTCCCCGACAGTGTGTGGCTCAGAGAATGGTGAAGGAGGGAGGGAGGAAGTGCCCAGAGGAGGAAATGCCTCTTGTGGGTCTTGAGAGAGGGGTGGGTGGGAGCAGAGGCTATAAAAGGCTTCTCCCAGTAGGCTGAGGGCCATTTTGTCTTCTGAGCTTCCCACCAACCCACCCTCAGTTTAGAGCCATGACTGAACTACTTGCATCACTGGTTGACAGGACCAGAAAAGAAATTTCTCTCTCTTCTTTGATTGGCCCTGGGTTGTGGGCTTTCTGCCTTTCCCTCAGTGAAATTATGGCTTACATTTGCAAGCTCCTTGTAAGTTCATTTGTATCGAGGTGGAAATGGCATTGGGCAGGATGAGCATAGCTAAGGGGGGCCCCATAAGAGTCTTGAGAGGAGGATAAGCTATTGGAAGCCCTAAGCTCAGGTTGGGGTCTCTGCCTGGTTGGAATCCTCACCCTGGTCATCCCGTGGAACGCTGGAGGCTTGGCTTGCACCACACCAGGGTTCAACTCTGGTCAACTCCCATGGAAGGGGCTTGGCATTTCCCAACCCCAATAGATCCCACCCCACCAGCAGGGGCTGAGTGCGATGAGGAACTGCTACTTGCCTGATTGCCATGCAACTTCATTGTACACCTGTTGCCCCTTCTCCTGTAATGTCACTGCTCACACAAGTCCCAGAATGCACCTACCAGGACAAAGTATGTGCCACGCCATTCCAAAGAAGTGGAAACAAGTGAACATTGGGCCAAAATAGAGGGATGCCTTAATCAAACCATGTTCTCTTTCTCTAGGATATGCCTGCCAAGCATCTGAAATGATAAATAGTGTCGACCTTTGCAAAACTCATGGCTGAGTGCCTCCTTTTTAGATGTTCTTCTCTAAATGTTCATGCCAAGTGAGGTGCAGCACTCAGCAACCAAAGAGAAGTCTTTCGGAGTGGTGGAGACCCACCTATCAAACAGTACCCTTGGGTATGTTGTTCCTTATTGAGAACTAGATAGACATTGTTCTGTTTCACCATTTTGTTTTTGTAGCTCAGCTCTTAGGTGGATTCATGGTTCTACAGTTTTGTTTTGTTCCTCAATTTGTTACATGTGTTTTAAAATTCAAGTTTGATGCTGAGTATTAGTTGAATATCCAGTCAGGTTTACTCATGTATAATATGAATGATGGAATACTACTGCCTTAAATGATTAAAATTAATAAGTTCCAGGTCAGTGGCATTTTTGTGAAATGCAAGGGTGTGTTTTTTTCCATAGGGAGTTTATCTCAAAGAATATTATGTCTCCTGTCTCTGTCAACAGATTATGATCTTGAAAGCCCTTCATGGATTGGGACCCTGCTATCTAAAGAGTCGCTTGCATCCATATCAGAGCCATTTTTAGATGTTATTTTCTGAATGTCATTGCAAAATTCCCCCGTATAGCACACAGTAACCAGAGAGACGTCTTTCTGAGTAGTGGAGTCCTACCACTCAAACATTACCCTCTGGGTTTGTTGTTGCTTATAGAGGAATAGATAGACATTGTTTTAACCCATCCCCCTTTTTTTGTAGCTCAGCTCTCAGGTAGATTCATGGTTCTACAGTTTACTGTTTTGTTCCTCAATTTGTTACATGTGTTTTCAAGTTCCAGCTTGATGCTAAGTATTAGTTGGAGTCAGGTTTACTCATTTATAATTTTCATATGAATGATGGAATACTACTGTCTTAAATGATTACAATTAATAAATTCCAGGTCAGTGGCATTTATGTGAAGCAAATGTTTGTTACTTTGGGAGCCTATCTCAAATAATATTATCTGTCTTGTCTCTGTAGACAAACAAAAGACTCACAAAATAAATCCATTTTCTTTCTTCAGAATGGTTGAAGAGTAAACAGAAGAGAATTGTCTGCGGATTCCAGCAACTAATATTTCCCAAACAATGACATTAATCTGCTGCTATTTGGCAAACCAGAAAATACCTGTGTGGGGTGGATATTTTGAAGGGAAGGAAAGAATAATGTTTCAAATAAACATGTGATATGTTGCTGGAAAATGGATGTGGGCATGTGTGCTTGTGAGATGTGGACCCCCTGCTGTGGAGAATTTGTGAAGTTAGAAAAAAATATTTCCATTTCTGAAGTTATGGAAACCATGATTAGGGTTGCCATATTTCTAACAGTGAAAGTTTTTGAGCTTTTTTTATTACCCCCCCCCACACACACACCCCTAAAATCACCAGAATGACACTGCTGACACTGGTTGCCATAGGCTGGCATGCATCTGGATTTTCCAAGACATTTTTGCGATTTTCATCCAGACACTGCTTCCAACTGCAGTATTCTGGAAATGTCTAGATATTCCGTATATGTCCAGACGTATGGCAACTCTAACCATTATCTCTCCTTAGCCCTGTACAGTATTTAGCCTTGGTACACCTTGTTTATTTGAAGAATGATGTATGCTATGAGACTTTTGCTGCTAGGTTCAGAAGTGAACCAGAAAAGGCTGGCAAAAATTAATCCCTCCCTTGGGGTTATTTTGGACACACAGCTGTCTATGGAGGCACAAGACGATTCTGTGTCCAGGGCAGAGTGTATGCCAGCTGAGGCTCTGATCCTGCCCTTATTGCCACACCAACTCTGCCTTCCCTCCTGCTTGCAATAAAGATTGGGCCTTATTTTCATTCAACACCTGGTGCCCCGTTCCTGTTATTTGCTACACTTCATCATCACAGGATACACCTGAAAGGGCAAAGGATCTACTTACTCTTCTTTAGCCTTCTCCACAGCCTCACTGGCTTCCAGGAACATGACAAACTGCTGCTTACATCTTCTCCATGTCTTCACCATGGCTGGAGTGAATGCATATGAGATTCTAAACTTCTCAGTACTCCATCTTTTTTTCTATCTTAGGCTTCACAAACTCCCAACAGATCACTATTCCAATGCTGGTGCCACTTATGCTTCCCTGTACTAACAAAGGAAGCTGGAAAGTGTTGCAAGCTAATAACAAAGGTTTTATGAATTCTTAACACAAAAGCCCTTCAGCATGATCAAACTTCCATAACAGGAAAGTGGACTAGAGGGGCCATTGGCCTCATCCAGCAGGCCCTTTTTTTGTACCCACTCATCACTGCAATGTCATTGTGTTTGTCACAATTTAAAATACAGGATTAATAATCCTCTCTGATTATTTCATTTTCATTTCATTTATTAAACTTGGTAGTCGCCTGTCACCCGAAGGTCTCCAAGCAATTTACAACATCAGAAAATATATACAATACATACTGCCCTCGCGGGGGAAAGTTTGGGGAATCATATAATACTTTAATATTTCATATATCATAATATATTTCATGATATATTTCATATATCATGAAAACATATTCAAAAAAGAAAGCAATAATAACACCCATTAATTAACAAATAAGTAAAAATAAGCAAAAATATCAACCTCCTCCAGTCCAAAAATTATTCCCATCAAACCGACATTTTTTCACCTGTAACCTCTCCACCCCATGCAGTAGTCTGATGTAAAGATCAGTGCTTGCACATCGTATTGGGTGAGTCCAGAGTCCCCTAGGGATGGTCAGGAAGCTTCATGGGTGAGCAGTAGCAAAGCAATGCAGGAAGATGGTAGCAAAAGTTTTACCTGCTTTGCAGTTGAGCTGACTACTATCTCTTTCTCATAGGAGCCAACTCAAGGGGTTAGTGGGTGCATGAGCATGCACAAAGTCAGTGAGAAAAGCTGTCAGGTGGCAGCTGTGCTGCCTCCGAGATAGAAGCAGTTCAGCTCCACCCTTTGCAGCCACTGAATGAGGCAATCTCTTCAGCGGGGGCTCAGATGCAGAGTGCCTCCAAGTCTGAGCCCCTCCCCACAGAAAAGGGTGCCTTGCTGGCTGCAGAGAGGAGGAAGAAGAGGGGCCGCTATCGCTGCCCACCACAACACGGACCTGCAATGTCACATGCACATGACTGCAAGTTGTCTGCTTCAGAGGCATAATAGAACAGGAAGGAGAGAACATAAAGGAAAGATTAATAATGGGAATAGCAAATTGGCTTGGACTGGATGAGGAAGAAGTTGGAAAGACAATTGATAAGGCTTTCAGGATTAAATACAAGATAGAAAGAGGTAAAAAAACTTCCAGGTGATTGCCTTGTCTTTTTGAATTCAAGAGAAATGAAAGATTTGATTTTAAGAACAAATAGAGAAAGGAAGCTGTGTATAAATGAAAAATTCATTATAATTTATAAGGAAACACCCAAAAGATTTCTGAAACATAGAGAAGAATATAAAGACATTACCCTAATCCTGAGAAAGAATGGAATTTGGTACAAGTGGGAATTCCCGGAGGGGATTTCCTTTTTTTACAAGGAATTAAGATTAAATCTACTCAGGAGATAGGGAAATTCATGAGAAGATATGGTAAAGAGTTGGGGAAGAAGGAAGAAGACACACCACTGGAAGAAGAAGAGAAAGAAATTTAAGGAATAAAGACTTTGTATTTAATTGCTGATAACAATGGGTTTGAAAATGATATCATGGAATGTGAATGGTTTAAATAATAAAATGAAGTGGAATAAAATTGAACATATATTATTAAAACAGAATCTGGACATAATGTGTATACAAGAAACACATGTTGCAAAAAAAACCCCGAAATAATTCTTAAAAATAAAATATTAGGGAAAGAGTATATCTCAGCAAATGACAGTAAGAAAAGAGGGTTGGCTATGTACATAAAGGAAAAATATTAATCAAGCCAGATTTTCAAAGATGAAAAAGGAAGGATAATAGCAGTTGAAATGGTAGCACAAGGCGAAAAATTGATCATAGTGGGAATTTACACACCAAATGATAAAAAAGTGGATTTTTATAAAGAATTAGAGGAGAAATTGTTTGCATTTATGGACCAAAGAATAATATTAATGGGAGATTTTAATGGGGTAGTTTCCCTAGAGATGGATAGAACGGAAAGGAAAAAGGTAACAAATCAAGGGAAACTGCCCAAAACGTTTTTTACACTGGTGGAAAATAATGACTTGATAGACATTTGGAGATTAAAACATCCACTAGAGAAACAATTCAGTTACTTCTCAGAATCAAATCAGAGTGCTGGAAGGATTGATTTCATCTGGATTTCTAGAGAGTTGGCAATGAGAGTAACAAAAACAGAAATTCTTCCTAAAACTGTTTCAGACCACAATGCATTAACAATGGAAATTAAAGGAAGAGAAGAAACTATATTTAGGTGGAGAATGACTGATGGAATATTGGATAATCAAGCAATATTGGAAAAGGCACAAAAGACATTGAAGGATTATTTTGAGCTTAACTTGAATAAAGGAGTGGATATAAATACAGTATAGGATGGCTCAAAGGCAGTAATAAGAGGATTTTGGATACAACAGAACTCAATTTAAAATAGATTAAGAGAGAGAAAAAAGGAAGAGATATTAAAACAAATAATATGCAATGAAAAGAAACTAGCAAGTAATCCTAAAGACAGTCAAGCTAAAAATAATATAAAAATGCTACAAATACAATTCTTGATACTGAAAAACCAAGAGATTGAATGGAAAATTAAATTATTAAATCAAACGAGCTTTCAGTTCGTATAAAAGGATGTCACATAGAGGAGGGAGAAAGGTTGTTTTCTGCTGCTCCAGAGAAGCGGACACGGAGCAATGGATCCAAACTACAAGAAAGAAGATTCCACCTAAACATTAGGAAGAACTTCCTGACAGTAAGAGCTGTTTGACAGTGGAATTTGCTGCCAAGGAGTGTGGTGGAGTCTCCTTCTTTGGAGGTCTTTAAGCAGAGGCTTGACAACCATATGTCAGGAGTGCTCTGATGGTGTTTCCTGCTTGGCAGGGGGTTGGACTCGATGGCCCTTGTGGTCTCTTCCAACTCTATGATTCTATGATTCAGTTTGCAAATAAACGAGGTAAACTGTTAGCCTGACAGCTAAGGAAGAGACAAAAGCAGAATATGATAACAAAACTTATGGTGCAAGGGAAAACAGTAGAAAATCCAGGTGTAATAAGGAAGAACTTTCAAAGTTTTATAAACAATTATATAAAAAAGGAAAAGAAGATGAGGAAAGAAATTGAAGAATTTCGGGAAATGAATAGGCTGCAGGAAATTCCCAACGAGAAAAAAACCCCAGCTCAATACCAATATAACAGCGGAGGAAGTAAAAACAGCAATAAAACAAGCAATAATTGGAAAGGCACCAGGTCCAGATGGCTTGACAGCCAAATACTATAAGAAATGTTCGGCGCAACTGTTAGCCCCTTTAATGGAAGTGATGAATAATATCTTAGGGGGAAATAAAATTCTGGAGAGTTGGAGAGAGGCCCATATCACGTTAATACCTGAACAAGACACAGATTTAACCCCAGTTTAAAATTATAGACCAATCTCGCTCCTAAATAATGGCTATAAATTATTTGCTAGTATTTTACCAATAGGCTTAAAGAAGTATTGGGAGAGGAGATTGAAAAGAATCGATTTCTACCTGGTAGACAGCTGAAGGATAATGTTAGAAATATAATCGATATAATTGAATATCTGGATTCCCAGAGGGATAAACAAGCGGTATTAATGTTTTTGGACGCCGAAAAGGCATTTGATAATGTGTCCTAGTATTTTATGAAAAGAAATTTGGAAATTATGGATATGGGAATGAAGTTCTTAAATGGAGTTAAGGCTATATATTCTGATCAACATGCCAAATTGATAATTAATAATAATCTTACGGAAAAAATAGAGATAATGAAAGGGACCAGGCAGGGGTGTTGCTATCGCCATTATTATTTATAACAATATTGGAGGTCTTGTTGAAGAAAATAGAAGCAAAAAAAGAAATAAAAGTTATTGGGATTGGCTCTAAAGAGTATAAGTTTAAGGCTTTTGCTGATGATGTGGTATTGACTTTAGAACAACCAATGTCCAGGGCAGCAGAAGCCCTGGACAAGATAGAAGAATATGGGCAACTAGCAGGTTTTAAACTCAATAAAACTAAGATGAAACTATTAACTAAAAATACGGACAGTAAAGAAGTCACTTACACATCAACCCCATAAAAGAATGGATTTTATAGCAGGAAGTCTGGGTCCAGTGCTCCTCATGAAGTCACAGTGTACCAGAAAGAAGTAAACTACATTAAGGTGAGGACATATTCCATATTCAGTGGTTCAGTGGGCTGGAAACATGGTTTTTATTGTTTTCAAAGCCTTTCCCCCTCAAATTGTCTGCATTTTGTTCCCGATCTCCAACCGCTATAGTCCATTGCCAAAACAAGTGACTGAGCAGTGCATGCAAATTAGGACAGTGAGCACTTTAGATCATTTTCTCTTGAAGAGATTTCCTTCTTTCTTTTTTAAGGAATATGATAACATTTAGTAAAATGCTGTACAGTTGGAATTCTAACAATGCCCCCACCTGGTTCTGGCGGATACATCAGTATGAACTCTGGATGGTTGGACCACGGTTGAGTTGGTGTCTTGCAGAACCTCCAGTTGGCTATATTTATTCAACAACAACAACAACAACAATAATAATAATTTCCAATAATAAAAAAATAATAATTTCCAAAGCTAATGTTTTGACTCTTCTTTGGTGTGCATTGGGAAAGGATAATTAGAGCTCCTGAATATTGCATCTTTGGGAAAAACATGGTTGTGGTCTGTCCTCTAGTGGACTTTCCATACGCATTGGGCTGCCCACCATCAGAACAAGATTCTGGGTGTGATGACCCTTTGGTCTGATGTAGCGAGAATCTCTTTATGTTCTTATTTTCTTACCACATCTGACAGGACTGCTGCCCGAAACCTGGGGACTGCCAGGAAACCATCTAAACCTATTAGAATACCAAGTTAATCTGCAGATTTTGCCCAGGTGGAGCAAAATTTAGGATTAAGGATTCCAACCATGGTGCATTTTAATTAAATGTGGCCTTATTCTTTAAAAAACAAAACAGAACAGAAGACTCTTCAAGAGAAAATGATCTAAAATGCTTATTTTCCAACTAGCAAGTACTGCTAGGTCATTAGTTTAGCAATGGAGTATAACAGCTGGAGACAGGGAACTAAATGCAGACCATTTAATTGGAAAAAATGAAAATAATTAAAACCATATTTCCAGCCCAGTGGACCCTGAAGATGTCTTCACCTGAATGTACTTTACTTCTTTTTGGTACACTGTGACTTCATGAGGAGCACTGGACTTCCTGCTACCATATCTATTCTTTTAGGAGTAATAATACAGGACTTCCTGCTATCGCATCCAGTATTTTTAGGACACCAAATCCTAGGGTTGACGTGTAAGTGCCGTTTGCAGACCAATAAATACATGAGCATGCATTCTTTTGGATGACACAGGAAATCAAGAGCACTCTTGGTCTCCCTTCTTTGGTTTCCAACTTGGCATTCCCAGTCAAACTTCAGCAATGCAAATCAGCATCTTTTACATCATTGCTCTTTCAGCAATGCTCTTAGCTTCTCCAGGTAAGGCATAGATCAAAATCAGAATGTTCAGACATAATGTGAATATTGGGATTCGTTAACTAGCATGGCTTTCTCCTCCACTTCTGCTAAAGACTTTTCCTTCAAGGCTAATATGAAAGCCATATGGCTTGATCTATGATGCTCCCTCTCCTCTCTCTATCTAAACCTCTCTCTTTCTCTCCTTCTGCACCTACTCTCAACACTTCCCTCCTTCATTCTTGTTTCCCTTGATCTATACATTATTACCGTATTTTCCGCCCTATAGGACGCACTTTTTCCCCTCCAAAAATGAAGGGGAAATGTGTGTGCATCTTAAATGTGTGCACCGACCCCTCTTGCTCTCCAGGCTTCAGGAAGCTATCCGCAAGCCTTGGGAGCCCGCGGGGGTTCCCGCCGGGCTCCCACAGCTTGTGGAGAGCTGCCTGCAGCCCGAAGCCTGGGTGCGCTGAGCAGTCGCGCCCAGGCTTCTGGTAGCTCTGCGAAATCTGCAGGGCGCTCCCACGGCTTGCGCAGAGCTGCCTCTATCCCGAAGCCCGGGCGGGCTGAGCAGACACTGATGTGTAAGTGTCTCTGGGAGACCTATAAATAAGTGAGCACACAGCCTTTTGGAGGACACGAGAATCAAGAGCACTCTTGGTCTCCCTCTCTTGCCTGCCTCTTGACTTGAGATTCCTGGTCAAACTTCAGCAATGCATGCGGACATCTTTATCATTGTTGCCCTTTCATGGATGCTGTTAGCTTGCCCAGGTAAGGCATTCTTCAAAATTAGAAATCTCCAGGCATAAAGAAAGACAGAATGATGCTGAAAATGGGAATCAAGAACATAAGAGTCCTGAGGGGAGGATTAGTCATTGAATTCCCTGAGATCAGGTTGGTGTCTTTGCCTGCTTAGAATCCTCACCCTGGTCATCCAGCTGAACTCAGGAGGCTTGGCTTGCACCACACCCGGATTCAACTCTGGGTGACTCCCATGGAAGAGGCTTGGCATTTACCAACCCCAATCTTCTTCTTCTTCTTCTTCTTCTTCTTCTTCTTCTTCTTCTTCTTCTTCTTCTGGGATCACTCGTAGCCGAGTAAGATTGTCTTCCATAAACACGGTTTTAACAATGAGTCCATAAGTGACAGTGAAGGCCAATTCTGGATCGACATCTTCTTCCACAGTGGGGACATTGTTTTCCGGACGGGAGTTGATCACGGTGTGGATTTGCCAAGTGTGCCTTCCTCTTAGCACGTTTCTCCCTTGCGTCCTGAGTTTGAGTGTCTTCAAAGCCCATGATACCTTTGGGAAAGGCTGTTCTCCAACTGGAGCACTCGCAGGCCAGTGTTTCCCAGTTGTCCGTGTTTATACTGTTTATACTACTTTTTTTTTAAGGTTTGCCTTGAGACAGTCTGTAAACCTCTTTTGTTGACCACAAGCATTACACTTTCCATTTTTAAGTTCGGAATAGAGTAGTTGCTTTGGAAGACGATCATCAGGCATCCGCACAATATGCCAATAGATCCTACCCCACCAGCAAAGGCTGGATGGGATAAAGAACTGATACTTGGCCAATTGCCATGCAACTTCACTGAACACCTGATGCCCCTGCTCCTGTAATGTCACTGCTCACATGGGTCACAGAATACACCTGCCAGGGCAAAGAAAATTCCATGCCATTCCAAAGAAGTGGAAACAAATGAACCATGAACTTTGGGGCAGAATGGAGGGATACCTTAACCAAACCATGTTCTCTTTCTCTAGGATATGCCTGGACGACAACAGAAGAGCTAATAGAGAGTGCTGAGGCCTGCGTGAAGGATGGGGGGGAGTGCACTTCTGCACCAGATTGTTTCCTTACTCCAGACTCTCCTCCCGTCCCATCCATGGGGATATGTGAAGGAGGCACCTTATGTTGTCTACCGTAAGATACTTCCTTTTTCTTTTTCTAATCCAGGAGCTCAAACGTGTCCCTCAATTTTCATATCTCTTTCCCCCCATGCTAAAATTTGAAGAAATGCTCTTAGAAGCCACTCTTCAATTTACAGTGGGGAGGATTTTGCTGTCCTGACATTCAAACATGCATGGTAACATTTTTATTTATTCATTTGTGCTCATATAACACATTTCACCCACATGGGTCAAAGCGGCATGCATAGGTTTTTCCCCAATTCTACTATATGTAAAAAATAAAAATAATAGTGGGAAATACAGAACCCAAACAACCGCATAACATTTAATCAATGGATAAATTTAATAGATTTATTTAGCAGGTTTCATATAGGGCTTAATCATTCATAGTCTCTAAGCCGTTTACTTTTATCCATTTCATTCATTTTTTAAAATTTGTATACCAACTTCCATCCGAACATCACAGGGTGGTTCGCAACATACAAATGCAAAATGAGAACACAAAATGCACGATGAAGCAATAACCCCCTCTTCAAAGCAATAACCCCCATCTTCCACACAGTGGCAAAGCTGCAAGCCCCGGCACCGGGGACGGAAAGCAGGTGGGGGCATTGCTGGCGCATGTCCCAGGGGGCATTGCACACGTCCTGGGGGTGTGGCACACCGCACCACGGGGCGTGTTGTGCTTCCTGGTGGCGTGGCACGTCACCCATGGAGGAGTGGTGTGGTCCCGGGGGTGACATGCTGCCCGTGGGGGGCGTGGCGTGCATCCCAGTGGTGTGGTGTGCCGCCTGTGGGGGCATGGCACCTGGCGCGGTGGGGGAGTGCGTGGCGCATGTCCGGGGAGTGGCCACAATGGTACTCCCTCCCCGATGGTGCCTGGGATGGTGCGCTCTCCCCAACCCCCGTTCCTCCACCACTGTTTCCACAAGCACATTTGAAGACCCATAGAATGTTAATCAGCCAAAGGCCTGGTTATAGAGAAATATTATTTGCCTGGCTCTAAGGATATTTAATGCAGACACCCGGAGAGTTTCTCTACGGAGAACATTTCACAAACGGGGACCAACTGTTGACAAGGCCCATTCTTACGATGTCACCTTCTGGACCTCTCATGGAGGAGGCAGATGAAGAAGGGCCTCAGATGATGATCCCAGGGTCTGGGGAGGTTCATATAGTTTACATAGGATATATAATGTTCATTAAAATATTGATAACGCCAAACATTAAAAACAAGGAAACACCAGATTTTGAAATGAGCAGTTGTTGTCAGAAACCAGCCACTGCCCTGGGAAGTTGGGAGAACTGACAATTTAGGCCATTTTCATAATTTCTTGCTTCACTTACAAATTGCAAAGAAAAGCAAGGTGTGGTGTACCTGTCTCCAACCTGGTGCCGTCCAGATATTTTCAACTGCACGTCCCATAATTCTTTCTTTCTTTCTTTCTTTCTTTCTTTCCACACTTCCCTATACCCTCAGGCCTCAGGGAGGTTCACAAGATAACCTCACAATATACAAACACAAAATAGAAATAGAAACAAAAGCAATCCTTCGTCCCTGTCCGCATCAATTGAGGCTGGTGGTTATGTTCCAACACTACTTGAAAGGCTTGAAAGGCTCAGTGGGGCGGGAATGCAGGTGAATGCAAATGAGCAAGGGACAAGCAAGCCTTAAGTCTGAATATCAGGAGATGACCTTAGCAGTCAATGGACCACTGGCTTTTGGTCCATTTCCAGGCACATTCCAAAGTAGTCATTATGATCTTGAAAGCCCTTCATGGCTTGGGACCCTGCTACCTAAAGAGTCGCTTGCATCCATATCAGAGCCATTTTTAGATGTTATTTTCTGAATGTCATTGCAAAATTCCCCCGTATAGCACACAGTAACCAGAGAGACGTCTTTCTGAGTAGTGGAGTCCTACCACTCAAACATTACCCTCTGGGTTTGTTGTTACTTATAGAGGAATAGATAGACATTGTTTTAACCCACCCCCTTTTCTTTGTAGCTCAGCTCTCAGGTAGATTCATGGTTCTACAGTTTACTGTTTTGTTCCTCAATTTGTTACATGTGTTTACAAGTTCCAGCTTGAGGCCAAGTATTAGTTGGAGTCAGGTTTACTCATTTATAATTTTCATATGAATGATGGAATACTACTGTCTTAAATGATTACAATTAATAAATTCCAGGTCAGTGGCATTTATGTGAAGCAAATGTTTGTTACTTTGGGAGCCTATCTCAAATAATATTATCTCTCTTGTCTTTGTAGACAAACAAAAGACTCACAAAATAAATCCATTTTCTTTCTGCAGAATGCTTAAAGACGTAAGCAGAAGAGAATTGTCTGCGGATTCCAGCAACTAATATTTCCCAAACAACGACATTAATCTGCTGTTATTTGGCCACCAGAAAATACCTGTGTGGGGTGGATATTTTGAAGGAAAGAATAATGCTTCAAATAAATATGTGATATGTTGCTGGAAAATGGATGTGGGCATGTGTGCTTGTGAGATGTGGACCCCCTGCTGTGGAGAATTTGTGAAGTTAGAAAAAAATCTTTTCATTTCTGAAGTTATGGAAACCATGAGGCATTCCATGTTTATTTACAACATGTATAGCAAACTTTGTGCTGATATTACAATGCATTTTCCTGCCAGAACTCACCATTATTACCAATCTGTTCTAGGTTAGCTTTCAGATTCATTGAAATTATTGATTGCACCAAAAATGCAACCCACCAATCCTAGATGCAGATGTCAAATTGACCTTACAGGAGGTCACCTCTTTTGCAGGTTTGCCCAGATCAAGGGAAGTAATAGTACCAATCTATTTTGCCTTGGCCAGACCACACCTGGAATACTGTGCCAATTCTGGGCAACACAATTTAAGGACAGGCTGTTGACAGGCTGGAACTTGTGTAGAAGGCAAGTTTACAGCCTCATTGTGCATATTGTGCTCTAGAAGGCTTAGTTTGGTCACTAAATACATTACTTCTGGTAAATGAGCCACCATAGTCACTAGAGGGTCATGAAAATATGGGCCCTGAGCTTTTTGGACTGGTCTACCCATGTACTATCTGAAACCAAAGTGGTGTATTGGTTGCCAGGTGTGATCCCCTCCCTCCCCCACACCCCCACTCTCCTACCCACTATTGGTTTTGTCCTTCTCTTGAAACTGTTTCAGAATGATGGTCAAAAACAAATAAGTACATAATCCTTTCTAAACACATTTTAAAGTGGCTTGGATGAAACCTTTGAAGTTACCTATTTGGTATTTGGCAGAGTTAATCCCTTCTATAGGGGCTACCAGGTGAGATGAGCACAATAACGGCACTTTTTCTTCTCACGCCGTCTGGCCTGCTCTCACTTAGATAAATTGCCCCCACCTCACTGAACAACCCTTTACCCGAAGGTTTCTTTTCCTTTCCTCTTAAAATTCTAGCCCAGAGTATCCTGCGGGGAACCTTTTTGAGGGGATATTCAGTAAGTTGGAGTCTCATACGGGTTTTCTTTAAATAAACAATAAAGATTTATTTAAGGCAAGATAGTACATAACACAAATAGATTAAACTTAGGTTACTTCAGGCATACAGTACAATTACACTTTAATTCGTCCTCAGTTGTTTATGCATTATAGGTTTGGTTCCTTTATATGGTGATACTTTCTTTCCATTATCCACCCCCTCTAACAATCCTGCTCCTGGGGTGCCTTAAGCAATAGACCAAAGGGCTCTCCATACACCCTCCCTTCACTGAATTTGGGAGCTTCTTCTTTTCCTTAGAAGAATCTCTCCCTTCCAGACAAGATTTGAGTCCCAAGTAGGCTCCTACTTGTCCTGGCTCAACCTCTGCCTCCCAGTAAAAATCCGGTCTATTCCTCCTACAGGACACCACACTCTGTCCTTCACAATAAACTCAGAGTGGAAGTTGTTTCCCCCCCAGAACCAACTCTTTCTCGCATTCACTCTTTCTACCTCAACCTGTCTCCCAACCTATGTCCCGACCTCTCCAACCTCTATTCCAACCCACTTTAACCAACTCTCTCAACCAACCACTCAGTCTCTCAAATCCTCTCGTTTTACACTCTCCCTCCTGGAACCAAGGCCAATCAGAGCCTGCCATTCATTAACCATTTGCTGGCAGAGAAAGGAAGAATAAAAGAAACACTTGTTGATCCAACCGGTCCAGCAAAACCAACTTTTTCGTCACGCTGTGCCACCAAATTTAATGTCCCTATGGGTATATTATCTCCTTTCTTTATATAAAATATTTATTAAAGTTTTTAAAGGTACAAAAAGAAAAATCAAGAAAAATATCATTTTATACAAAAAAAATGAAATACAAAAAAGAAAAAAGAAAGATCAGAAAGAACAAAGAATTAAAATCCATTAAACAAAAAGAAAAATCAAGAAAAAATACAGCAAATCTTCCCATTTGTTTTCTTTCATTAGCTTATTTCCCTGACCTCCTCACACCTCCCTTTTTTGTATTCTAAGTCAGTTATCCATTTCAGCAAATCCTTTCCCTCCTTTCAAATTTTTGTCCTGTAAATTTATCTTGATATTAATATAAATTTACTTTCCGTCCTTTCACCAATTAACAGTCTGTTTTTTCTAAATCTTTGTAACATTTCTGCTAAAATCACATGAATTCATTCCAACATCATTCTAATATTCATTAATCTTACAATGCTTCTGTAAATAATCTCTGAATTTCTTCCAATCTTCCTCCACCTGGTCTTCCTTCTCCCTGGTCTCGGATTCTGCCAGTCATTTCTGCCAATTCCATATAGTCCATCACCTTCACCTGCCATTCTTCCAGAGTGGGTAAATCTTGTGTCTTCCAATGCTTTGCAATAAGTATTCTTGCTGCTGTTGTAGCATACATAAAGAAAGTTCTGTCCTTCTTTAGCACCAATTGGCCGACCATGCCCAGGAGAAAGGCCTCTGGTTTCTTCAGAAAGGTATATTTAAATACCTTTTTCCGTGCATAATTTTTATTAATTTGTAAAAATCAAAATACAAATCAAATTATATCAATACTCTTGTTTTTTACAGAGAAAATAAAAAGGACTTCCTTCTGCCATTCCACGAATCGTCCATAATAACAAAAAAATAAATAAATCCGCATTCCTTTGTATGTAGTGCCATAAGTCACTCTCATTCTTCCTTTTTCCATAGGCATTACCCTTTGCTTCTACAGAGCACCTTTGAAACCCACTAGTGTTATCTGTTCATCAGTTAAGCTTTTCAGATATTCCGTAAAACTTTCCCAATCTTTGACAAACCTCTGATCTTTTTTATATCTAACTTTTCCTGACATCCTGTCCATCTCCACATAATCTAGTAGTTTGGCTCTCCATTCCTCTATAGTCGGCAAACTCTCTTGTTTCCAGTTTTTGGCTATCAACACCCTTGCTGCCGTTATAGCATATTGGAACAGTTTGCAGTCCTTCTTTTTTATCTCCTTTCCTACCAAACCTAGTAAGAACGCCTCTGGTCTTTTAGCAAAAGTATATCTTAACATTTTCTTTATTTCATTGTGTATGCTTTCCCAGAACTCTTTGACCTTTTGGCATTCCCACCACATGTGGTAGAAAGTCCCTTCCCTTTCTTTGCACTTCCAACATTTGTTGCAAGATCCGTACATTCTGGCTAATTTTACCGGGGTCAGATACCAGCGGTAGAACATTTTCATTAAGTTTCATTAGCTACAATTAAAATGTCGGTACTGCCAAGAATCCTATTTCTTTTTCAAAATATCCCGATCATTAAAGATATAAAGATATTTAAAACCTGGCACAAAGAAATTTCTAGATACATCTGGCAGGGGAGGAAGCCGAGAGTAAAATTTAAATTATTAACGGATATAAAAGAGAGGGGAGGCTTCGCTCTCCCAGACCTAAAATTATATTACGAGGCATCCTGCTTATGCTGGGTCAAAACATGGATAAAACTGGAAGATACGGAAGTGTTAGACCTAGAGGGCCACGACAATAGATCAGGGTGGCATGCCTATCTGTGGCATGGGAGGAAGAAAGGACATAAGGGATTCGGGAATCATATATTTAGAGGTCCCCTGATAGAGGTTTGGGAAAGATATAAGGATGTGTTAGAACCCAAAACACCCCAATGGCTGTCTCCATTAGAGGTTATGTCGGTTAAAAAGACCAACATGAGAGCCAATTGGGCAACTTACGAACAACTCCTAATGAAGGCGGAAGGAAAGTGGAAAATGAGGCCGTTTGAGCAGGTCAAATCCCAAGTATATGACTGGCTACATTATCATCAGATAAACGATATGTTTAAGAAAGACGTTAAAGGCAAAGGATATGCTGACAAAAAGTCCAGATTCCAATCTGAGATTTTGGAGAATAACATAAAAACTCTATCCAAAATGTATAAACAACTATTAGATTGGAATTTAGGTGACGAGGAGGTTAAGGCGGTAATGACACACTGGGCTAAAGATTTTGGCCGTAACATTTATTTTGAAGAGTGGGAAAAATTTTGGAAACATCACCTCAATTTCACGGCCTGTGTGTCACTAAAAGAGAACTTAATGAAAATGTTCTACCGCTGGTATCTGACCCCGGTAAAATTAGCCAGAATGTACGGATCCTGAAATATTTAAATACCTTTTTCATTTCGTTATAGATCATCTCCCAGAAAGCCTTGATCCTTGGGCATGTCCACCAAAGGTGAAAGAATGTACCTTCAGTCTCTTTAGAATCATAGAATCATAGAATCATAGAATCATAGAGTTGGAAGAGACCACAAGGGCCATCGAGTCCAACCCCCTGCCAAGCAGGAAACACCATCAGAGCACTCCTGACATATGGTTGTCAAGCCTCTGCTTAAAGACCTCCAAAGAAGGAGACTCCACCACACTCCTTGGCAGCAAATTCCACTGTCGAACAGCTCTTACTGTCAGGAAGTTCTTCCTAATGTTTAGGTGGAATCTTCTTTCTTGTAGTTTGGATCCATTGCTCCGTGTCCGCTTCTCTGGAGCAGCAGAAAACAACCTTTCTCCCTCCTCTATGTGACATCCTTTTATATATTTGAACATGGCTATCATATCACCCCTTAACCTCCTCTTCTCCAGGCTAAACATGCCCAGCTCCCTTAGCCGTTCCTCATAAGGCATCGTTTCCAGGCCTTTGACCATTTTGGTTGCCCTCCTCTGGACACGTTCCAGTTTGTCAATGTCCTTCTTGAACTGTGGTGCCCAGAACTGGACACAGTACTCCAGGTGAGGTCTGACCAGAGCAGAATACAGTGGCACTATTACTTCCCTTGATCTAGATGCTATACTCCTATTGATGCAGCCCAGAATTGCATTGGCTTTTTTAGCTGCCGCGTCACACTGTTGGCTCATGTCAAGTTTGTGGTCAACCAAGACTCCTAGATCCTTTTCACATGTAGTGCTCTCAAGCCAGGTGTCCCCCATCTTGTATTTGTGCCTCTCATTTTTTTTGCCCAAGTGCAATACTTTACATTTCTCCCTGTTAAAATTCATCTTGTTTGTTTTGGCCCAGTTCTCTAATCTGTCAAGGTCGTTTTGAAGTGTGTTCCTGTCCTCTGGGGTGTTAGCCACCCCTCCCAGTTTGGTGTCATCTGCAAATTTGATCAGGATGCCCTTGAGTCCATCATCCAAATCGTTGATAAAGATGTTGAATAAGACCGGGCCCAAGACAGAACCCTGTGGCACCCCACTAGTCACTCTTCTCCAGGATGAAGAGGAACCATTGATGAGCACCCTTTGGGTTCGGTCAGTCAGCCAGTTACAAATCCACTGAGTGGTAGCATAGTCAAGACCGCATTTTACCAGCTTCTTTACAAGAATATCATGGGGCACCTTGTCAAATGCCTTGCTGAAATCAAGGTAGGCTACATCCACTGCGTTCCCTTCATCTACCAGGCTTGTAATTCTGTCAAAAAACGAGATCAGGTTAGTCTGACATGACTTATTTTTCAGAAATCCATGCTGACTATTGGTGATCACAGCATTCCTTTCCAGGTGCTCACAGACTGTTTGCTTAATGATCTGCTCCAGAATCTTCCCTGGTATTGATGTCAGACTGACTGGGCGGTAATTATTTGGGTCCTCTCTTTTCCCCTTTTTGAAAATAGGGACAACATTTGCCCTCCTCCAGTCTGCCGGGACTTCGCCTGTTCTCCAGGAATTCTCAAAGATGACTGCCAGTGGTTCTGAAATCACATCTGCCAGTTCTTTTAATACTCTTGGATGCAGTTCATCTGGCCCTGGAGACTTGAATACATCTAGACTAGCCAAGTATTCTTGTACTATCTCCTTAGTTATTCTGGGCTGTGTTTCCTCTGCTGAATCATTTGCTCCAAATTCTTCAGGTCGGGCATTGTTTTCTTTATCGGAGAAGACTGAGGCAAAGAAGGCATTGAGGAGTTCAGCCCTTTCTGTGTCCCCTGTTTGCATTTCACCATCTTCTCCTCTGAGTGACCCCACTGTTTCTTTGTTCTTCCTTTTGCTACGAACATACCCATAAAAGCCTTTTTTGTTGCTTTTAACCTCTCTAGCAAGCCTGAGTTCATTCTGTGCTTTAGCTTTTCTGACTTTGTGTCTACACGTGCTGGCTATTTGTTTGAATTCCTCTTTGGTGGTTTCCCCCCTTTTCCATTTTTTGTACACATCCTTTTTTAATCTTAACTCAGTTAAAAGTTCTTTAGATAGCCACCCTGGCTTCTTTAGGCACCTTCCATGTTTCCGTCTCATTGGTATTGCCTGAAGTTGTGCTTTTACTATTTCCCTCTTAACAAACTCCCAGCCATCATGAACTCCCTTTCCTTTTAGTATTACTGTCCATGGGATCTCACCCAGCACTTCCCTAAGTTTTATGAAGTCGGCTTTCTTAAAGTCGAGAAATTGAGTCCTAGTATGCTTGGCTGCTCCTTTCCGCTGTATAGTAAACTTCAGAAGAGCATGATCACTCGCGCCTAATGATCCTTCCACTTCTACCCCACTAACCAGGTCATCAACATTGGTTAGGACCAGATCTAAAATGGCTGTTCCTCTTGTAGCTTCTCCCACTTTCTGGACAATGAAGTTGTCTGCAAGGCCAGTGAGGAATCTGTTTGACCTTATGCTCTTGGCTGAGTTTGACATCCAACAAATATCCGGGTAATTGAAGTCCCCCATTACTACTATCTCCCTTCCTTTTGCATGCTTGGCCATCTGTTCCAGGAAGGCATCATCTATGTCCTCCGTTTGGCTTGGGGATCTATAGTAAACTCCCACAATGAGGTCACTGTTCTTCTTCTCTCCCTTAATTTTGACCCAAATGCTCTCACTTTGGCTTTGAGGTTCTAAATCTTGGATCTCTTCACAGGTATACACATCCCTGACATATAACGCCACTCCTCCTCCTTTCTTGTCTGGTCTGTTTCTCTGAAATAGATTGTATCCCTCCATTATTACATTCCAATCGTGGGACTTATCCCACCAGGTTTCAGTGATGCCTATTATGTCATATTTAGTTTGCTGTACCAAGAGCTCAAGCTCATCTTGTTTATTTCCCATACTTTGCGCATTAGTGTACAGACATTGAAGTCCATTAATCATTCCCCCGTGTCTCTTATTTAAGGATTTTTTCCTCCCACCACTAGGTCTGCGTGCTGTTTGCTCCATTCGGTCTATGACATTTGGATGATCATCTTCATCAATTGATAGACTCCTACCTTCAGGAGCACTGTCTCCCTCCCCCACATTAGTCAGTTTAAAGCCCTCCTGATGAGGTTTCTGAGATTTTTTGCAAAAACATTCCTACCAACCGTTGTGAGGTGCAGCCCATCGCTTGCCAGAAGTCCATCTTCAAGAAACTGCATTCCGTGATCTAAGAATCCAAACCGTTCCTGTTTACACCATTTGCGAAGCCAGTTGTTCACTTCCACTATTTTTCCCTCTCTCCCTGGGCCACGTCGTTCAACTGGGAGGACAGATGAGATGACAATTTGTGCATTTAATTGCTTCAATTTCCTGCCCAGAGCCTCGTAATCTCTTTTGATCTTCTGGAGGCTATTGCTTGCAGTGTCATTGGTTCCCACATGAACCAAGAGGAAGGGGTATTTGTCAGTGGGTTTTATGATTCCTTGCAGTCGTTCAGTTACATCTTGGATCTTAGCCCCGGGGAGACAGCACACTTCCCGAGACATCTTGTCAGGCCCACAGATCACTGCTTCTGTTCCCCTCAGTAGGGAATCCCCTATCACCACTACACGCCTCCTCTTAGGTCTGGTCGGGGTTCTTCCGTGAGCTGTCCGTTCCAAGGTCGCCTGCACATTCCCTGAAGACTGCCTTTGCTGCTCGTCTTCATATACCTGATCGACTGTAATGAGGGAGAGATCCTCAAATGGAGTCTGCTCTTCGTCTTCCATGCTAGGGGAAAGGACCTCAAAGCGATTGCGTATTTCTAAACAATCAGAGCGAACCCTGGGCCTCCTACTTCTTTGAGTCACGTTTCTCCATATATCTGGCTCCTGTGTTGGTGAACTAGCCTCCTTCTCAGGGGAGTCCCCTGTCTCCTCCTTGGTGGAGACGGTGTGCTCTGTTGCTTCCAAGAAGAGCTCCAGCTCTCTAATTCTTTGGAGCGTAGCTACACGTTCCTCCAGTTGCTGGACTTTGTCTTTTAAGAGGGCAATCAACATGCAATTGCTGCAGGTAAAGCTGCCTGCAACCTTTGGCAAGATGGCAAACATTGCGCAGGAACCACAGGCGACTGCAGCTGTTCCCTCACCCTCCATCTTGAGAAGGTGTCGTTGGGGGTGACTACAGCGGTCCTCCATCATAAAAAGCGTGAAGACAGGACAAATAAATCCCCCCAAATAAACCTATATCTCCCCCAACAAACGTTTGAGACTAGCTCCCCTAAATCTAAAAGATGGATCAAACTGCGCGCGCCGCTAGGCGCGCGCCACTGCCCTACAAGCTCTGACATTTCCAACATTTATTGTCGGGCAAATGATAGATTTTCGCAAGCTTGACTGGTGTCATGTACCACCTGTATATCATTTTCATTATATTCTCTCTTAGGGCATTACATGCCGTGAACTTCATACCTGTGGTGCATAACTGTTCCCAGTCAGCCATCATAATGTTGTGTCCAACATCTTGTGCCCATTTAATCATAGCAGATTTAACCGTTTCATCCTGAGTGTTCCATTTCAACAGCAAGTTATACATTCTTGACATCTCTATGCTGCTGCCAATCCATGATTCTGTGATGCTACGTAGTATCTCAGACCTGATTAAGAAAACAACAAGCCGCCACTCTTCCGCTCCCAAAAATGGAAAGTGCGTATATAAAGGAGCATGAAAACTGGTATGAGTGAGGATTCATATTCTCTTTTTTAAAAGAAAAGAAAAGGATAAAGAAAGAAATTTCTATGGAAAAAGAAAACTTAAAAGCTGTCAAGGATGCAAACCCTTTGATCTACCCATTGTAGGGAGCTACCATATTGGCACATTTGGGGTCCCTAGGTGAAAAGAACAAAAACAAAAAGTTATGTCCATTTTAACTTCAAAGGTGTCCAGTGTGGAAAACCCTGAGAGTTTGTCCCAGTGTGGAAAACCCTAAAATTTGTCCGAGTTAATCCCATCCATTAAGACTACCATGTCCCCAAATGCCATGTCCCATCTCAAAAAACAAGGATGTTACATCCATTTTCATTCCACAATGCAACTTGATGGAGTTTCTAGAGATCTGTAAAATCCCAGTTAGATCTAGATTTACAGATTGGACCCACAAATGAGATCTCAGGGAAAGGGCCCATCACAGCTCTAATGCACGCACACTATAGTTTACAGAATCCCATTATGTGC
Organism: Podarcis raffonei; assembly: GCF_027172205.1. Lineage (NCBI taxonomy): Eukaryota > Metazoa > Chordata > Lepidosauria > Squamata > Lacertidae > Podarcis > Podarcis raffonei. The sequence continues at coordinate 117,075,152 of NC_070604.1, read as the reverse complement.
TTATTAAGAACCGAGTCATAGAATCAAAGAGCTGGAAGGAATCATCTAATCCAGTCCCCTTGAATGGAAAACAAAAATTAAAGTTATGCTATGGGGACTCTCTTCTGTTGTGACAAGATACTTTGGGAGCTAATCAGTGAGACCTTCTGATTTTCCGGGAGAAAATGTTTATTGGTGTGGCACTGAGTGGCTTCTTCCAAGTACACATTTTCTAGTTGCATATATATTTGCTGAAAGAAAGAAGAAGAAGATGTCCCAACACAACTGTCCCATTCGCTAAATGTCAGCTGCTTAACTAGAACTGGTTTATGTAAGAATTGGGGGATTAGGGTAGGGATGCAAGAGCTTAAAATAAGCCAATTCAGACTGGATCCAAATTAATGAATTTTAATTCAAGACCAGAGAAGATTGAAGGGTCTTTACATGAGAGACAACCTTTTCAGTTGTGGCCCCTCCTCTCCAATTTGTGGAATGCTTCCTGTAGTGAACCATAACTTGCACCAACTTCTCCCAGGCATATTCTTCTGGGCATTTAAATAGTTTGCTGCTGGTTATGGTAGACATTTTATATTGGGGCAAGTGCCGTTGCTCTGAGATTGATTGGTGCATGTCTTTACTTTTAATTCTTTTGTGTTTGGCAGTTTAAAGTAGAAACCATATAAGAGATGCACAAGAATTAAAAACAGCCAGCTCTAGAATTTTTAACAGAAGACATCTAAGAAATTGAAACAGCAACAGAGTCTGAAACACTCCACTGTTTCTCAGGGCTGGAGCCTAGGATGGGAAACTGCCTGGCATTAGGTCACACAACTGATCCGCTTGATTTGGCATCACCTACATCAACAGCAGAAACAGGCTTCTCTCCCAGCCTTAAGTGTCAGAGTGTCAGAGACTGAACTGGAACCTTCTGCATGTAAACCACTGAGCTTTTCATTGTCTTTCTAAAGTTTATGATGTTGGGATACTGCCAGGGAGACAAGGGCCCATCGTGCCTCTACGTCGATTCCAGACGATCCATCGCCCTCCCGTAGATCCAGTATCAGTCAATTAGCGACACGAGCCTCAGAAATAGCTTTCCACATTCCAGACTCGAGCATGCTTTTTCAGCAGAGTTCGTACAACGAAAGCTGCACTCAGGAGAGCATTATTTACAACTTTATTCAGCGTTGGTCAGAACAAAGAAAAACATGACTGTCTGCTTGCGTGTCGAGGCACAGAGAGAGAAACAACAGCTATATACAAAAGAGAAACTTCCTGTGAGCCAGAAGTACGCAGACTCTGTGACTCACAAAGCCTGCTCCCTTTTAAGGTGGAACGGAAATATCCTAACATCCTCCCCCTTTCCGTGTAACCTGTAGTACCTGTGGTTCAACCCAATTGCAACCTCTGTACATAAACCTTAAGCTGTTCTCTGTTAACAACCTTAGACAACAGATCAGCAGGAATTTCATTTCCTGGCATGTAGGACACCTGAATGAGTCCTTTCTGAATACACTCTCTTGCACCATGTAGCTTAATCTGCAAGTACTTGGTTCTTTGCTTGCAACTCTCTGAGTTCAGCAAAGCCAAACAGGATCTATTGTCTTGATACACCTGTATAGGACATATACCTGTATACCTCTTTCAGTTGAGCTAGGGCGCTATTGTACATTTTGACATCCTTCCAAAAGAAAAGAATATCATCAACATAGAACAAGCAATACAGCTTCTTTTGCCCTTTCTCTTTGACAAATACACATTGATCAGCTTTACCTTGCTGAAAACCTAGAGAAAACAATACTTCAGTGAGTTTAGAATGCCAGCAGCGTGCACTTTGTTTGAGACCATATAGGGACTTCTTCAGAGAACAAACAAATCCCTGTTTTACCTGTACGCCATCAGGTGGAAGCATATAAAGTGATTCACCTAAGGTTCCGTACAAAAATGCTGTATTCACATCGCGATGAGAAACGTGAAGATTCTCTTCTGCAGCAAATTTGAGCATAAGCCTAATGCTCTCATATCTCACAGTGGGTGAGTAGGTCTCATGATAGTCTTCACTTGGTACCTGTGAAAAACCTCTGGCTACCAATCTGGCTTTGTGTCTGACTATCTTGCCATTTTGATCTGTCTTTGCTTTGAACACCCATTTGCTGCTAACCAGCCTCATTCCTGGAATTACTGGAACTAGCTCCCATGTTTTGTTCCTCTCTAAGGAATCAAGCTCAGCCTTCATGGCAGTTAACCATGGCTCAGCATCCTTTGAATCCAAAGCCTGGATCTCTTGGAAACTTGAAGGTTCAAATACCTTCTTGGAGCTATTAACAGCAGTTACAGCTTTTGCTGCTTTAGCAAATTCATCAGCAAATCTCTTTGGATGTCTACCTTTTGTGGCTCTTTCAGGCCTGCGAATTAGTTGTAAGTCTTCAACACTCTCCTCTTCTTTCTTAGGAGAAAAGTGGCCTATAGTGAACAGTGGTTTCTCCAATTCTCAATAAGAGCCTTCAGAGGGTCGCATAGAGGCTTTCGCACTCTTGAAATCTTCTGAATCATCCGATTCAGTTTCAAATTCAGAATCAGAACCTTCATCAGTGGGTATGGGCCTTTGCTGTTGTTTATCCTCCGACTCTTCACTGTCATCAGGATAGCATTGGAAAATTCCCACATTCTCCCCCCACTTGGCATTGTACTCCACACTTCTAGTGACCTTAATTGTCTTAGAGTCAGTCATCATTACTCTGTAAGAACCTTTCTGATATCCTAGAAAGATACCATGCAAACCACGTTTGCCTAACTTGGAGCTTTGTGGTGTGTGAACCCACATGTCAGAACCAAAAATTCTCATGTGCTTGATGTATGGTTTCTTGCCAAACATCTTTTCATAGGGGGTACAACCAATCGGTGATGATAATCTGTGATTATACGTGTAAACAAAACAGCTGAGTGATTCTGCCCAATAACTCTCTGGAAGATTGGCATCACGCAGCAAGGTTTTAAAGCCTTGAAGCAATGTTTGTTTTGCCCTCTCACAAAGTCCATTCATCCAAGGAGACCTTGGACTTGACAAATCATGCTGAATTCCTTTCTCAGTCAGAAAAGCTTCAAACTGCTGAGAAGTGAATTCTCCCCTGCGATCTGTAAATAGACACTTTATCTGTTTACCATGCACATTTTGCAACCAAGCACAGAATTCCTTGAACCTAGGAAACACTTCTGACTTCTGCTTGAGATTGAACACATGAATATATCTGGAAAATGAATCAATGAGGATCATGAAGTACCTGGCTCCACCCAAAGAGGGTGGTAGTGGACCAATGAGATCAGCATGCACTACCTGGTATGGTTCTGTACCTTGTCTACTAGACACCTTACCTTTTGCAGCCATTTTGACCTTGTTCACTGCGCATGCCTTACACTTCATGTGGTACCTGTAGGGTTTAATAGTCATACCTTCAACTAAAGCAGGCATTTTGGAAACTGCCTCGAAGTTCAAATGACCACATTTCTGGTGATAATCATGAATACATCCTGCATGCAAAACCTTGTTAGTACCTGCAATACAACAAGTTTCATCCTGCACAACATCAACAGAATCATCATAATGCAGTACAAACAAACAAACGGTCAATATAATCAGCATGCAATACAAAGTCATCTTTCTTGGTGATGGTGCACTTCCTCTTCTTGAAGGAAACGTCTATGTCCTGTTCAGTCAGCTGCGAGACGCTCAATAGGTTGTGTGCAGCATCTGGAACAAAAAGAAAGTTGCGTATCGATGCATCCAAGCTGTTAAGAACAACCGTTCCGTAGCCTTGACTGGAGATCGTGTGGTCATCCGCCTGGTGAATTTCACCTTCCTGCGGAGTAAAAGACACAAAGAGATGTTTGTCTCGACAAATGTGTCTGGTCGCACCCGAGTCGACGATGAAGAAAGATCTAGACGTCTTCTGGACCTTTGGAGTGAAGCGTGAGACCATTGCCTTGTTTTGCGTTGTCCTAGACTTCGGACCTTTGCCTTTTCCTTTTCCACACGTTGAGCTTTCACTGCGCTGCTCTGTTGCCTTGGCCTTGGGATATTTACATTCCCTCTTCACGTGGCCTTGACGTCCACACGAGTAGCATTTCACTGCCTTCAAAGCTTTGGCGCCATCTATTGGTTCCACTGCATTCTGGGATGATGTCTGTGAGGACTCCCCCTTAGTGATGAAGCTAGCACTACGGCGATCCGCCTCATTCAATACCACAGCACTAACATGCGCTACCGATAGCTGAGCTGTAGGCAAAACAGCAAGCTGGCTGGCAATCGCTTCTCAGTTTGAACACTAAGAATGTAGAATCATGAAGGAATACACAGCCTCTGGAAAGGTGATTCCACGCTGTTGCAACTCATGCCTGAGATTCTGCCTTTCTATTAAGTGAGCACGCACATCTGCTCCTTCAACAAGTGCCATACCATGCAACTTGGGATAAAAGAACAAAGAAGCACCCACCTCTGTTCTCAAATGTGACTGTTGCAAACTGTCCCACATTTCTTTGGCTGAGGCCTTGTCACGCAAAAGGCATAGCTCTTCAGGGGACACAATCAGCGTCACAGTTCCCCTTGCTTTCGAATCCTTGGCCTTCCATTCATCAGTTACAGGAGCTGGGGGGGGGCGTCTGATATCACATTAAACAGACCCTTTTTTCGTAGCAGAGCCTCTGCATATTGCACCCAATTTTGATAATTCCCTTTACTGAGCTTTAGAATTCCAAAAGCATCTGTTACTCTTGGACTGGCCATCTCTGTGTCTTTAAAGCAAGCTGTGTCTGTTTACAGCTGCATTCCAAAAGCACACTTTCTTAAGGCCTTCTCTTTCTGCCGCTGCCGGTTAGTGCTTTGGCAAAGAGTTCAAAGTCCAGCCTTAATGCCATTAATTAGGGACAGGCAGCCTTCCCGGAGCAAGAGCACATACCTCTCATCAATCTTCTTGACACGCAGAGAAGATAAGCTGCGTTCCGTCATCTTGATTCCGTTCTTCTGGGCCCATAATCAAAAATATTGGATTTCAGCTCCGTTCGTCCAAGCTGATAAGGCTCATCTTCGCTTTGAGTCCTTCCAGCAGAGCATTAAAACAACAAAGTCCACAACGGAAGGATGAGATAGGCATGGTGCTACATTGCTATACTTTATTACTAAGCTATGCAGAGAGCAAAGAAAAATACATCTTGTCTCTATGAGAGCAGAGAGCAACTGACAAAGGAAGAGAAAGAACAAAGGAAACAGGAAACCAGTAACGTCACATCCCCTCTCCCTTTCCCGTGAGAATCCAACAGTATCTGGACTGTGAAATGTAAACAGTCCTGTGACTGCAAGCAGCTGCTCAGTGAGGAAACAGAAACTAACAATGCCATCATTGACAGGGCAACAGATTGTCCCTGTTGATCATAGGCAATCCTTGATTAGTGGGTTTGGTGAAGAGGCTGAACCAATGCCTATTATGGATGGTATATGAGTGGATTTCTTGCCTTTGGGCCTTTGAGGTTCCTTAGAATTCCCCGATTCTGCTGGAGATGCAACCCAGGAATCCTAGATGGATGGGAACTGCCTGAAAGGAGGTGCAAAACTGCCCTTAGAAGAGGCCATCTATTTAGCAGGCTTGTAACTATGTATAAGAAAGATACTAGCTCACTTACTTCCTGTAACATAATCCAGGTGGCTAATCCAGGTGGCCTAAGTGATATTTCAGATACACACCCAACGTTCAGGTTGTAAATGTGGTTCATCACCCAGCCTTTCCCTTTAATGTGAAATTGGGTTTTTCATGACTCACCCCTCCACCCTTGAGAGGTCGGAGGGCTGTATGCAGGTTACAAGCTTTGACTGGTACCTGTTTATATGAAAATTTGCTATGAAAAGCTACCCTATCTGTGTTAAACCTGCTCTGCATTCTAGTTCCAACTCCAGTAGTTATTCAGGAGCAAATTATATCTCTTAAGAACAAAGTTATGCTTCCCCCATTCGCATTCATTGCTATGAGTTTTGGTGGCGCCTGCCCTGTGGAATGCTTCCCATCAGATGTCAAGGAAATAAACAACTATCTGACTTCTAGAAGACATCCCGGTTTAGGGAAGTTTTAATGTTTGATGTTTTATCATGTTTTTAATATTCTGTTGGGAGCTGCACAGAGTGCTGGGGAGACCCAGTAAGATGGTATAAATTATTTATTATTATTAATAATAATAATAATTACCATAATTTTTAATATTTATACTTAGATGCCAATGGTGAAACAGCATTCCCCACCACCCAAACACACATGAAGATTATCCCTGACAAATTTCAGTAATTATTAAAGCTTTTATTTTATTTTCGAAAGGGCAAAGTGAAGAACGTCAGTCCACATGGTTGAAGCCTGAAGGGGATCTCAAATACTACAGCAAGAGAGAAAAACCACAGCAGAACATATGACAACTTCTCTGTCTTCTCAGAGACTTAAGGTCAGGAGTCCAGTCCCAGCCTTGATAACACAGAGCCTCAGAATACCACTTGTGGGTGAGGCACACTCCTGTGGTTATGTCTTCTTGGTGGGCTTCCCATGGGCATCCGGCTGGCCACTGTCAGAAGAGGATCTTGGATGAACCTTTCATCTGATCCAACAAGGCTCTCCTTTTGGTCACATCTTCTTGCCAGTCATGGGAGCAGTGGTGCCAGAAAACCTGAGGACCGCCTTATCAACTGAAAGGGCACACCAAACTAATCCAGATATTTTGCCCAGTTGGAGTTCCCCCCCAAATTCTAAATGTGGCCTTATTCTTTAAAATAACAACAACAAGGAAACCTTGTTTTAAGACAAAGAAACTCAAAGTGCTCACCATACTAATTTGTACATCCTCTTCAGTTCAGTTCATTAGTTTTAGCCATGAACTATAGCAGCAGGAAACAGGAAGAAAAATACAGGCAATTTAATAAAAACACTAAGAGCTGACTGGACTATCAATGTACAAGTTAGTGCATTTTACTTCTTTTTGGTGCACTGGGACTTCATGAGGCGTACAGGACTTCCTGCTATCGCATCCAGTAGTTTTAGGACACCAAATCCTAGGGCTGACGTGTAGATGCCGTTTGCAGACCTATAAATACGTGAGCGTGCAATCTTTTGGAAGACAGAGGAAATTGAGAGCACTCTTGGTCTCCCTTCTTTGGTTTCCAACTTGGCATTCCCAGTCAAACTTTAGCAATGCAGATCAGCATCTTTTACATCATTGCTCTTTCAGCAATGCTCTTAGCTTCTCCAGGTAAGGCATAGATCAAAATCAGAATGTTCAGACATAATGTGAAAATTGGGATTCGTTAACTAGCATGGCTTTCTCCTCCACTTCTGCTAAAGACTTTTCCTTCAAGCCTAATATGAAAGCCATATGGCTTGATCTATGATGCTCCCTCTCCTCTCTCTTTCTAAAACTCTCTCTTTCTTTCCTTCTGCACCTACTCTCAACACTTCCCTCCTTCATTCTTGTTTCCCTTGATGTATACATTATTACCGTATTTTTCGCCCTATAGGACACACTTTTTCCCCTCCAAAAATGAAGGGGAAATGTGTGTGCGTCCTATGGGGCGACTGCAGGCTTTCGCTGAAGCCTGGAGAGCGAGAGGGGTTGGTGCGCACCAACCCCTCTCACTCTCCAGGCTTCAGGAAGCTGTCCGCGAGCCTTGGGAGCCCGCGGGAGTTCCCGCCGGGCTCCCACGGCTTGCGGAGAGCTGCCAACAGCCCCAAGCCTGGGTGCGCTGAGCAGTCACGCCCGGGTTTCGGGGAGCTCTGCGCAAACCGCAGGAGCCCTCCCACGGCTTGCGCAGAGCTGCCTCTATCCCGAAGCCCGGGCGGGCTGAGCAGTCATGCCTGGGCTTCGGGGAGCTCTGTGCAAGCCGCGGGAGCCCTCCCATGGCTTGCGCAGAGCAGCCTGTTCTGGGGGCTGGGGTCGGGGGAAGCTCAGGCTTCCCCCACCCCAGCCCCGCCCCTGGGGGGAAAATAATTTTTTCCCCTTTATTCCCCCCCAAAAAACCTAGGTGCGTCCTGTGGGCCGGTGCACCCTATGGGGCGAAAAATACGATGTGTTGCCCTTCTCAGACTCTGCCCCATCATCCAATCCTGTTCACACCATCTCTTTGCTATACTGCATTTTCCAGACTTATGAGGGTGTACGTAGGGCAAGGTTCAGTTCTTCGTTCCACTTAACATATTGATGGGGTACAAGCTGCTGGGAAGTACTAAGCCCCTTCCTGGAAGTCACCCAGCATTGAAACCTTGAATACTGAAAGCCAAGCATACAAGTCAAGTCAAGATTTCAGACCAGAAAAGCTGGAGAGTCAGAAAGGATAGAGGAGGAACTGGAGAAGGAATGGGAAGAGTGGGAGAAGGAAAGCTTTCCTCAATTCCTGAAGAAACTGTCCCAGGGATGAGGAGGTGTCACTGCCGTGGCCAAGGAGGCAGGAAGGTGAGGGCAGCAGCCAGAGGCAAATCTGCTACCCCTTCCAGATTGCCACTTGTGGCAACTGCCTCTCCATGAGGAAAAAATAGAAGAATTTCTGGAAATGAATAGGTTGCAGGAAATTCCCAACAAGAAAAAAACCCAGATCAATACCAATATAACAGTGCAGGAAGTAAAAAACAACAATAAAACAAGCAATAATTGGAAAGGCACCAGGACCAGATGGCTTGACAGCCAAATACTATAAGAAATGTTCGGCGCAACTTATCATTGTTGCCCTTTCATGGATGCTGTTAGCTCGCCCAGGTAAGGCATTCTTCAAAATTAGAAATCTCCAGGCATAAAGAAAGACAGAATGATGCTGAAAATGGGAATCAAGAACATAAGAGTCCTGAGGGCAGGATTAGTCATTGAATGCCCTGAGATCAGGTTGGTGTCTTTGCCTGCTTAGAATCCTCACCCTGGTCATCCAGCTGAACTCAGGAGGCTTGGCTTGCACCACACCCGGATTCAACTCTGGGTGACTCCCATGGAAGAGGCTTGGCATTTACCAACCCCAATCTTCTTCTTCTTCTTCTTCTTCTTCTGGGATCACTCGTAGCCGAGTAAGATTGTCTTCCATAAACACGGTTTTAACAATGAGTCCATAAGTGACAGTGAAGGCCAATTCTGGATCGACATCTTCTTCCACAGTGGGGACATTGTTTTCCGGGCGGGAGTTGATCACGGTGTGGATTTGCCAAGCGTGCCTTCCTCTTAGCACGTTCCTCCCTTGCGTCCTGAGTTTGAGTGTCTTCAAAGCCCATGATACCTTTGGGAAAGCACTCGCAGGCCAGTGTTTCCCAGTTGTCCATGTTTATACTGTTTATACTACAATTTTTTTAAGTTTTGCCTTGAGACAGTCTATAAACCTCTTTTGTTGACCACTAGCATTACGCTTTCCATTTTTAAGTTCGGAATAGAGTAGTTGCTTTGGAAGACGATCATCAGCCATCCGCAAAATATGCCAATAGATCCCACCCCACCAGCAAAGGCTGGATGGGATAAAGAACTGATACTTGGCCAATTGCCATGCAACTTCACTGAACACCTGATGCCCCTGCTCCTGTAATGTCACTGCTCACATGGGTCACAGAATGCACCTGCCAGGGCAAAGAATATTCCATGCCATTCCAAAGAAGTGGAAACAAGTGAACCATGAACTTTGGGGCAGAATGGAGGGATACCTTAACCAAACCATGTTCTCTTTCTCTAGGATATGCCTGGACGACAACAGAAGGGCCAATAAAGAGTCCTGAGTCCTGCGTGAAGGGTGGGGGGGAGTGCACTTCTGCACCAAATTGTTTCCTTACTCCAGACTCTCCTCCCGTCTCATCCATGGGGATATGTGGAGAAGGCACCTTATGTTGTCCACCGTAAGATACTTCCTTTTTCTTTTTCTAATCCAGGAGCTCAAACATGTCCCTCAATTTTCATATCTCTTCCCCCCCATGCTAAAATTTGAAGAAATGCTCTTAGAAGCCACTCTTAAATTTACAGTGGGGAGGATTTTGCTGTCCTGACATTCAAACATGCATGGTAACATTTTTATTTATTTATTTGTGCTCATATAACACATTTCACCCACATGGGTCAAAGCGGCATACATAGGTTTTCCCCAATTCTACTATATGTAAAAAATAAAAATAATAGTGGGAAATACAGAACCCAAACAACCGCATAACATTTAATCAATGGATAAATTTAATATATTTATTTAGCAGGTTTCATATAGGGCTTAATCATTCATAGTCTCTAAGCCGTTTACTTTTATCCATTTCATTCATTTTTTAAAATTTGTATACCACCTTCCATCCGAACATCACAGGTGGTTCGCAACATACAAATGCAAAATGAGAACACAAAATGCATGATGAAGCAATAACCCCCTCTTCAAAGCAATAACCCCCATTTTCCACACAGTGGCAAAGCTGCATGCCCCGGCACCGGGGACGGAAAGCAGGTGGGGGCGTGGCTGGCGCATTTCCCAGGGGGCATTGCACACGTCCTGGGGGTGTGGCACACTGCACCACGGGGCGTGTTGTGCTTCCTGGTGGCGTGGCACGTCGCCCATGGAGGAGTGGTGTGGTCCCGGGGGTGACATGTTGCCCGTGGGGGGCGTGGCGTGCATCCCAGTGGTGTGGTGTGCCGCCTGTGGGGGCATGGCACCTGCCGCGGTGGGGGAGTGCGTGGCGCATGTCCGGGGAGTGGCCACAATGGTACTCCCTCCCGATGGTGCCTGGGATGGTGCGCTCTCCCCAACCCACGTTCCTCCACCACTGTTTCCACAAGCACATTTGAAGACCCATAGAATGTTAATCAGCCAAAGGCCTGGTTATAGAGAAATATTATTTGCCTGGCTCTAAGGATATTTAATGCAGACACCCGGAGAGTTTCTCTACGGAGAGCATTTCACAAAAGGGGAGCAACTGTTGACAAGGCCCATTCTTACGATGTCACCTTCTGGACCTCTCATGGAGGAGGCAGATGAAGAAGGGCCTCAGATGATGATCCCAGGGTCTGGGGAGGTTCATATAGTTTACATAGGATATATAATGTTCATTAAAATATTCATAACGCCAAACATTAAAAACAAGGAAACACCAGATTTTGAAATGAGCAGTTGTTGTCAGAAACCAGCCACTGCCCTGGGAAGTTGGGAGAACTGACAATTTAGGCCATTTTCATAATTTCTTGCTTCACTTACAAATTGCAAAGAAAAGCAAGGTGTGGTGTACCTGTCTCCAACCTGGTGCCGTCCAGATATTTTCAACTGCACGTCCCATAATTCTTTCTTTCTTTCTTTCTTTCTTTCTTTCTTTCTTTCTACACTTCCCTATACCTTCAGGCCTCAGGGAGGTTCACAAGATAACCTCACAATATACAAACACAAAATAGAAATATAAACAAAAGCAATCCTTCGTCCCTGTCCGCATCAATTGAAGCTGGTGGTTATGTTCCAACACTACTTGAAAGGCTTGAAAGGCTCAGTGGGGCGGGAATGCAGGTGAATGCAAGCCTTAAGTCTGAATATCAGGAGATGACCTTAGCAGTCAATGGACCACTGGCTTTTGGTCCATTTCCAGGCACATTCCAAAGTAGTCATTATGATCTTGAAAGCCCTTCATGGCTTGGGACCCTGCTACCTAAAGAGTCGCTTGCATCCATATCAGAGCCATTTTTAGATGTTATTTTCTGAATGTCATTGCAAAATTCCTCCGTATGACACACAGTAACCAGAGAGACGTCTTTCTGAGTAGTGGAGTCCTACCACTCAAACATTACCCTCTGGGTTTGTTGTTACTTATAGAGGAATAATTTATAATTTTCATATGAATGATGGAATACTGTCTTAAATGATTACAATTAATAAATTCCAGGTCAGTGGCATTTATGTGAAGCAAATGTTTGTTACTTTGGGAGCCTATCTCAAATAATATTATCTCTCTTGTCTTTGTAGACAAACAAAAGACTCACAAAATAAATCCATTTTCTTTCTGCAGAATGCTTAAAGACAGAAACAGAAGAGAATTGTCTGCGGATTCCAGCAACTAATATTTCCCAAACAACGACATTAATCTGCTGTTATTTGGCCACCAGAAAATACCTGTGTGGGGTGGATATTTTGAAGGAAAGAATAATGTTTCAAATAAATATGTGATATGTTGCTGGAAAATGGATGTGGGCATGTGTGCTTGTGAGATGTGGACCCCCTGCTGTGGAGAATTTGTGAAGTTAGAAAAAATCTTTTCATTTCTGAAGTTATGGAAACCACGAGGCATTCCATGTTTATTTACAACATGTATAGCAAACTTTGTGCTGATATTACAATGCATTTTCCTGCCAGAACTCACCATTATTACCAATCTGTTCTAGGTTAGCTTCAGATTCATTGAAATTATTGATTGCACCAAAAATGCAACCCACCAATCCTAGATGCAGATGTCAAATTGACCTTACAGGAGGTCACCTCTTTTGCAGGTTTGCCCAGATCAAGGGAAGTAATAGTACCAATCTATTTTGCCTTGGTCAGACCACACCTGGAATACTGTGCCAATTCTGGGCAACACAATTTAAGGACAGGCTGTTGACAGGCTGGAACTTGTGTAGAAGGCAAGTTTACAGCCTCATTGTGCATATTGTGCTCTAGAAGGCTTAGTTTGGTCACTAAATACATTATTTCTGGTAAATGAGCCACCATAGTCACTAGAGGGTCATGAAAATATGGGCCCTGAGCTTTTTGGAATGGTCTACCCATGTACTATCTGAAACCAAAGGGGTGTATTGGTTGCCAGGTGTGATCCCCTCCCTCCCCCACACCCCCACTCTCCTACCCAACTATTGGTTTTGTCCTTCTCTTGAAACTGTTTCAGAATGATGGTCAAAAACAAATAAGTACATAATCCTTTCTAAACACATTTTAAAGTGGCTTGGATGAAACCTTTGAAGTTACCTATTTGGTATTTGGCAGAGTTAATCCCTTCTATAGGGGCTACCAGGTGAGATGAGCACAATAACGGCACTTTTTCTTCTCACGCCGTCTGGCCTGCTCTCACTTAGATAAATTGCCCCCACCTCACTGAACAACCCTTTACCCGAAGGTTTCTTTTCCTTTCCTCTTAAAATTCTAGCCCAGAGTATCCTGCGGGGGACCTTTATGAGGGGATATTTAGTAAATTGGAGTCTCATACGGGTTTTCTTTAAATAAACAATAAAGATTTATTTAAGGCAAGATAGCGATTGGACCTAATGGTCAGGGGTACTTTACCTTTACACCAACAGCAGAAGCTGTCTGGGGTTTCAGACAGGCTTCTCTCCCAGCCTTAAGTGGAGATGTCAGAAATTGAACTGGGACCTTCTGCATGCAAACCAGATACTAGACCACTGAGATTTTCATTGTCTTTCTAAACTTTATGAGACTGGGAAGAAGGTAGCATTTTATTTGTTGTTTGCAGGATGGGAGAACAGAAAGTCTGGAAGCACAGGAAACAGGAATTCCACTTTGTTAAGTCATTGGTCCACTAATCTCAGCATAGTCGTCACTGACGGTCTGTGACTCTCCAAGGTTTCAGGTGGTGGATTGCCCCCACCATTCTACCTGGAGATGCCAAGGATTAAACAAGATGCTCTTCCACTGAGCTCTGGTTCTTCCACCTGTCATTTCTGCCTCTTTGTGTCACCCCTGATAATTACCACATGATAGCTTGTGGGGATGCAGCAAATGCTGAGGGGCCAAGCCATGCTGCCCCTTCTTAATATGCATCACTGAAGGCAATAAAAGGTAAAGGGACCCCTGAGCATTACGTCCAGTCGTGGCCGACTCTGGGGTTGCGGCATTCATCTCACTTTATTGGCCGAGAGAGCCGACATACAGCTCCCAGGTCATGTGGCCAGCATGACTAAGCCGCTTCTGGTGAACCAGAGCAGTGCACAGAAACACCATTTACCTTCCCGCCAGAGCGGTACCTATTATCTACTTGCACTTTGACATGCTTTCAAACTGCTAGGTTGGCAGGAGCTGGGATCGAGCAACGGGAGCTCACCCCATCGCGGGGATTCAAACCACCGACCTTCTGATCGGCAAGTCCTGGGCTCTGTGGTTTAACCCACAGCACCACCCGCGTCCCACACTGAAGGCAATATTTACCCATAAAATAGGTTCAATACATTTCCCGCCCTGTGTGAGATAGCATATATGGAATTTATTTTACAATGAAATGAAAATTAAAATACACTCTCTTCGTTCTCCTGCCAGTAGAGATAGATGTATCTGTCAATGTGGTTTAATCTGTTTCTCTCTTTTTTTCCCAAGCTTAAATTCAGTGCTCCACATTTCTAATATTAAAAGGCTAAGGGTTCCGAAAAATAGGTACTGTGTCACACAAAAAGATCGAAGCCACCCCTAGGTCTCAGGTTTCAAATCTCAGGGTCTGGATGCTCATGACCTGGCAACCAGAGGATGTTTTAGAGGCAGCCAACAGTTCAGGGGAGCCAGGGAAGGGGGGCACATAACCAGAAACTGAGGTGTTCCTGTCTCTTTGGACACAACAGGCTCTAAGGCAGCAGGAACAGCAGGAAATTCACTCCAGGAGACTGAAATAGGCAAGGGAACACAGTCCAGCTCACTAGTGGACCAGGTGGAGCTCACAGAACTCATTAGAATAGTTCAATACCTATGAATAAGTGCACGAGTGGTGCTCTGCTTTACATGTTACAGCAAGGGTTTCCTGGATCACGTTCTCCAAGTTGGTGGTAGTTATCTCCACATGGACTCACATGGTATTCTCTTTAAATACAAAACAAACATTGCAGTCTCTTTAAATACAAAACAAAGAGGAAAAGCTCTTCACAAATATTGCCATCCAAATTGATTAAATTGCCATGTTTTTGTGTTTTTATATTGTCAACCGCCCTGTGATCCCTGGATGAAGGGCGGTATGGAAATTAAGCAAACAAATTAATGCATGAACGCATTCAATAAAACTTTCCCAGATTTCAATAAATTCATTCCAGTTCTGTCTTCTTTCCTTTGGTCTGGTGTAATATGTTAATTTTGCCTAAGAACACAGTCCCATAGTTGAGCAGTTTTGCTCTTCAAAATTTTGTTGTGTTTGGCCATTATTCCATTTTTAGGGTGAAACCTTATGAAACAGGCTAAACAGAAAGGAAATAGAAATGATCCAGAGAGGAAGGACAACACTGGACATCCCTTCCCTCCATAGTAAATGGAGATAGCACAATCGCTAATGTGTTCTCCTATGAAGGAACTGTAAATATTAAAAGTAGAGAGTAAATCCACCTTCCCCCTACACACAGAGACACACTCATGAAGCCTTGTTGTACATCATGAATAAGATAATAAGGAAATATGAACCAAGTACTTTAGGGAACCAAGGAACTCTCAAATGCAGGTAAAGTACCACTTTATTCCTGAAAATAAATTTGTGGCATGGGCAGTCATCCAGGTAAGGGACACATGAAAATCCACTAGTTAATAGCAGTTCATTTACAAATCCACTATGCAAGAGCATACACAAACACACACAAAATCAAGAAAAAGGTAAAGAATCTTCTTCGATTTGGAGAACCTTAGCAGGACTATCATGGAATGATTCCCAAGCCTGAATGTTATCCAAAGACTCAGAGGCTATTTATAGGAGCTGTGACAGAAGATACTTTTTTTATACCACATAGGTGGAATTTCGCAGAGAAGAAAGCTGGTTGTTCAATGCAGAACATCATGATCCTTGGAAGAAGGCTATGACCGTGGCTAACATGGTCCAGAAACTTGTGTGGGTGACTTTGCATGCCTACTCACATGCAGAACTGCTCTGAGGGTGAATATATGCAAGGCTATCTGTGTACTCGGTACTAAAAACAAAACAAAACAAAACAAAACAACAGCATGCCAAATTCTGCCCACTCCAGCCCCTATTGAATTCTGTGGTCTTCACAGAACATGCAAGCTGAGAACATTGCCTAATTTGTGTGCTCTCTCCCTCTCTATATATCTGCTTTCTTTCTGCAGTGACATTACTCTGTGAAATCTGCTAATTTGGGATAAGTTCTCTGCTTCATCTGCAGTTATTGTGTTTGGAAGGGTGGCCATCAAAGAACTTCATTATATCAAATCATTCATTGAAAGATTAGCTTCTCTACTGTCCTGATGCCCAGTCTGTCCAGGTGATTTGCTGAAGCATGTGTGAATGCTGCCATACCATGGTTCTGACACAATGGGCCCCTCTGTCTATTTGTACCTCTCTCTAGGCCTTCTTACCTACCTACCTACCTACCTACCTACCTACCTACCTACCTTACCTGTATCCCTCCTTCTCAATATTTCTGCCAACCATGTGCAACCCTTGCTGTTATCTTCATTATTAAGAGGGCCTATCAACTGATAGCACCGACCGTTCTACCCACAGTAATGGAGTATGCTCAGTCACGTGTTCTTTCAAAGAATCATAGAATTGCAGAGTTGGAAGATGCCTTGAGGATCATCTAGTCCAACCCACTGCTATGCAGAAATATGAAGCTGTTCCGTATAGGGATCAAACCTGCAACCTTGGTGTTATCAGCATCACACGCTAAGTGAGACATCTGTTGCTCCACCAACCTTTGCCTCTGGCCATACCAGGCACTAACACGCAGCCCCACCCTTGGCCCACGAGAAAATGAGACATTCAAGCAAAGAAGACTGCCCACCTCTGACAAAAAGGTTGCCACGCCACGTAGTCTGAGCTAATGCTGAGGCTCTTATACCTGTGAGTTCTGCCTGAACACATCTATTGCGCTGTGTGTAATTGGAGAACTTGAATAAAATTGGGAAGGGGGGCAGGTAAGCCTCACTCTGCATAACCACAAGACACGGCACATGCACACCATTTGAATGGCAATTCCCATTGACTTTAGGGGTGCCCTGTCCCCTCAGATATTTTATTGGAAGTGTCGAAGGGACCCCAACCCCCTATGCTTTGACATGTCCAGAATGCCTAGTCTGTGCACATCAGGGAGCACAAAGTACTTTCAAAGTACTTTTTGCATGGTGCCTAAAATAGATAAAGATAAAGCCGCTGAAAAGGCCCCTTTCTTATGTTTCCACCCTCTGCATCACCCATGGAGGGGACACTCAGAAAAACATCAATGAGTCTTCTAGCATGGCATGCAGTGTTTTGTTTATCTATTTATTTGAAACATTTAAATGCTTAAGTGCTGCCCTACATGGAGTTATGTACTGATAGAACAAGAGGGGAAAGAATTGTGATACAACCATGTTGTTGTTGTTTAGTCGTTTAGTCGTGTCCGACTCTTCGTGACCCCATGGACCAGAGCACGCCAGGCACCTCTGTCCTCCACTACCTCCCGCAGTTTGGTCAAACTCATGCTGGTAACCTCGAAAACACTATCCAACCATCTCGTCCTCTGTCGCCCCCTTCTCCTTGTGCCCTCCATCTTTCCCAGCATCAGGATCTTTTCCAGGGAGTCTTCTCTTCTCATGAGGTGGCCAAAGTACTGGAGCCTCAGCTTCACAATCTGTCCTTCCAGTGAGCACTCAGGGCTGATTTCCTTAAGAATGGATGCGTTTGATCTTCTTGCAGTCCATGGGACTCTCAAGAGTCTTCTCCAGCACCATAATTCAAAAGCATCAATTCTTCAGCGATCAGCCTTCTTTATGGTCCAGCTCTCACTTCCATACATCACTACTGGGAAAACCATGGCTTTAACTATACGGACCTTTGTTGGCAAGGTGACGTCTCTACTTCTCAAGATGCTGTCTAGGCCTGTCATTGCCCTTCTCCCAAGAAGCAGGCGTCTTTTAATTTCGTGGCTGCTGTCACCATCTGCAGTGATCCATACCTATAATAAATTTCATTACATTTCTTTCTGCTGCCTCCGATCAAAGGACACAGTGCAGTGCAATGAAGCCAATCCACCTCTCTTCCCACTGCGCAACTGCACAACACCTGGTGCCTTCCTCCCTCCACACCTTTGGCAAGTGACAGTGAGACTCTGTTTTGAAGTTGAGAGAAGAGTGGTGCTCCGCCACTGCTGTGCCACTAACTGCTACTGCCTTGCAAGATGCAGCTACAGTGGTACCTCAGGTTACATATGCTTCAGGTTACATACGCTTCAGGTTACAGACTCCGCTAACCCAGAAATAGTGCTTCAGGTTAAGAACTTTGCTTCAGGATAAGAACAGAAATCGTGCTCCGGCAGCGCGGCGGCAGCAGGTGGCCCCATTAGCTAAAGTGGTGCTTCAGGTTAAGAACAGTTTCAGGTTAAGAAAGGACCTCCAGAACGAATTAAGTACTTAACCCGAGGTACCACTGTACCCTTCATGGATCACTGCCTTGCCGTGGCGAAGGGGCTTGAATAACTCAGAGAAGCTATGAACTATGCCGAGCAGGGCACCCAAGATGAACAGGTCATAGTGGAGAGTTTTGACCAAACGTGATCCACCTGGAGGAGGAACCGGCAAGCCACTCCAGTATCCCTGCCAAGAAAACTCCATGGAAAAGGTCCGTATAGTAAAAGCTATGGTTTTCCCAGTAGTGATGTATGGAAGTGAGAGCTGGACCATAAAGAAGGCTGATCACCGAAGAATTTATGCTTTTCAATTATGGTGATGGAGGAGACTCTTGAGAGTCCCATGGACTGCAAAAAGATCAAACGTATCCATTCTTAAGGAAATCAGCCCTGAGTGCTCACTGGAAGGACAGATCGTGAAGCTGAGGCTCCAATACTTTGGCCACCTCATGAGAAGAGAAGACTCCCTGGAAAAGACCCTGATGTTGGGAAAGATGGAGGGCACAAGGAGAAGGGGACGACAGAGGATGAGATGGTTGGGTGGTGTTCTTGAAGCTACCAGCATGAGTTTGACCAAACTGTGGGAGGCAGTGGAGGACAGAAGTGCCTGGCATGCTCTGGTCCATGGGGTCACAAAGAGTCGGACACGACTAAACGACTAAACAACAACAACTACTGTACTGTATCTCCTCCTCCAAAACATGTTTATTATTTTACATTCACTTACATTAAGATCATATTATATACAATTTACATCAGAATCTATTTATTTATCTTGGCGACTTCCCTTCCTTACATCGGTGATAATCTAATTCTCCCTCCCCCCTGCTGCCTGCCCAACCTTATCCATTGACGTAAACCCTTTCTTACAATCTTTTACAAGGTGTGACTGTCTTCATGGCATACACCAAGTCTTGGATTGGCAAAAGAGTATGGGTTGGGGCACCATCTGCCTGTCTCAGAAACCTGGAGGATTATTCCAAAGAACAGAGACTCTTGCAAAAGCCAACAGATGGCACATTTACAAATTATTCTTTGGGTTGTTTTTCTTGGTATATCGTGGAGCCTCCATCATGTTGACCTGCTGTTATACAAGCAGCACCGCAAAATGGGCCAAATGCATTCTCCGATATGGTTTGCAAAGGGCCAGGAGCAAGTTATCGGAAAGCAACTTCCACTGGATCTGTGACAATCCGTTTTCTTCAAAATGCCTCTACTAAATCCTGTAAGGGCGAGGGGGATAGATTGGGGAAGAAGGGAAATTCTTCAAGCAGAAATTCAGATATGTCAGCTTCAGTCCTACAAAATAAAGGAGAGTCT
Organism: Podarcis raffonei; assembly: GCF_027172205.1. Taxonomy (NCBI): domain Eukaryota; kingdom Metazoa; phylum Chordata; class Lepidosauria; order Squamata; family Lacertidae; genus Podarcis; species Podarcis raffonei. The sequence goes on along the minus strand of NC_070604.1, from coordinate 117,055,541 downwards.
TTATGGGCTTCATCAAAAGTTGATTTAGTCAGTATCCCGTGTCTGGCAATGGCTACCCTCTTAGAAACTCAAAACACAGCAAGAAGTCAGCACCACCATTATTGGCCCCCAGAAGTGCTATTCAGAGATGTAATCTTCCAGAACATGTCACCAACTGGTGCCACATGGCTATGCCAGGAAATGATGCCAGGCTTTTAAAAAGCTGTCTCAAAGAACCAGTCACCACTGTGAGTGCAAATGGGCCTTTAAAAATCAGTTTTTAGTGCATTTTTTAAAAATGCACATAAAAAACTGCTCTGCCAGATGGGTGGGGTTTAAATAATAATAATATTATTATTATTAGTCTTGATTCCTCCAACCCTTCCTTTTTACTTACAGCTACAAGACAGAGGAGGGTGAATTAGCTGTCTCTGCTGGTCATTGGCTCTGGTCATTGGCCTAACTTCTGTAGGGCTGCCTGCCTCCTGCCCCATCAGCTGCAGTGGGCACCAGCCACCACTGAACTTAACTCCCCTCCCCTTGTCATCTACCCCTTTATAATAAAACTTGTCATTGTCAAGCAGGGTGAACAACAGCTGAGAGGGCATTAAAACAAGCCATTTGCCATTGAAAAATGTTCCCCCCATGCACTCTCATAGGAAAGAATATCCCGAGTCTTCCCAGGAAAAGGATACATAGAAAGTCTTTGGGAGAATGTAGGATGGCCTAGGTAATCCTCCATATTTCCACATCAGTTCGCATTCCTATTTATAGAAATTATGAAAATTTACCAGGATTCTTGTTCCAATTTCTATGCAATTTGTCCTAATATACATGACTTTACAAAGCATTTCCCCCTGATATAATGCATGCACATGAAAGCTCATACCAATAACAAACTTAGTTGGTCTCTAAGGTGCTACTGGAAGGAATTTTTTGCATTTTGTATGTTATTTTCACTAGTATACATTTATATGCACACTTTAGTAAATGTATTTTTTTTACACAGTACTTGGCTGTAACATTCGGAGAAAGCAAATACAAATTTCAATGGATGACTGTACTTTGCTTCTCACATAATTTCAGATGGTGTGAATTTGGCAAGTTCACCTTTACATGCAAAGTGAATCAAATTCTGCTGTATCGCTAGACCTGAATTAACCCCAGCTCAGCTTGGTTTGAAGGAATAGAGTCCTGGGTGCTTCGCAGGAAACCAAGCTCATTGATCAACTCATATTCCCAAAGCCACTTTTAAGTTTATTTTCATAACCCTGCACATATCAATGAACATTTATACACATCTTACCTGGATCAACAAGCAGCGGCACCGAGAAGACGAGGACTGAGAAATGGTGAAGATTCTTCATGGTAGGAAATTGGGCTGAAGTTTTGTGTTGACTAAAAATATGGAGTTGACTTAACTCCTGTCCAAATGGAAGTCTTAATTGCACTCCATTTATACTAGTTGAACAAAACTGCACAACTCGGGCTACAGGGTGTCCTAAGTCTCATTAATTTTAATTGAATTTAAGCATTCAGTTGCATGTCTATACCATAAGGATATCCATGGAAAATAAAACCTATCTCTGAATTTTGTACTACATCCAGCAACTGGGTTTTTTTTTTTTGTTTTTTTTTAGTAGAGCAGCATAAAGAGAAACATATCCTAGTATGCAATAATAAAGTAGCTAAAAAGGATTCTGGAGATCATACTGAGCTTCAGCTGTATGAAGGATGTGGCTCAATATAAGGCAGCTTTTAAAAATACAGGAAATTCACTTACCAGCCAGACCACTAGTCCATTTAGTTCAGCATTGCCTACAGTTTTTGCAATAAATCTCCAAGATGTCGGGCAGTGGACAGCCCCAATGCTAGTTGGAGATGCCAAGGGTTGAACCCACAACTCTCTGCATGCAAATCAGATGCTCTTGTCACTGAACTATGATTCTTCTTGCGCTAAATATCATTTTACAAAATTCAGTGCCATCACGTCTCTTGACCTATTCCAGTAATTAGCAGCACATATGTGCATGAAAGCTGTTTTCTGAATCCCTGTCAGTCATTATAGATAATACTCAGGTTGATGGACCAGCGGTCTAACTCTGGATTGGCTGCACCTATACATGCTCCTTTGATCAAGAATTTAGCTGCAATCCTTCTCTGTTCTCTCTGCCCAGGGCAGCTGCTTCATGAACATAGGGTTGAAGGATGCCCTTGCTAAAGAACTTAAACATGACATGACAGCTTCCTTTACTAGAAACCTTGAAACAATGCAGATGTTAACTCTATTCCACCCCTTCCCTGAAAGTTTCTTTTCTGCTCTACGGTGCATCAATAGGCAATAATTCAATGGAAGGAAATATGCTGTCTCAATCCTAATGCAATTATATTTCAAATGATTGTAATGAAATAGTTGCCTGCAGCTACTTACCAAAGAGATGGGAAGCCTCTGTTGCTTTCTGATTTCATTTCTTATGCTCTGCTTTAGTCTTTTGACTGCGGGCGGGTCACGCGGGAAAGCTCATCCTTGACCGTTGGGGACAACCCCACCTCAAACAACATCTGAACGGGTTCAGCGTCCAGATCCCACCCAAGCCGGTGGATTAACATTGCAAAGCGCGACCAGTACTCTCTAACAGATTGGCTCCCCTGCTTGCACCCCATCAATTGCCGACGAACCACATTCTGCTCCACTTCATAGAATCATAGAATCATAGAGTTGGAAGAGACCACAAGGGCCATCGAGTCCAACCCCCTGCCAAGCAGGAAACACCATCAGAGCACTCCTGACATATGGTTGTCAAGCCTCTGCTTAAAGAAGGAGACTCCACCACACTCCTTGGCAGCAAATTCCACTGTCGAACAGCTCTTACTGTCAGGAAGTTCTTCCTAATGTTTAGGTGGAATCTTCTTTCTTGTAGTTTGGATCCATTGCTCCGTGTCCGCTTCTCTGAAGCAGCAGAAAACAACCTTTCTCCCTCCTCTATGTGACATCCTTTTATATATTTGAACATGGCTATCATATCACCCCTTAACCTCCTCTTCTCCAGGCTAAACATGCCCAGCTCCCTTAGCCGTTCCTCATAAGGCATCGTTTCCAGGCCTTTGACCATTTTGGTTGCCCTCCTCTGGACACGTTCCAGTTTGTCAGTGTCCTTCTTGAACTGTGGTGCCCAGAACTGGACACAGTACTCCAGGTGAGGTCTGACCAGAGCAGAATACAATGGCACTATTACTTCCCTTGATCTAGATGCTATACTCCTATTTATGCAGCCCAGAATTGCATTGGCTTTTTTAGCTGCTGCGTCACACTGTTGGCTCATGTCAAGTTTGTGGTCAACCAAGACTCCTAGATCCTTTTCACATGTAGTGCTCTCAAGCCAGGTGTCACCCATCTTGTATTTGTGCCTCTCATTTTTTTTGCCCAAGTGCAATACTTTACATTTCTCCCTGTTCGCTTGAAAACCTTGCATTCATTGCCTGAAAAAATTTCCTGACGTCTTTCAAGACGGCATTTTGCATTGCCATTAGGGGCCTGATCCATTCCCGTGCCCCATCCTCCAGATGCCCCACAATGTAGGCCACCCTCTCCCCATCATCCGCAAAGTCATCATGCTGCAGTTCCAAAGCGTACTCTATTTCTGTTCGGAACGCGTTGTAGTCCTGGGGGTTCCCCCCAAACTTGTGCACCAGCCCCGGTACCTTCCTTGCGATGGGGGTGGGTCTGACCTTGGTATCCTGAGCCCTCCGTTCTTCCAGCCTCACCGTCAGCAGAGCCACATGCTGTTCTAAATCTCAGTTCCTCTCCACCAGATTCTGCACTCCAGCTGCTCGCTCAGTGGCGCCGGCTTCTCCGGTTTGACTCATTATGCTCCCCTGCCTGTTGCTGTGCACAAGCAACTTCAGGGACTGACGGATTGCTGTAATGGCATTAGGGGTTGCTTGTGCGTAAGTTACCGCCGCTCTGGGCTAGGTTGCCTGGTTAAACCATTTCTCGCTGGACAGCCATCCACTCCGTGGCTGTTCAGTCGCTGGCAGAATCCGTCAGTGGGCGTTTCTTGAACTTCTTCCAGCAAAGAAGTTCTTTGACGCCAAGTCTAAGCCTACTTTCCCTGCGCGGAAGTCTTCTGCGCAGGGAGGGTGTGGGTAGCGGAGGACCTGTGCTCTCCCCGCTGGTCTCCAGCGAAGAGTCCTGGAGCCCTCTCTCCGATTCCCCCCTCCGCCCCCCTTTATCCCTGGTGTTACGCTGATTTCCTTCCCCAGCTGATGAGTCCCCTCTCTCCCTGCTTGGCCCTTCTCCGGCATCGCTTGGGAGACCTGCCTCCACTTCTGGCTCCGATGTCAGTTCCCTGATACTACCCTAATAAAATGCATATTGATATGTTTGCATGCTGCTTACATAAATATATTCATTTTCTGCACATTTTCTGCTGATATATGCCTTTTTGTAAATGCTTCATTGCAGAAGTGTGGAGTAAAATTTGGAGGGTTGGATATTTCAAAAGACGGATCTGTTTCAGAAAGTGCATAATTGGTTCAACTTTATTTTATTTGTTGGTTGGTTAGTTTGTTTACATTTGTATACTGCTCTTCATCATTCATTTTTAATGTTTGTGTTGGTACCATCGCCACATATTCCCCAGTAAAGTTGGGGCCAACAATCTCTCCCCCCCAAAAAAAAAAACTTTCCTCCAGGTTTATCACGGTTGTCTGTGGTAGAAATCAAATGCTGACATATATGTAATATGTCCAATTTATTCCCTAGAAAAGGAATAGTGTCATACACATGCAGAGACTGTTGACCCTGTTGGAGTGCAGACTATAGATGGGAGACCCCTGGTGTTGGGGAAGGTCTCTCACACCACAGTACCTTTGACCATGGAGCTGCCTGGCCACAGAGAGCAAGCCACCTTCCACTTAACAAAGCTAGCCATGTACCCACTAGTTCTGGGGATGTTGCGGTTGTCCAGACATGACCCGGTTATAGTGTAGGGGCAGCGATCCATAACATTTGCGTCAGCATATTGTCATCTCCACTGCCTAGATGACAAAACCCCAGTAGTAGCAGTGCTATTGGGACCTCTAACTGGTGAGGAAAGCCAATTGCCCACAGAATACTATTCCTACCAAGATGTATTCTGCGAGAAGGAAGGAGACAGGTTGCCTCCCCATAGTTCTTATGAATGTAAGATATACCTCCTGCTGAGTGCTTGGCTACCCACAATTTGATGTTGATATACAAGACAGAGCTGGAGGCTTTCAGAGAGTTTATAGGCTTCATCAGACCTTCCAAGGCACCAGGAGGCTCTCCACTGCTGCTCGTGTATAAAAAGAATGCTATTGAACTTAGATTATGCACAGATTACTGAAAAATCAATAGCCTTATGGTACCCAATTGCTATCCCCCACCATGTATTGGGGATTTTCATGAAGATTTTCATGAAGCTGGACTTAAGGGGGGCTTATAACTTGATCCGTGTGAGGGAGGGAGATGGGTAGAAAACAACGTTCTGCACCAGGTATGGCAGTTTTGAATACCTGGTCATGCCCTTTGGACTTCAGTCAGGGACAGCAACATTTCAAGCTTTCATCAACCACGTCTTCAGTGACCTGATGGATAATTTCGTGATCAGTTACCTTGATGATCTTTCAATTTACTCTGAAAGCCAGGAACAGCACGTGCGGCACATGACAGAGGTGCTGCAGAGGCTGAGAGAACACTCACTTTACACGAAATTCAAGAAATGCCAATTCCATGTTTCTATGGTAGATTTCCTGGGTTACCATCTTACACAGGAAGGGCTGCACATGGATCTGGCTATGGTGCAGGGCATAGTGTCATGGCAGGAACCCAAGACAAATAAAGACCTGCAGCAGTTCTTGGGGTTTGCCAACTACTACCACAAGTTTGTGCTAGCCTATTCAAGACTCACAACACCTCTCATGGATTGCTTGAGGGGCAAGAAGCCCTTCCAGTGAACAGTTGAAGCATGACAGGTGTTTGAGCAGCTCAAAACCATGTTCTCCTCAGAGGAATACCTATTTAATGCCGACCCTCACCAGCCACTTGTCATGGAAACAGACACCTCTGACAGGGCAGTGGGGGCGGTACTGCTGCAAGAGAAGCAAAATGGCAACCTACACCCTTGTGCTTTCAACTCTAGGAAGCTGACTCATTTCGAGCAGAACTGTAACATTTGGGAGAAGGAGCTTTTGGCTATCTGAGAAGACATTTCTTAGAGGGGGCGCAACACCAGGTGGAAGTGCGCACTGACCATCGGAATCTGAAGTATTGGCAGATGCGACGTCTCAATCAACGGCAGATTCATTGGGTGCAGTTCTTTGCCAGATTCGACTTAAGAGTGCATTATGTGTCCAGCAGTCAGAGTCAAAGAGAGAATGCTTATTCCAGGAAGCCGGAGTATCAGGATGGTGAACCAATTCCAATTCCAATGTATAGGCATATCTTGAAACTAGAGCAGCTACAGCTAGTGGCAGGGTCAGTCATCAAAGTCTCTGAATTTAAGCTGAAGACAAGGGAGGATGCTTTTGTGAAAGGCAAGTAAGAGGTGCTGCAGAATTCAATTTCTGGTGGAAGGCATAGAACTGGCAAAAGAATTAAAGTTCCTGGAAATGTTTCCTGTCCATTGCTTCCCCTCCTTTCCAACTAATCAACCTGGAAATGCCTAGCACAAATACCCTTGAACTTATTTGTTTACACACACACACACAGAGACAGACAGACATACAGACACCTTGAAGCATAAACTTCTCTTTCTTTGGAATGTGCTACTATTTCCTCAAATGATTTAGAATGATCAGTTCAATGCACCTGATGTTCCACTTATTCCATGGAATATGAGTACCAGGGCAGTAGATATATTCGTCACTCAAAATAGGGGACTGAGCAGGTGAGGCAACATGCCCAAAGTGACTAGGGGCTAGCATGCCCCCATCTCCATCCATGGATTGGTCTTTGTGTTTTAAGGCAAATGCCTCCTCAGAATTTGTCTACCACTTTTTCTTTTCTTTTCTACAGGATTCTCCTGGGTATTTACTGCAGAGGAGTGTGATATAGCAGGAGGGCAATGCCCAGAGACCAACTGTTATGAGCCACGGCAAAATTATGGGTGTGTGTGTGAGGGTCAAAGGATGTGCTGCCGCCTCCCCAAACCTATAAGAATGCTCCTCTTTTTGTCACCATATAGAGGTCTTCAAATCTCTGCTTGCAATGTACGTGGCTGCTGCTGGTAATGTTATCATGTACGAATGATCCAAGTGCTGGAAGAAAAGAAAGGGGCATGAGGAGGTGTGACCTAGTTCAGTCTGGCAAAACAGCTTACACTATGTTCTTAACCCCTTAATGCATTAACTAGAGCTGAAGCATGACACTTAGACTGACCTATTCCACACTTACATAAATCAGCCTGGAAGAGGAGGCAGAGGGGCTGCCCCATAGTAGTTTGTAGGAGGCCTGAATGTTTGTTTTAGGCCCACGCACCATTTGAATGACAATGCCCATCGACTTTAGAGATGCCCTGTCCCCTCAGATATTTCATTGGGGGCGCCAAAGAGATCCTGGACCCTTGGAAATAGTTTCTTTGCTTGGACATGTCCAGAATGTCTGCTCTGTGCATATCATGGGGTAGAAAGTACTTTCAACCTTTCAAATTCAGGTCCAAAAGCCCAAATAAAACACAATGTTTTGCATGGTGCCTAAAAATATATAAAGATTATGTTGGGTGAGCATTCCACCAGCAGGGAGCCACCCCTGGAAAGGTCCTTTCCTATGTTTCCACCCTCTGGATCACCCATGGAGGGGGCATTAAGAAAAACATCAATGAGTCTTTTGGCATGACATACAATGTTTTGTTTATCTATTTATTTAAAGCATTTAAATTGAGTTAGCTACTGACAGAACAATATTGAAAAAAAGAGTTGTGACACAACCGAACCTATAATAAATTACATTTCATTTCTTTCTGCTGCCTCTGATCAAAGGACACAGTGCAGTGCAATGAAGCCAATCCACCTCTCTTCCTACTGCAAAACTGCACAATACCTGGTGCCTCCCTCCTCCCTCTGCATCTTTGGCAAGTGCCAGTGAGACTCTATTTTGAAGTTAGGAAAACAGTGATGCTCCACCACTGCTGCCCCACTGACTGCTACTGCCTTGCAAGTTGCAGCTATCATCTCCTCCTCCTCCTCCTTCAAAACATGTTTATTATTTTACATTCATTTACATTAAGATCACATAACATACAATTTACACCAGAATCTATTTATTTATCTTGGCGACTTCCCTTCCTTACATCGGTGATGGGCTAATTCTCCCTCCTCCCTGCTACCTGCCCAACCTTATCTATTGACCTTAAACATATCTTACAATCTTTTACAAGGTGTGACTGTCTTCATGGCATGCACCAAATCTTGGGTTGGCAAAGGAGTGGAAGGTTGGGGCACCATCTGCCTGTTTCAGGAACCTGGAGGATTATTCCAAAGAACAGAGACTCTTGCAAAAACCAAAGGACGACACATCTTTGGGTTGTTCTTCTTGGTATATCATGGAGCCTCCACCATGTTGACTTGATGTCAAAACATGCAGCACCGCCTAATGGGCCAAAAGCATTCTCCAATATAGTATCCTAGGGGCCAGGGACAAAAAAATGGAAAGCAACGACCTCTGGCTCTCATACAATCCTTTCTCTTCAAAATTTCTATACTAAATCCTGTAGGGGGAAAAAATAGATTGGGGAAGAACTGAGAGTACCAGATAGAAATTCAGATATGCCTGCTTTAGTCATACAAAAAAATTATGTTTTGGTCATCATGATATTGTTATATACCTTGTCTTATTGATAATAGGAAATTGATTATATTATTATAGGTCAGCTTGGGAATATTTTGTTGCAAGGCAGGGTTTATATACTTTACAAAAATAAAGAAATACAAAATAGATAAATAGAATAGTCCAGCGCAATCAGACATTGTGTCTTCAATTCACTTGTCGATATTTCCACATCAGTTCGCATTCCTTTTTATAGAAATAATGAAAATCACCAGGATTGTTGTTACAATTTCTTTGCAATTTGCCCTAATACACATGAGTTTGCAAATGCTTTGTATGAATTTTGTATGTTATTTTCACTAGTATATGCATTTATATGCACACTTTAGTAAATATATTTTTGTATACAGTGCTTGGCTGAAAAACTGCATTGCAACATTCAGGGGAAAATGCAAATACAAATTTCAACGGATGACTAATCTTTGCTTCTCATATGAATTCAGAAGGTGTTAATTTGGTAAGTTCACCTTTACATGCAAACTGAATCATATTGTCCTGCATCGCTAGACCTGAATTAACTCCAACTCAACTTGGTTTGAAGGAATGGAGTCCTGGGTGCATCGCAGGAAACCAAGTTCATTGATCAACTCATATGCCCAAGGCCATTTTTAAGATTATTTTCATAATCTTAATTGATATATGCACATATCAAAGAACATTTATACACATCTTACCTGGGTCAACAAGCAGCAGCACTGAGAAGACGAGGACTGAGAAATGGTGGAGAGTCTTCATGGTTGGAAATTGGGCTGAAGTTCTGTGTTGACTAAAAATATGGAGTTGACTTAACTCCTGCCCCAATGGAAGACTTAATTGCACTCCACTCATTTATGCTAGTTGAACAAAGTCCCATTAATTTTAATTGAATTTAAGCATTCAGTTGCATGTCTATACCATAAGGATATCCATGGAAAATAAAACCTATCTCTGAATTTTGTACTAAATCCAGCAGCTTTTTTTTTTTTTTTTTTTTTTTGAGTAGAGCAGCATAAAGAGAAGCATATCCTTGTATGCAATAATGAAGTAGCTAAAAAAGATCCTGGAGATCATACTGAGCTTCAGCTGTATGAAGGATGTGGCTCAATATAAGGCAGCTTTTAAAAATACAGGAAATTCACTTACCAGTCAGACCACAACTGCTTTATGCACATAGAGTTGAAGGATGGCCTTGCTAAACAACTTAAATTTGACAGCTTCCTTTACTAGAAACATTGAAACAATGCAGATGTGTAGAGCACAATTTTAACTCTATTTATCCCCCACCTTCTTCCCCCAAACTTCTTTTCTGCTCTTCATTGTATCAATAGGCAATAATTCAATGGAAGGAAATATGCTGTCTCAATCCTAATGCAATTATATTTCAAATGATTGTAATGAAATAGTTGCCTGCAGCTACTTACCAAAGAGATGGGAAGCCTCTGTTGCTTTCTGATTTAATTTCTTATGCTCTGCTTTAGTCTTTTAACTACACTATTAATAGATGTGCCTCTTTGCCTGAGCGATTTATGATTATCTGCTGGATCTTCCACCTCGGCAGCGTCCTCAAGATTTCTTAAACCATCATTATGCATTTGTGTTAGCAGATCAGAGCTAAATTTACCAAGAACGGAGTGTAGCCGCTAAGTACCATATGTCCTGCACCTGGTAGGAAGGTGAACAAGATCTGGACATTTAACCCCAGTCTCTCAACTTGCCCTGATAGGTCTTCTTTCTGTGAAAGGGCAAAATTCCATTTCTAATAGTTACACCCAGTTATTTCATTCAACTGCCACCACCACCACCATCTGAAATGCAGTATACCTGTGACAGTTTACAAAAATCCAATTGGCATTGAGATAACTGCATTAACTAAATACTGAAATAACTAAAGCTAAGTTTCCCTTTGAGGAATGGACTGTCCTCTGATTGCTTCACCAGGTGCACATTTGATCCACACAACAACCCTGTGAGATATTTGAGGCTGAGTGGCAGTGACTGGCCCTATGCCACCCTGTGAGCTTTATATCAAGTGAGGATTTGAATCCTGGTCCTAAAATCATAGAGTTGGAAGGAACCCCAAAGGTCATCTACTCAACCCTCCTGAAATCTTCTTCTTCTTCTTCTTTGGTAATCACTCGTGGCCGAGTAAGATTGTCTTCCATAAACACGGTTTTAACAATGAGTCCGTAAATGACTGTGGAGGCCAATTCTGGATCCTCACGACCTTCCACAGTGGGGACTTTGGTTTCTGGGCGGGAGTTGATCACGGTGTGGATTTGCCAAGCGTGCCTTCCTCTTAGCACGTTTCTCCCTTGCGTCCTGAGTTTGAGTGTCTTCAAAGCCCATGACACCTTTGGTAAACTTGAGCGCTTGCAGGCCAGTGTTTCCCAGTTGTCTGTTTATACTACATTTTTTAAAGAATTGTCTTTAAACCTCTTTTGTTGACCACCAGCATTACGCTTTCCATTTTTAAGTTCGGAAAAGAGTAGTTGCTGAGGAAGGTGATCATCAGGCATCCTCACAACAGGACCAGTCCAACGAAGTTGACGTTGAAGAATCATTGCTTCAACACTGGTGATCTTTGCTTCTTCCAGTACACTGATACTAGTTCGCCTGTCTTCCCAAGTGATGTGCAATACAGGAATCTCAACTAAAGCATCCAAGATGGCCACCCAACCTCTGCTTTAAAAACTTCAGTGAAGCTGTGTCCTCAACCTCCTGAGAGAGTCTGTTACACTGTCGACTTGCTGCCATAAAGTTATTCTTGATGTTTAGCCGGTATCTCCTTTGATCTGGACTTGTTAAGCTTGTGGTTTTCTAAGGCCTCTACAACATTTTCACTTGTACTGCTAGCAAGCCAGGTGTCCCCCATTTTATACTGGTGCATCTTGGTATTCCTTCCCTATATGTCCTCTCTCATCCCTCCTTTAGCTTTGAGAGTGCTTAGTTGCACTTGAACTATCTGCAAAAAGAACTCCATCCTTGTAGACTGAGATTCATATTTCCTCCACATTTTGAAGGTGTATTTTGCACAGCAGAAGCTTTTCATTCTGCCATTTCTGATCACAATAAGACTTGCCCCTCCTTTATCTCTTTTGTGTCACCCAAGGCCTCCTTAAAAGAGTTAAACATATCCCATTACTGCAACATTGGATAGATATGTCAATATCTGTTTTTTCAGCTTTCTAATATGACATGCAGTTCTCCACATTTCTGCACCAATTTACATTTTGTTAAAAAAACTCTTGTGAAATTTCATCAGCATCTTAGTGCAAATTTCTCATCATAAGCACACATTTGCCAGTGGTTTAATCTAACAAACAGAATTGTCCCAATGCATAGGCACTGATTCTAAGGGGCCAAGGCAGATTCAGTTTCTTACAATTTTCAGAGGGCATTTGGCTCCACCCCTGGCTACTCAGGATGTTGTGCACACGATGTCAGGTTGTTGTGGGATGCTGTGTCACCCCCTGACATTCCTCTGGAGAAGCTGGCACATCTACCCTAATAGAATGCATATTGATTTGTTTGCATGCTGCTTACATAAATATATTCATTTTCTGCACATTTTCTGCCTTGTTGCAAATGTTTAATTGGAGAGGTGTGGTGTAAAATTTGGAGGGTTGGATATTTCAAAAGATGGATCTGTTTTGGTTTTTGTATTGTTTCAGAAAGTGCAAAATTGGTTCAATTTTATTTTATTTCTTGGTTGGTTTACATTTGTATACTGCTCTTCAGCATTCATTTTTAAAGTTTGTGTTGGTACCATCGCCACATATTCCCCAGTAAAGTTGGGGCCCACAATCTCCCCCCCCCAAAAAAATTCCTCCAGGTTTATCACACTGTTGTAGAAATCAAATACTGACATATACGTGATATGCCCAATTTATTCCCTAGAAAAAAGGGGAGTTATTTCAAGTTTCTTTTCTTCCAGGACTTGGATCATCTGTACACAATCACATTACCAGTTGCAGCCATGTTCATTGCAAGCAGAGATTTGAAGACCTCTATATGGTGGCAAAAAGGGGGGCATTTTTATAGGTTTGGGGAGGCAGCAGTGCATCCTCTGACCACCACACACTCCCCCATAATTTTGCCGGGGCTCATAACAGTTGGTCTCTTGGCATTGCCCTCCTGCTATATCACACTCCACTGCAGTAAATACCCAGGAGAATCCTGTAGAAAAGAAAAGAAAAAGTGGTAGACAAATTCTGAGGAGGCATTTGCCTTAAAACACAAAGACCAATCCATGGATGGAGACGGGGTCATGCTGGCCCTCAGTCACTTTCTGCATGCTGCCTCACCTGCTCAGTCCGTGACCTCCATGTTTTGAGTGACAGATATCTCTGGTGCCCTGGTACTCACATTCCATGGAATATGAGTGAAACGTCACGTCCATTTGAGGATCCTGATCATTCTAAATCATTTGAGGAAATAGTAGCATGCTCCAAGCAAAGAGAAATTTATGCTGTGTGTGTGTGTGTGTGTGTGTGTGTGTGTGTGTGTGTAAAGAAATAAGTCCAAGGGTATTTGTGCTCTGCATTTCCAAGTTGATTAGTTGGAAAAGAGGGAAAGCAACAGACAGGAAACATTTCCAGGAACTTTGATTCTTTTGCCAGTTCTATTCTTTTCAGCATGGGAAACCCAGCCAGATGGGTGGGGTATAAATAATAAAATTATTATTATTATTATTAAATTGAATCTGACTGTGCTCATTCATGCACCAAGTGTATCCAGCTTAGATTATTGTAACAGACTTAGTGAAGAGGGTTTGCAACCAGCCTGTTGCCTGAAAATATAAGTCAAGTGTTATTTCTGCAGCAGTGATAGTCATTTTGTATCTAGACATAGGTAGGTAAAGGTGAACTATGTAACCCAATCAAACTGCTTAACTCAGTGTTTGTTCCTAGCAGATTAGTGCTAGGTACAATCCAGATCAGTTCATGTAGAATCTTTCCCCACTGCCATTTCCAGATCTCAGCAGCAGTGAGGCTTGGAGTAGTGTTTCAATGGTAAACTGGACATATCACCAAGCCTATGATCTAAGACGCATGCTTCCACTCAAATGCCCAACTTCATGCCAGATGCAATGGCTCATCCAGTCAGGGGTACCAACTTGAATAAAATATGAGGGGGGCAGGTAAACCCCACCCCACATAATCAATCACATCACATGGCACATGTACAACACTTGAATGGCAATGCTCAACATTGCGGGGGCATGGCCGCTTCAAATATTTCATTATGGGAGTCAAAGGGACCTCGGCCCCTAGAACTGGCTCCTCAATCCCTAGGATTGGCTCCTATGCATCCAGTTCTAGAATTCCAATTTCACTGATACTTTGGAAGATTTGAATTACCAGATAGTTAAAATGTATTGCTGCCCACGGAAAGAGCCAGTTCCTGTCACCAACCTGCAAAACGAATTTCACCTAGTAGTAAAGGTAAGTACCTTTTAAAAATACCTAGTAGTATGGCCATTGAATAACAGAATCTCCTGCTAAATGGGAGGGTTTGTCCCATTATTTTAACAGGGCATCCAGGGCACCTCACAATGATTCTGAATCACAGGCTGCATAGGCCTGAGGTTCATGGTTTCACTGCGTTTCTCAACTTGCCATTCAAATATTTGAAGCTTTTCATTCTGCCACATCTGCACACAACAATATTTGGGCAAAACTTATCCTATTGTCTCTGTGTCAGGGTGAGGGTTTAGCAGAAACAGAAATCGCACCATTTTGATAGGGACTTTTCCAGACCCTCCAAGTGTCCCTGTTTTCCAGGAACAGTACCGGATTTACCTTTTTCTGATTTGATTCTGGAATGTTCTGCTTTTCCTTAGGACATCCCTATTATCATTGAAAAAATGTTGGAGGATATAGAGTCATGCAACCCCTGAACGAAGAAGATAAGTAACTATACAGTGGTACCTCGGGTTACATACGCTTCAGGTTACATACGCTTCAGGTTACACACTCCGCTAACCCAGAAATAGTGCTTCAGATTAAGAACTTTGCTTCAGGATAAGAACAGAAATCGTGCTCAGGCAGCGTGGCAGCAGCAGGAGGCCCCATTAGCTAAAGTGGTGCTTCAGGTTAAGAACAGTTTCAGGTTAAGAACGGACCTCCGGAACAAATTAAGTACTTAACCTGAGGTACCACTGTACAACCTTTAGAAGACATCTGAAGGCAGCCTTGTACAGGGAAGTTTTTTAAATGTTTTATTATGTTTTTATATATGTTGGAAGCTGTCCAGAGTGGCTGGGACAACCCAGCCAGATGTGTGGGGTATCATCATCATCATGGAATAGGATGTCCCTATTTTCATCAGAGAAATGTTGGAAGGCATGCTTTTCTCTGAAAGGTTTACTTTGACCTGCCAGGATTAGTCTTGGCCTGCAGAGTTCCTTGTCTCTAATAAAGGGGGTCAGCTGAATTTTCCAGCCTGAATATTATCTCTGATCAATAAAGAGATCTGGCTTTTCTGAAATCCTGGCTATTTCATAAGCCAGCTATACCATAGAAATGTGTGTAATGAAGCCCCAAAACCCTTATTTTGTTAAAGAAAAGCTGTTTTAGGGTGAGGCTGATTTATACCACAGCCATGGTGGTGGAGAAGCTGACTGTTCCTTTCCTGTTCTTGCCACTTCTCCTCTTCTTCATGTTGTTGTTGTTTAGTCGTTTAGTCATGTCCGACTCTTCGTGACCCCATGGACCAGAGCACACCAGGCACTCCTGTCTTCCACTGCCTCCCGCAGTTTGGTCAAGCTCATGTTAGTGGCTTCGAGAACACTGTCCAACCATCTTGTCCTCTGTCGTCCCCTTCTCCTTGAGACCCCTTTCCCAACATCAGGGTCTTTTCCAGGGAGTCTTCTCTTCTCATGAGGTGGCCAAAGTATTGGACCCTCAGCTTCACGATCTGTCCTTCCAGTGAGCACTCAGGGCTGATTACCTTAAGAATGGATAGGTTTGATCTTCTTGCAGTCCATGGGGCTCTCAAGAGTCTCCTCCAGCACCATAATTCAAAAGCATCAATTCTTCGGCGATCAGCCTTCTTTATGGTCCAGCTCTCACTTCCATACATCACTACTGGGAAAACCATGGCTTTAACTATACTGACCTTTGTAGGCAAGGTGATGTCTCTGCTTTTTAAGATGCCCCAAATCCCCGAGGCTTCCAACAGTTTATGTGAAAGCCAGTGTTTCATGTTGCCAGCCAATCACAAAATACAACATTTAAACAATATGACTGAAGAATTAAGAATCAACAAATTTTATTGACCAAATTTATTTAAGGGAACATTTACTGAATTCTGCTACTACTTTGAAAACAAATACAGAGAATTTGATATTTTGATTGCTGCATAGACCACAACTATATGCCAGCTGTCAGATAAAGTCAACTGCTGTCTGAAAAGAAGTCCAGTTCTGGAGGCTGCATAATGCCTGCTGTCAGATGCTTGTCGCTTATGACCAAATCTTCCAATATGAGATGTTTATGTCAAATGTCAGTTAACCAGCAGATGTTAAGAAGATTCTTCCAGATTATTCATAACAGCAATGGAGATTTCTCAGGTTTCTTTCATTCTGGTATTTCCCCCCTAATGCTGCAATATTAGCTACATCTACCTTCATTGTAAGCTGAGATTTGAGCTCCTCTAGATTTTGGGGTTGGCAAAGCCGCCCCACAATTTGCTGCTATTGAGAGCCCTGAAGTTGATTCAAGCAAATACCTATACATGTCTTGCAAATACCTATACATGTCTTGCACAAAGACATGGAGCACATATGCTTCAAGTCTATCTTAGTATTTTTCTACTTTGTGGGTAGACAACAGACTATTGTATACATATGACACATTCCTCCATAATAACTAGAGGGCCAATCGCATTCACGTGGTTTGCATTGTCCTTTGGCTTGATAACAGTGCATTTCATTCGTAATGGTAGAGAATCCTGTAGAAAGCAAGAAATATGACAAATGATTTCTGAGTAGGCATGCTACACATTTGCCAGAAAACATGAAGCCTGGCCCATGAATGGGGACCCATACGTGCATTCAGGTGATGTTTCCAATGTCCTGGTGGGTTTTGCCCCAGCTGGTCAGTCCCTGACCTCCTCTGTTTTAAGTGATGAAGATCTACAGTGGCCTGTTACTCACATTCACTTGAATGTTGGGGAGGAGGGAATTTCATATATTTGAGGACTCTGATGGTCCTCAATCAGCAGTGGTGTTAAGCAGCACCTTCTTCCACCAAGAGAACAGAAGTGAATGCTCCAGATATTGGTTTCTCTCTCTCTCTCTCTCTCTCTCTCTCTCTCTCTCTCTCTCTCTGTGTGTGTGTGTGTGTGTACCTTGCAGAAATGAAGAAAGACTTTGGGTAAATTTGTATGTTCAGGGTTCCAAAGGGTTGGGCCATAATAATAATAATAATAATAATAATAATAATAATAATTTATTATTTATACCCCACCCATCTGGCTGGGTTTCCCCAGCGCACTCTGGGCAGCTTCCAACAAAGTATTAAAATACAGTGGTCTGTTAAACATTAAAAGCTTCCCAAAACAGGGCTGCCTTCAGATGTCTACTAAAGAATTTGGTCATCTTCCTGCTGTACCAGTCCTATTTATTTATCTATATTTATTTATTTATTTATTATTTTTTACATGTCTCTGAATCATCTACCCCCATAAGTCCATCATTCCATGCTGTCAAGGAGCTCTCAATGAGCCATGTCATCCACAGGGCAGGCGCACACAGAGAAAGCACGGGATGCAATTAGTGTTTTATTAGCGGAAAACAGCAATACAGCAATGTCCCTGGTTTGTCGTAACTCAATGAAGGCATTGTTGAAACTAAGCTCTAGGTATGCCTTTTCCCTCTAGCTTCTCACTCAGGATCCCACCAAGCAGGTGAATGTTGCATTGAGGGGGGTGAACTCCTTCTCTGCACTCATCTGGCTCATTGCTTCAAGCAGTGGGTCAGAGTAGGAGGAAAGTCAGAGAGTCAGCAGGACTGAGAGAGTCTGTGTGCATGCTGTGACTCTCAGCTTTTAATCCTGTCCTGGAAGACCCTCCTTCTCCTGACCCCCCTTGACTGCTCAAGTCTCCTGCTTGTCCCCTCTACTGACTCATCCTCAATGTCCCACCACCAGGCTCTGGGCTCTAAGATGTCATCTTTGGAACCCTCCCTGGGGGGCTATTGAGAGGCAGGTTCCCAGCAGTCTTTTTCATCCTGCCAGACCCTGACACATGCACATCTTACCTGGATCAGCCAGCAGAAGTATCAGGGAGAGGAACACCGAGAGACTGAAGAAAGAGTTCATGGTGGAACATTTGTTGAAAAATCTGTTGTGGGTGGAAGAGAGGAGCTGGTTTAACCCTTCATCCACATGTGGTACCCTTGAGTGAATCTTTCTCATTGGTTTGGATATCTCCCCCTCTACCTTTCTGGTTTACAATGAATGGTTGTTGAAAGAGACATACGATATATATACTTTAGATATTGTACTTATTTATACCTAAAGTTTCCTGCCAACCTAGCAGTTCAAAAGCATGTCAAAGTGCAAGTAGATAAATTGGCGGGAAGACAAACGGCATCTCCGTGCGCTGCTCTGGTTCACCAGAAGCGGCTTAGTCATGCTGGCCACATGACCCAGAAGCTGTATGCCAGCTCCCTCAGCCAATAAAGCAAGATGAGCGCCGCAACCCCAGAGTCGGTCATGACTGGACCTAATGGTCAGGGGTCCCTTTACCTTTATACCTACAGTTACATACCAAAGAAATGGAAAGTCTCTGTTCCTTTTGATTTAACTTCCTTCCTTGTGCTCTTCTTCAGCCTTTTAATCTCACTTTTACAAGGCATCCCTCTTTGACCGAACTGTTTATATTAATCTGCCTGTGTACTTCAAACCCAAAACACGGAACATGACGAACAACTAGATAAACCCACTTTTCTTCAATAATCATTATATGAGATCAGGATCAATGTTCCCTCTTAAGTACCTTACAACCTACAACTTGGAGGCACTTAAGGAACTTGCTTAAAACATTTTTGTTTCAGCAGTGTATTCAGGCATTTAGCAGTTACATGTGTTTTATCTCATTTTAGGTACACTTGGTTATAATTATCTTTTGAACGTTTATTATGATCTGAAGGATCTTCCTACTGGGCAGTCCCTCTGGATTGTGATCTCACATCAAAAATGAGGAATACTGCAGAGTAGGTAGAGGCAGCATTGCTAATCTCCCTTAATTGCTAATCATTAATTCCTCACTGTAAGAATACGGACCATTTTCTGTTAACGTTTCTTTTTGAATTAGTATGTTATCCTGAATTTTACCGGACTGTTACAGATTTTCTTTATTTACTGTGGATATCATATGACTGACTGTCTTCAAGGTTTAAAGAGTTGTTGTTGTTGTTAACCTTGCAAATCTGTTGTAGTAATTAATCTTATATGTTTGGCATTTATAGAAACATTATTTCCAGAGTGTGTAATGAGGATGCATGGTTCCCTCAAGTATTCTCCATGTGTTCATTGGAATGGTTTTACATTGCTTGTTTTAATGCTTTAGCTGTAGCAATAATAATAAAAACGAGGAACCATGATGTGCATCTGTATTGTTGCACTATTTCTTAAACCTATCTGTGGCGATCACACAGGGTCCCCAGACGTTTGACGGTCTATTGATCCCTGTGCCACCACTGTGATTGCCTCTTCGCTGCCACCAACCTGTTTCCCTCGGGTACACACGGAGTCCAGACAGTTGTTAACATTAACAAATAATCAAGTTTATTTTTTAGGCATGAACAAGTTTATGGTTTCAGTTAATTTTTCTTGGCAGTTTCTTAATCTTAGTTTCTTTACTGACTTATTCATTCCTAACAACTTCAAACTGATTATCCCAACTATCTATCTGACTCCACCTAACAGTTCCTCTCACTCTCTCACAACACAACTTGTCCAACCCACAGACATATCCTCCCTCTTCCTTCTCCAACTCCAAACTCCCAGCTGACTTCCACACAACTCCAACCCTAACTCTAACTCCTCCCCTTGGGTTCCCACTGGCCAATCACTTCACACTCATCGAACCCTTTCCTTATGACCCACCTAGGAGGCAAATGCCACACTATCATTATGTATATTTTTAGCAGATCAGAGCTATGTACAAACAATATCATGTAGCATCTTTCCTGCAGTCATTTCCAGACCCCATTTTCCATGTTAC
Organism: Podarcis raffonei; assembly: GCF_027172205.1. NCBI lineage: Eukaryota > Metazoa > Chordata > Lepidosauria > Squamata > Lacertidae > Podarcis > Podarcis raffonei. The sequence continues at coordinate 117,035,503 of NC_070604.1, read as the reverse complement.
GCCAATGACAAAAGGAATTGGAGTGGTGTGTGCTCTGGATTTATAAAAGCAGGGAAAGCAAACTTTATTCACTTCAAGTATTACCAACTCCCCAACTGTAAAAGGTGTGTTTCCATCCACTCACCACATCTTCATTGCAGTTGCAAAAGAAAAGACTCTCAGTCAAATAATTACAATATTGCTGTTAATTTGACGTTTTAGACCAGCATAACAGTTAACATCTGTTACGACCTATCGATAGAACCAGTTGACTCCAATTAAAATTTCTTGTAGTGACATGACCACTGATTGAGCCCAATTTATCTTCTATCTCAACTAGGGATGGGTCTCAACCCATAGTCTCTGCTTGTTTAATGTTTATGGTTCTCGCCATGACAGCTCAGTACATAACCAGCTGTTCTGGGAACAGTATCTATAAATTTCACCACTTCTTCATGACATGTTCACATGCATGTAGCCAGTCTTTGTGAGGGTAGCTGAATGCACTGACTACTACAACATTTCCTCTTTTGGATGGTTCCTTGATTTCATATACTGATTTCCATAACTCAAAAAACGCCTGAGCATTTTGATCGGGAGATCATAGCATGTCCCCATTACTAAATTTCTCTTGGTGCCCAGGAGGTTTCTAGCTTGCTGGACCCAATGCTTTCTTTGTGGTACAGAACAACACTGCCTCCAATACATCCTTTATAGAGAGGTTAAAATAGAAGATAACCGTGTCCTACTGGTTCTTTTCATTCTATCCATTTCAATTATGCCTACTATATCAATGTTGTTCTCTAAGAACAAGCATTCCAGTTTGCCCATCTTGGCTCAAAGGCTTCTAGCAAAGTTTCTTGTCTCAAAGAGAAAAGTCTGTGTGGTCTCATCTGTAACTACTCCATTTGAAGATAGCGCCTCTCATCAATTTACAGATCTAGTTTTCTTAAACCATACCCCTATTTCAGGAGCCAGCTAAACCACCAAAATCGATGTCATGAAACTCTTGTTTTGTCATAAGAAAACCCCAAGAAGGATACATGTGGTCATCTAGGCAGAACCAATCTTGCACAAACACACATGACACATTGTTAAAATAGATCTTAGTATTCCCCCCCCCCCCGAATTGTGGAGCCTCTGTTGATATGATCTCCTGTCAAAATTTGCAACAGACCAGAATATGGTAATTACAGCTCCCAATGCGGTAGGGCTGGGGCAAACGACAGAAAACTTCTTGGCAAAGTCCTCCAGCAGCACGGCACTCCCATCTCCTCAAAATCCTATAAGAGAATGCTGTGGAAAAGAAAAGAAGATGGTAGACTATCTCAGAAGATTATATGCTACATGCTCTTATGAAACCTAATCCATGGATGGAGACAGGGCTGTGCATTGAACAGGCGCGAGCTCAGCCAAAATAATAATACCAAAAAAACAACAACCCCAAATTCCTGAAAAAATTGTCTGAGAAGCATATCTCCTCAAGCTCCTTTTAACATGTTGGAGAACCTTAGACCTATCCCAGAAAATTGTTGGCTCCTCTTCCCAGGCTCTCGGGGCCTGTTGCCGGTGATCTACCCTGGCTGGCATCCTGACAGACCAGGAAGATCTTGAATAGGCGACACCTCCCTCATGAAAGGTGCACACCCCCTTCCCCCTTGCATAGCAGCAGGAGAAAGAAAACAGTCTGAAAAGTAGTCTATTTCATTGCTACTTTTATTCCTGACTGTACACTGTACAAAAGCATGACTTCTCACTCAGAATCCTCCGAGCAACTGACTGACTCCTTCTGGACACAAACAACAGGAAGGTTTCATGTTACACTGAGAACATAACTCTGAGAATCGCTTGGAACATCCTGTCCTATGCTTAGACCCATCATGTGATGTAAACATCGAGCTGCTTGTTCGCAGCTGCGTAGTACTCATATCATAACATATCATAGACTATCTCAAAAGATTATATGCTACATGCTCTTATGAAACCTAATCCATGGATGGAGACAGGGCTGTGCATTGAACAGGCGCAAGCTCAGCCAAAATAATAATACCAAAAAAACAACAACCCCAAATTCCTGAAAAATTGTGTGAGAAGCCTATCTCCTCAAGCTCCTTTTAACATGTTGGAGAACCTTAGACCTATCCCAGAAAATATCAGTTTAAATTGGCCTTCCTAGTGTTGCGACCCCCCACACCAATATTTGCAGTTTTCTTTCTTTCTTTCTTTCTCACGTTTCCCCTTTTGATGTCCATTTTTGTACATCTTGCTTGGCTGGAGAACTGCATTGCAAAAGTAGACGGAATTCATAGGATAGTTGTTTGCTTTCTTTTGGAAAGGGTGAATTGGGCAGGTTTTTGCCATTAAATGTGAACCGAATTCAATTTCTTCCCCATCCTTACTTCCCACAGTATAAACCCTGTCAAATCATGGGAAAAATCAGTTTAGGTTTATTTGTGATTGGAAAACTTTGACTTTATTTATTTAATGGCTTGGAAAGGGAATGATGCATAGTTCTTTAAAATAAATAAATGAATGGCAGCGTTGCTTTATCTGAAAGTGACAAATGACAAATTTCAGAAAGATCATTGCCTTGGTTTTCCTAGATGGGCAGACATTAATACTGAGGTGGCTGGGGAAACGAAAGAGATTTCCCTTAATGTATCCTACTGTTTTCTAAACTGCTTTTATGAAAATAGCAGACATGAACAGGATGCCCAGCACCTGCCATGTTATAGTCAAATAGGTCCAGGGACACTGCACACATGATTGCAAAGTGAGGAAGAAGCAGTGACAAGGAAGGTTGATAATTTTTGACCTAGGTACAGCCTACTTAGATTGTTGTTGTTGTTTAGTCGTTTAGTCGTGTCCGACTCTTCGTGACCCCATGGACCAGAGCACACCAGGCACCTCTGTCCTCCACTGCCCCCCGCAGTCCGGTCAGACTCATGTTTGTAGCCTCAAGAACACCGTCCAGCCATCTCGTCCTCTGTCGTCCCCTTCTCCTTGTGCCCTCAATCTTTCCCAACATCAAGGTCTTTTCCAGATTATTGCAACACAATCCATACAAAGCTGTCTTCGAAGCAAATTTGCAACCAGACTGTTGTTTGAATATATAACTCAATTTGTTATTCCAGCCGTAGTGATGGTTTGCATCTAGACGCAATTGAAACTGACGGTCTTTACCTTTAAGTTCTTAAATGTCTAAGGAGCAGGATAAGTCAAGGGCTACCCACATCTATGAAAATTCACTCCCGACACCTCATTACATACTAGAAGTCCTGGTTACTGTCTCTTGTCATCGGAAATATAATGCTTGCTACATGTCTCTCATGTAGATCACTTAGTATTTTCCTGCTTTGTGGAACCTCTGCCTGTATTACTTCATGTCAAAATATGCAAGAGATCTTTTTAAATTTACCACAGTCTCCAACATAAGATAGTTTGGACCAATGGCAGACACACATTTGACATATCCCTCCAGCAGCATAACACTCCTTTGCATTTATAAGTAAACTGTGTAGAAAAGATTATAAATGTTGGAGGAGGTATGCCACATACTAGGCTGAACTCATGAAGCCCAATTCACAAATGAGGACAGGGGCATGCATGGAAGCCATGCTCTCAAAGTCCCCATGCATGTTGCCCACATGCTCAGTCCATGACCTTCCCTATTTTGAAGGTCAACACCCACCCACCCGATTTAAAAGGCCATAGATTGCTTAATTAACCAGAGCCAAAGTCTTGTAAATATCCCCATAAATTCTTCATTCCATACATTGCTTACCTAGATCAACCAGTAACAGTTTCAGGGAGAAGAGAACTGGGAGACTGGAGAAGATCTTCATGGTGGGAGTTTGACTGAAAAAGCTATTTTAACAGAAGGCACAGAGTTGACTTAACCCTTGCTTCAACTGTGATACTGTTAAGTGTAGCTATCTCCAGGCACGGAGGGGGACTGCTCAAGTTTGTTTGTTTGTTTTAAAGTTGCTTTCCTTTAAGCCTTCTCTGTAATGAGTGCTTTGTTGTAGTAGCACTTTGTAATGTTACAGGGAAACAGGCAGAGGGACTTCTCTGCAGCGGAGCCTTCCCTGTGGAATGTCCTCCCATCAGATGTCAAGTAGATAAATAATTATACCACTTTTAGAAGACACCAGAAGGCAGCCCTATATCGGGAAGTTCTTAATATTTAATGTTTATTAGGGACGCGGGTGGCACTGTGGGTTAAGTCACAGAGCCTAGGACTTGCCGATCAGAAGGTCGGCGGTTTGAATCCCCGCGACAGGGTGAGCTCCCGTTGCTCGGTCCCTGCTTCTGCCAACCTAGCAGTTCAAATGCACATCAAAGTGCAAGTAGATAAATAGGTACCACTCCGGCAGGAAGGTAAACGGCGTTTCCATGCGCTGCTCTGGTTCTCCAGAAGCGGCTGTACGCCGGCTCCCTTGGTCTTTAAAGCGAGATGAGTGCCGCAACCCCAGAGTCGGTCATGACTGGACCTAATGGTCAGGGGTCCCTTTACCCTTTACCTTTACCTATGTTTTAAAATGTGTTAGAAGCCACCCAGCCAGAGGGGCAGGGAATAAATAATAAAATTATTCTTATTCTTATTCGCCACTGTGATTTTTTTTGTAGAATTTGAAATCTGCCTCGGAGCCAAAAACAATGGCGACTCTGTTAATGCCCTATCCATTTCAGTGTGGCTTGTTTATGAATTGACATGCTGAGATTTGAGCCATCAACTGAACATCTAGAATTCTATGGACACTCGTGAAACTTTAAGTTTTGATAGATTCTGATCAGAATATGTATTTACAGATAATCATGTTAAGTAACAGCCTTGTAAAAAATGAAGTACTTTGCACTACTTGGGGCAAAGTACTTCATTTGGCATTTGTTAAAATCTCTTAATAAATCACATTCCATTTTTAAAAACTTTGAAAGAAGTTTACAGGCACAATTGGTTTAAATGTTCTTCCACATCTAAGCTTCCTTTCCCAAGATGAGAAACAGATGCAGAAATAATTCAGAAACTTATAAAGAAATAACTGTCTACAGCTGTTGTTGTTATTGTTATTATTAATAATAATTTCATTTCTATACTGCTACTTTATATTTTAAAGAGAGAGAAAATAAAAAAAAGCAGCTTACAACCTGGAAATGATTACAGTTTATGGACTCACGCCATGCAAGGGGTGGAGAAGGTGGATAGACAGAAGTTGCTTTCCCTCTTGCAGAACCCAGGAGCCCCAGATCACCCAATGAAACTGAATTTTGGAAGATTCGAGATAGCCAAAAGGAAGGGATACTTTACATGCATAGTTAAAATATGGAATTCACTATCACAAGTTGATGGACAGATTCTTTTTGAAGATTCCCATGGAAAGGACCCTTGCATTTATGAAGGCTAAGATGTAAACCCTACACCATGCATGGCCAAACCAGATGTTTTGGGACTACAATTCCCATCATCCCTGACCACTGGTCCTGTTAGCTAGGGATTATGGGAGTTGTAGTCCCAAAACATCTGGAGGGCCAAGTTTGGCCATGCCTGTCCTACACAAATCCAGAGTGGAGTCCCTAGGATGGTTAGATTCTGCTTTGTACGCCTCCTTGCAGCAACTCCTACAGCCAAGCTGGTGCCAAACATATTGCTCTGCTTTCTTTTGGAGCGCAATAGAAGAAGAAGAAGAGTTTGGATTTGATATCCCGCCTTTCACTCCCTTTAAGGAGTCTCAAAGCGGCTAACATTCTCCTTTCCCTTCCTCCCCCACAACAAACACTCTGTGAGGTGAGTGGGGCTGAGAGACTTCAAAGAAGTGTGACTGGCCCAAGGTCACCCAGCAGCTGCATGTGGAGGAGCGGAGACGCGAACCCGGTTCCCCAGATTACAAGACTACTGCTCTTAACCACTACACCACACTGGCTCTCAGTGTGAGGCCAAGAGGGGAATCTTGTCGTCTGGGCAGCCCAGAACCTCCATACACTCCACCCAGGCTTGTGCCCTAGGGAGATCAGCAAAAACACAGGAAGTGGCCATTATGAATTATCAGTCTCTGCAGCCACAGCAGGTGCTGTGATTCTCCAAGGTTTGGCTTCACCCCCAGAGGTGCACTCCATGGTCTCTCGAGACATATGGATGCCAACAACCCCTCTTCTGGTGAACCTAAAATCTGGGATGAGAAATAATGTTCATGAAGGTTAAGTATGGATTAGTTACAGAAAGGTAGCCGTGTTGGTCTGCCATAGTCAAAACAAAAATTTTTTTTCTTTCCAGTAGCACCTTAAAGACCAACTAAGTTAGTTCTTGGTATGAGCTTTCGTGTGCATGCACACTTCTTCAGATACACTGAAACAGAAGTTGCCAGATCCTTCTATATAGTGAGAAGGTGGGGAGGGGTATTACTCAGAAGGGTGGTGGGAATGGGTGATTGGCAGATAGCTGTGAACAGGCTGTTTTAAGTATGGATTAGTCTGAGCAACACAACTTTTGGTAACCTCCAGATTAAACTGTTGGACTATTTCATATTTGGGTCTGCCTGTGGAGACTGTGTGACTCCTCAAAATATGGCCACTTAGCTGCTGACAGATGGTGGCAATGTGTCTCACTGGTAGTGGGAAAATGTGCTGGATTCTAGTTTTTTTCTGGGTTTACCTTAAAAAAAACACCTATATGGTCTGGTTCCTGATCTAACCAATCAACTGCCCTGATGGTAGGTCCTATTCCCAGGCCATTATCCAACTGCCTCCACCATTTTAAGTGAGGGTGGTGGGAACTGGGGTGAGGACCTCCTCAATTCTCCCCATTCCTCATTCCTGTGTGCAGGCAGGTAGGGTCTCAGCCAGCGTACCAGATGGAGCTGGGAGACAGCTGCCCTGGATACAGAATATAAATCAGAATATTTGGCCATATAAGTGACCAAAATAAAGCATCCATTTGGATAAACAATAGTTTAGGGCACAGTACACTTGGACCTCAGTGGACGTATAAAAAAATAGGAATTATCTTGATTTGAAGGACATTGATTTTATTGCATTTGTATATTCATTTATATATATTTTTCTTACATGGCCTTCCCCAAAAGGTCCCAGGACAGGTTAGGACAATTGTATAATAAGAATTTGTGCCTTGGATGCTGATTTATCCAAATTTATCATACATCTCTCTTTGTCTCAAACACTCAAGAAGGAAAATTAATCACAATGAACATACCGGTAGGTTTGGCAACATTTTCCTGTTCAGAAGCAAAAACTTGCTATCTGGATGTAGTGCATTAATAGCAATATGAAAGAGAAATATTGTTGATTTTTGGATTTAATCAGTACATGTACCATTTTTACAAGAGTGATTTCAAACAGGAGATGGATCAGCACTGTCTTTTATGTTTTATGGAGGAAGGGAAATAGCAAGACATTGGTTGTTATTCTAAATTTATGTTGGGAATGTTCTTACCAGAATAAATGAATGATCCACTTCTTTTTTTCATAGGTGAGACCATTTGTGATACATATTTGTTTTCGAAGCTGATTGCATTTATATTTTTGAAACCCTGTTTTTAACATCTCTTTTTAATTTATTACTGTATATTTTATATAAGTTGCTTAGAGGTTCTGTTAAAGACTCTCCTCCCTGGAAGAGAGGGGAGTGGTTGTGGGCGGGAGCCCGAGCTCCGCCCCTGGCCGGGGGCCTTAGCCCCCGCCCCTCCTCACCTGGCTGGCGCCCACGCCCACCGGAGGCAGCCAACCAGGTGTCTCCGGGGGGCGTGTTTAGCAGCTTAATGCTGCTGCTCCAGCTCCGCCTCCTCCTCAGTCGTCGTCGTCCCGCAGCGAGTCATCAGCTAGGAGAATCATCACAGAGAAGAGCCATGAGGTTTGGAGTCGGGGGGGGGGGTCTGGTTCCTTGCATGCCTTTTAACTTTAAGAGGCTTGCGTGCGCTCATTGCTTTACTGCTTTTAAAAACCCAGGCATCCAGGTTTGCCTTGCTGTGTTCTCTTTTCCGTGTAAAAACCTACATTTAACCTTCTATTTCCCCCCACTCCTGGTGCTTGATTTGTTTGTGCCCAGCACGTGCCCCCAGCGAGGTCTGAGTGTGAGTGTGGCTCCATCTTTCTTTCTCCCTCGTCTCCTCGCTTTCCTTCCATTTTGGCCAGGATGCTTGTATGTTTTCCCCTCTATTGCCCTTGCCTGTCCAATTGCATGGCTGGTCTGGGTGACTGTGTGGGTTTGCCTTACATTTAATTTGTTGGCCAGGGTGCTTATGTGTTTTCCCCCTCCATTGTCCTTGAGAGCCTGTATGGGACAGCTAAATATTTCTGCATTGCTTGGGTCGGACTAGATGATCCTCAGGGCTCCTCTCCAATTTTAAGTCGTGTGTGTGTGTTTGTAGCGTGTGTTTGTGCCTGCCGTTTATTGATTATTACTCTTCTAGTGTGGGTTTAATTTACCCTGCCATCCCTTCCATTTGTACCACTTAAATCGGGAGCCCACTGTAAAATTTAAAGGCTGCTGGGGCTTGGAATACATTGTGCACTTAAACCTCACCCCTCTTGGTTTCTCTAAGCCACCCCACCCCCCTTCGCTTGATGTTTGGGGGAAGAAATAAGGCAGGGCTTGGGGTGGACAATTCAGGGTTTATGATCAGGGAACCATTCCTCAGCACTGCATGTTTATACGTTTAGAACCTTTGAAGGTGTGCCTTTGCCTGGTTCTTGTCATTGGCTGCATTTGCTAGTACAGGCTCCCTAAAGAAAACTGCTTTTAAACAACAACAACAAAAAAGGTTTTGGCTTATAGTACCTTACTAAAAAGTCCAGGTTAACTCACGGTTTATATTTCCACTTCATTTTGGCTCACTGTAAAGGACAGCTATTTTCCTTTTCTTCAAACTTTTTCCTTGCCCCGCATCTTCATTTTACTCCCTCCACCCCTCCTCCCTCCAAACTCCCCCCCCACGCTTTCCTTCTCCTCCCTCCATTACTGTATATTTTATATAAGTTGCTTAGAGGTTCTGATAACTGGATGGTACGTAAAACCTGTTATATTAAGAAATGAATGAATATGGAGTTGTAGTATAGAGCTTGGTTACAGTAATATGTCTATATTTAAAGTTTCCTGAAGCTAACAGCCACAGTCAAAGATCATCTAAATTCTACTCCTATAAGGTCACAAAAGGTGCAAGGGATAATAGTGAGGGACATAGATGGCCGGGCAAGTATAATGAAAGAAAAAGTGAAAGTGCCTCTGCATCAGGTAAATTTGAAATTTACAGCCAGCTATAATATAAGAGAGAACATGATGAAAATGGCTGATAGGTGGTACCTCACTCCTTCCAGATTATCAAGAATGTATAAAAATTTGGCGAATGCTTGTTGGAGATGTAGAGGAAATAACGGTGGCATGATCCACATGTGGTGTGTAAAATATTAAGATTTTTTGGGGGGGGGAATATATGATGAATTAAAAAAGATGATGGGGATAACTTTTACTAAAAAACTGGAGGCATTTCTATTAAGTATTATAGATAAAGAGATCCCCAAAAAATCTAAGAGAGGTATTCTTGTATGCAACCGCAGCGGCTCATATACTTGCGGCCAAGGGATGGAAAGATCACGAGGCTCCAAAAATAACAGATTGGCAAATCAAATTTTCAGAATGTATTAGAAAATTATATAGAAAGGTTTATTGTTTTGTGTACATTCAAATGTAAGATAAAATATATGCAAAGGGACTTGACAGGAAGTCAAAGTTGAAGAAAAGATTTTGGAAGATAAAAAGGGGGGGAATATTTACTTTCATTATTATCATTTTGTGTGCGGGTGTGGGTGTGTGGGTGTCTGCACATATGTGTGTTGTTGTATGCAATGTTTGGGAGAAAATAAGATGGTAAATAACAAATAACAAACTAAATATTGATGTATGTAATTTTTATTTCTTAATTATATTTAGTGGTAGTATGGCTGTATTGCTTTTTGTAACATAAAATCATTCAAAAAAAATTATTTTTTTTAAAAAGTGCCTCTCCATCCTTTAACTTTCAAAAAAAGTTAACCTTTGCACTGGGAAGGCAAGTAAGACAATTCCAGAAGGCTGAACATTGAAAATATGCTCTAACTTCAAAAATATTTGATAAATCATCATAGAACAAATGCTGAAGAAGAAGAAGAAGAAGAATATGTGCTGCTAAGACAGGGATGGCCAGCCTGCAACATTTCAGATGTTGTGGGAATCCCAGAAGTGTTCAGTGAAGAGCTTTGCAAGCAACCAGTCAGCTCATTGTCCAGTGCTTGGGATACTCTGCACCGGGAGCTGTGCATGTTTTATCTACAAAGAAAAACTGCACCAGTTTTTAAAGGAGCATCTTTATTATTATTTTTCTTGCTGAAGGCAATCGTTTGGATTCAAAGCATTATGGGAAGTGCTGTAAATGCATACTGTTTTCTCTGCAGAAGGGGGGACGTTCCAATTTTAGAAGTAGTCGTGTTTGCCTCCATAAATTCTTCACTGTTAAGAGTGTTTTGCCTCCATTTCAGAAGACCTACCTCTAAGGGTCTGATTGTTGATTAAAGTGAGCCTCACTGAAGTTCTACTCTCAGACGCAATCAGCAGACTGGACCTGAAAATACATATTCAGAGTCTGCTCTGATGGTGATCTCCTTTGATTTTGACAAGTGTTCATCACGTGACATCATTATGACACCCGGTGATGGACAGGTGTGCATTGTGCCTACCTGTCAAGGTTGCTCCATCAGGTGGGGGCAGATTAGGATCTGGGGAGCAGGCCCACCTGTGGGTTACTGTGTAGATTCTTAATCATTTATCTTGCTAAACTCTGAGCCATTTTCTTTATCCACATGGTAATTTTCTCGTAAGTGGCAGTTGATGCACATTATTAACTGTGTCTAAAAACTCTGGGTCCTTCCGTTTCTAAGAAGTTGCTCGTGATCTTATGACGAGAATCGCCCTTGCCGTTAGATCCATAAATGATATATACTTTCTAAATATAATGTGCCTAATAATTACCTTTATCCAACCATTTTGTTTCGCTAGGAGATTAGCAATATTTCGCGCATCCTCTTCATCCATAGAGGTGGCAGTATCAGGGTCATTCATCATTGACTTGAAGGCAGCTACCAGGCGACTTGTTGATGGCAATAGATAATTAGTTAGGTGTGGCTTATCGGGATATAAAGTTTCTTGTAGATATTCCAAATATACTTTAAACACCAAAAGTCCACTTGCAAGTTTTCTTAAACATGTTTCCTTATCAAATCTACGCGGGAAGCATACTTTTACCGCGTCGGCTTCTGGAAGGATGAACTCTTTCGAACGTATATGGTCCCAGTACATGGTGCATGTGCCTAGTTCCGTACACATATCGTTAAACAGCTGCATGGTTTTTAATTTGAGCCAAATAGCCAGGTTCAAGATTCGTGGATCGCTGCCTAATAATTCCGCATAAGCAGGTCCTGGCTCTGCCCTAGCCAAGAGCATGAGAATAGTGCAAATACTGCATCTAAGTAGAACGCTCATTGTCTTCCCTTCAGGCTTCTCTTTCTGTCTCTCTCTCTCTCTCTCTCTCTCTCTCAACTTTGTAGACTGAGATCTTGATTGGCTGGATATGGCAATTCCTTATGAGGTAATGATTTCAGTATGCACTCTTCAAGGACACCTGATATAAATCACATTGATAAAAATGTAACCGTGAGTAAAGAGCAGGATAAAAACAGCAACTATAGCAGTTGCTATAGTATATATTTTTAATATATACTATATATATACACTCTCTCTCTCTCTATATATATATATAATATATATATAGTATATATTTATATATATATATTTAATATATATTTTATATATATTGGGGACAATAAAAAAGGACATTGCCTGATTATCAAAACACCAACAAAGTTCATGCCACACAAGAGTCCAACACAACTGTGGAAGCGAAAGGATTACTACCTACAGTTCCTGAAGCTCAATGGCCCAGAATGTATACAGAGCAAGACAAAGTCCCCTGTGATATTCCTGTAGAGAAGTTGGTAGATGTGAGCTAGATGAGATAACTGTTAGGTAGATTTGTAGCTAGCTGATCAAACCCAAACAGTGCTCATTAATGGTTCCTCATCATCCTGGAAAAAAGTGACAAGTGGGGTGCTGCAAGGTTCTGTCCTGGGCCCATTGTTGTGCATTGTTGTGATTTGGATGAAGGAATTTAGGGGACGAGAATCAAATTTGTTGATGACACCAAACCAAGAGGTGTACCTAATGCCGCAAAAGGCAAAATTGAGATTTCATATGACCATAACAGATCGGAGAACTGGGCCCACGCTAACAACATGACTTTCAGTAGGGACAAATGTAAGGTTCTGCAATTAGGCAGGAAGAACCAGCTGCTCAAATAAAAGATGGGGGACACCTGGCTTACTAGCAGTAAATGTGAAAAGGATCTAGGGGTCTTAGCATACCATAAGCTTAACATGGGTCAACTGTGTGATGCAGCAGCTTTTCTCGGCTGCATCTACAGAAATATAGTGTCCAGATCAAGGGAAGTAATAGTAGTACTCCCTTATGTCTTGGTCAGACCAAACCTGAAATACAACGTTCAGTTCTGGGCACCACAATTTATTTATTAGTAAGTATTATTATTGGCTATATCTTTCATAGGTATAAAAGGTAAACAACCAATATTATCTTGAAGCTTTTTGCTCAGAAGTCCCTGGTGGGCCACAATTGTGCTTAGGTTTAGCTAATTGCTATGCCACTGATTTTTCTACTAAGTTCTTGTTTGGTAAGACTTGGTAAAACTGTTAGTAACTAGACATATTTTACACTAAGCTTAGAAAGTCATTGCTCGTATCAGAACAGTTTTGCGTGTCTGATTCTAGTTAAAATATACAGTTTGTGGAATACCCCTGCCTTCAGAGGCGGTTTTAAAGTAACACAACCAATTCAGCCCCACTGGGTGCCAGCGTCCCCTGGGGGGGCTGCAATAATGATGTAGAACAGAGTGCAAGAGGTGGGGGGACGACGACCAAATTTTAGCATTGCACGAGGCACTGAAATTTGAGGGCCTAAGTTCCGCTACTGCTCCCTTTTAGCTGTTCTTGTGCTTTAAGTTCCAAAATTTAGCTTCATTGGATGATCCTTGTGTTGTGCAATGGGAGAAAAACCTCTCCCTATCCATTTCTGACCCATTGTATCTTACGAGTGCACATAGTGTGCAGCAAAGCACATAATATTAACACTGCAAGACCAATGAAGTTGAATTCAGTTCACTCAAAGCACTGGGACAACCAGCAACAAAGGATTCGGTATGATACCCGTCTCTTCCTCCTCCTCTCTAAAAGGCTCTAGCAAGAAAGAGAAAAAGAAGAGGCTTGTGTAGAAGTCCTTTTCCCCTGCAAGGGAAACAATTCTTTCCTTGCAACTAATACAACCTGAGAGAGCATACTCACAATCCCCAAGTAGAAGACAAATACGTTTCAGGTGGTCATAATAGGTGTCTTCACCTTCACAAAGAGGAGCTTGCAACCCTCTGTGGAGTTTCCTTTTTATATGCTACTTCGTGCATTTAACTGTAGTATTTCATCCTACACACACCCCTCCATTCTTCTTTTAACTGAATCCACCTTTAATAATTTCAGGAACATTCCACTCCTGTGGGATGTTGTTGTTGTTCCTTGACACACCTCACTTCTTTGATAGCCTCTATCTCCCACCAATGTACCAGATCGTAGATACCATCCTCTTTCAACTTTATTTACCGTAAATTATCAGCTCTCATTAATTAGGTTTGGTTTAAATTCTACCCTCACACCCACAACCAGCTTTCTATCTATATTTGGAACAGACTGATGTCCCCCACCCACCCACCCAAGGTGGTGCAGCTTTCAAAAATGGAAGCTTATGTCTGACCAAGAATAGAAGACATACCAGGGGCAGTGGGAAGCATGGATCAAAGATTCAGAATTAGGGTAGGTGATAAGGGACATAGCTATGATCTGTACTTGCCTCCAAGATATAGGCCAGAATGAACTTAAGACAGGACGTTGATCTTTGTGTGCTTAACAGATCGGTTAAAAACAGAAATAGTCACGAAATGACCACTGTAGGATGCCTGTGTGTTTACCGTTGCTGCGGGTGGCATAGACAATCAAAATGGCGGCCCTTGCTGATGCGTTTGATAGTTCCACAATTTGCTGCCATGACAGTCATTTCCCTGAAGGCAAATTGGTGAGGATGTGTGTGAAGTAAATTACCCGAGAAATGGAATATATTACAAAGCTATAGTCATTTTCAGTCTGCTCATCACAATCATGATTTTAATGTCTGTTTGTTCTAAGTGTTTTAAATGTGATGTTTTTATAGGAGGGGAGGTATGTTTTCTGGAGTGTTATTATTTATTCCCCCCCCCGACGTTGGTTTTAAGTTTTTTAAAAGTTTCAAATTACACACATACACACACACACACCCCTTTGTCTGCTCCACTTAAGATTTTATGGCATTAAATGTCTCTCCTAGGTTGTGATGGCTCAGGCCTAGCAGGAAAGTGTTTGCTGTGACTCCGCAGATGAAAGTTTATTTGTATATTTATGAACATATGTATATACCACTGTTCATATATTTTTAAAGAACATCAGGGCCGTTTACAACAATTATAGGTAACATCGTACAATAAAACCATGAGAAAATGCTTAAATCAGAAATGAGCCTATTGTGTTGGGAAGATGTATTCTAAATTTCGTACCTAAATCTGACAGAAAACAAATGTTTTCAGTCGAAATAGAAGGCGCCTGCTGAATCTCTGTTGACAGAGTTTCTGACAGTACTGGGTTGATGATGCAAAAGGCTCGCTCTCCTATTGCTGCCAAATACCCATCACCAACTTGGGGAATGACTCCTGACACTGCTGATGACAGTCTCAGGGACCAAACCATTTTATAAGCTTTCAGGCAGTCCTTGAAGTACTCTGGACCAACATCATTCAGGACATTGTAGATTAAAACAAGGACCTTGAACCTGATTCACATTGGCAGCCAGTGCAGATGTTTTAACAGGGGTATCACATGTTCTTGGGCAGATGCTCCCATCTGCGATGTGGCCTCCACATTCTGCACAAGCTGGAGCTTCTGAATTAGGCCTGAGGGCAGCTCCACACTGAGCTCATTGCAGTAATGCAGCCTCAACACTACCAGTGCATAGACAACAGTGGTCAGGCTAGATTTGTCCAGGAACAGCTGGTGTATGAGATGGAGCTGGTAGCAGGCACTCCCAGCCACAGAGAGCACTATGGCCTCTAATGACAAAGACATATCCAAGAGTACCTGTAAGCTACACACTTCAGAAGGAGAGCAACCCTATCCCAAACAAGGAACTTGCCTATCTCCCGAATAAGGGAGCCACTCACTCAGTAAGAGCAGCTCGAAAGGGAAACACTTGATGAGATGGACAAATGGGAGCATATATTATGACCTGCCACCATTCCTTCAGGAATTGCAGGGAAGAATACATGCCTGCCCTGTGTACCATCTTGGGGTAGAATAGTGGCGAATGGCTGTAAAGCTGAAATGAGTTTTAAGCGAGGCTGCACTTCAGTGGTAGAGTACAATGTTTGTATGACGGAAAGGTCCTAAGTTTGCCCTCTGTGTCTGCAGGTAGGGTTAAGATGAGACTCCCGTTTGAAAATCTGGAGAGTTGATACTAGTCCAGGTAAGACAATATTTGTAAGAAATGATAAAGTCGCCTTTTCACGCAAGGTTCCAGCTGCTGAAAACCTCAGGCATAATGTTGCTTTCATTCACATAAAGATACAGGTAAAGGTAAAAAGTAAGGGACTCCTGGACGGTTAAGTCAGGTCAAAGACGACTATGGGGTTGCGGCGCTCATCTCGCTTTCAGGCCGAGGGAGCCGGCATTTGTCCACAGGCAGGTTTCCAGGTCATGTAGCCAGCATGAGAAGACCACTTCTGGCAAGACAGGACACTGTGACGGAAGCCAGATTGTACGGAAACGCCATTTACCTTCCCACTGCAGTGGTACCTATTTATCTACTTGCACTGACATGCTTTCAAAAGAGTAGGTTGGCAATAACTGGGACACAGCAACGGGAGTTCACCCTGTTGTGGGGATTCGAACCGGCAGCCTTATGATCGGCAAGCCCATGGCGCCACTTACGTCGCTGTGATAAAGATACAAGGCTACAGTTACTAGGCAGCCTCAGACATAAATTTTGCTTTGTTGTGGTTCCGGAGAGTGGGAAATCCGAGGAGAGGGGAAGCTCTCATTTTGCTCTTCATTTCATCGTGGGGGAAAAAATCTTGTGAAAATATATCAGCATTTTTCTGTTTGTGATCTTGCTTAATATACAGCACCCACCCTGCCGGAATATCTCCACGGCCTGGTCTAAATACTGAAGAGAATGTTGGTTTTCATGTTTTTGCGTGGCATATTTCTTATGCTAGCAAAGTTTTGACAGAGAGCACATCTCCTGCAAATAAAAGTTGTATACTTCCTTGTACTTTCAATGATTGCATAGAAATCTTTTACTATTTTGTGTTTTAACTATTGTTTAAGTGTAGTATTATGCAGCCAACTGTTTACTGGTAACAGTCCACCGCAGGCTAGGCGCTCCCAATTTAATTAACTTTTTAATCAGAGTAATTGGTTGTTTCTTTATTAAAAATTGATAAAATCCTGACCTGTACTGGTATTTATAACCTCTGTTCTTCACATTTAAGACGGTATGTGAACTTTAAAAGAGCAATGGGCTTGTTAACAACAAGAAAACATGATGTTTCTAGATTCTTAATGCTTTTGCTCTTGGCAATGTCGATAAAAATCAACTCATTCTGAATTTTTTAAATGGGTTCCATTATCTTTCACATGTTGTTGTTGTTGTTTAGTCGTTTAGTCATGTCCGACTATTCGTGACCCCCTGGACCAGAGCACGCCGGGCACTCCTGTCTTCCACTGCCTCCCGCAGTTTGGTCAAACTCATGCTGGTAGCTTCGAGAACTCTGTCCAACCATCTCGTCCTCTGTTGGCCCCTTTTCCTTGTGCCCTCCATCTTTCCCAACATCAAGTTCTTTTCCAGGGAGTCTTCTCTTCTCATGAGGTGGCCAAAGTATTAGAGCCTCAGCTTCACAATCTGTCCTTCCAGTGAGCACTCAAGAGCTATTACTGAGGAATTAGATGTTGGCTTCATCTATTGCTAAGGCTTTGCAATCATGACACCTTACTCAAGACAGTCCTCCTCAGCCTGGTGCAACGCAGGTATTTTGGATGGAAGCTCCCATCATTCTTGACTCTTGGCAATACTGGTTGGAGTTGATGGAAGCTGGAGTCCACAAACACCTGGAAGCCCCCAAATTAGGATGGATGAACATGCAAGATTCTTTTTTTCTGGTCATAAGAACCAGGCAGAGGGGCTTCTCAGCAGTGGTGCCCACCCTATGGAATTCCCTCCCATCAGTTGTCAAGGAAATGAAGAACTATCTGACTTTTAGAACTCCTGTATTGGGAAGTTTTTGATGTTTTATTATGTTTTACTTTGTTTTGGAAGTCGCCTAGAATGTCTGAGTAAACCAGCCAGCCAGAAGAGTGGGGTATAAATAATAAATTCTCCTCCTACTCCTCCTCCTCCTCCTCCTCCTCCTCTTCCCATTTTTGTCTACATTTCTCTGTAATCTATGTATTTTTGGAACACATTATTTGGTTTAACGGAAGCATCAAGTGCACCAAGTAAGCATTCCAGCACTAGGATCCTATGAAAACCTGGAGGCTAGAGACAGATCAAAATGTATTTAATGTATTTTTAACCTTCTGTTGGAACCCACCCAGAGTGGGTGGGGAAACCCAGCCGGATAGGCGAGGTAGAAAATAATAATAATAATAATAATAATAATAATAATAATAATAGGGATTGTTATTTCAGATTCCCACAAGAGATTCTCTCCGTAACGAGCAAGACTTATTCAGGGAATGTGAGAAGCCTCAATATTGCTTCACCTTGGGAACCGTGAGTTTGTGTATGTGATCACTTCAGGAAGCAGAACGAGTTAGGCACCTGTGGTGACATGACTGTGTTACCACACAGAATTACACAGCAGATCCTAAGTTCACAGAAAGAAATGGTGAGAAAACTATATATAAAAAGGGGGGGTTCAGGTTCAGTCCCCAGTGTCTCTCCAGGTAGGAAAACCTGGACAGTTATTACCAGTCAAAGTAGACAATACCAAAATAGACAGAAGAAAGCTCTGTTTTGGGATATGTATAAGGAAGAGCCATATGTTCATATGTTGCCTCATTTCCAGGCCCTGTCTAGGAAAATAAGGAACTATAGGAGAACATATAGTTTCAAGGTTACAGAGTCATAGAATCACAGATTTATAGGGCCCAAATGAACCACAAGAATCATCTAGTCCAGCCCTTTGCAATATAGAAATCTCTCACCCAACATGGGGCTCAAACCCACGGCCCCAAAATTAAAGGGTTACATCCAAGGACTAAGTGTCTGTTGACCCAGCTGGTTTTGCTCTGTCAGCCCCTTCCTCCTGACACATTATGCATTTGAGCCATTAGAGTAGCTGATTTTATGTTGAATTATCTTTCTCTTCTGTCCATTAAAAACCATGCATTTCATCATCCAGACCCTTGAAGTCTTGTCTGCCTGTTTTGAAGAAGGTAGTTTGTGGGGGAGATCTTTCCAAGCATATGTACGTGTGGGGTGTGTGTGTAAAAAAGTCAAATTGATGCAAAAATGCAGAGGACCAGACTGAAGACTGGATAAATGAGGAACCAATATAGACAGATTTGCCTGACGCCCAGCAGATGGCAGCTGCAGTCTCAAACATTTTGAAGGTATCATGAGAAATCTCAAATAATAACAAGAATAAAATGACGAGGTATGGTAGAAGTAAACGACTAAGAGCAGTTTATATGGGAACTGAAGAAATTCGGACAGATCTAGGAGGGGGTCTTTGAATTTATTTATTGTATAAAATTCATATACTGCTTGATTGTAGAAAACCTCAAAGCACCCAACTCTTGTGCTACTCCATTACCTGAAGGTAGAGAAGCAAAACATATTCTCAGCTCCTTGTTACTGAAAACAGAGGGAGCAAGGACAATGACATAAATGTATTTACTGTTCTCAATGTCATGCGACATGAATGGGTGACATGATGCCTGACTTCCCTGTCGCAGGCTAGGCATGCGAAGCAGGTTCAAAATCCTAACTCAGCCATGTGGTTAACTGGGCAATATTTGAGCTACATTTACTCAAAAGCAGATGGTGGCAGCAGTCATGAAAAGATGCCTGCTTCTTGGGAGAAAAGCAATGACAAACCTAGACAGCATCTTAAAAAGCAGAGACATCACATTGCTGACAAAAATCTGTATAGTTAAAGCTGTGGTTTTCCCAGTAGTGATGTATGGAAGTAAGAGCTGGACTATAAAGAAAACTGACTGCCGAAGAATTGATGCTTTTGAATTATGGTGCTGGAGGAGACTCTTGAGAATCCCATGGACTGCAAGAAGTTCAAACCTATCTATTCTGAAGGAAATCAGCCCTGAGTGCTCACTGGAAGGACAGATCCTGAAGCTGAGGCTCCAATACTTTGGCCACCTCATGAGAAGAGAAGACTCCCTGGAAAAGACCCTGATGTTGGGTAAGACTGAGGGCACAAGGAGAAGGGGACGACAGAGGATGAGATGGTTGGTCAGTGTTCTTGAAGCTACAAACATGAGTTTGACCAAACTGCGGGAGGCAATGGAAGACAGGAGTGCCTGGCATGCTCTTGTCCATGGGGTCACGAAGAGTCAGACATGACTAAACGACTAAACAACAACAACAACAGCCCAACACCCTGTGGCCAAGTTGAATTATGTGCTTCAGGACTTGATTTAAGGCCCTGCCCATAGATGGCAATCTGTAAACATCCCATGAGGAAGTCACTACTAATAGACCATGACATTCAGGATAAGGTCTCATAGATAAGGTGTTCTTTTGAATGTCTGCATATATATGAGTTTGTGTGTGTGTTTGTGTATTAAAGCATGTTGTTCCTGATCAGTTGAAGGCATTTTGGGAGGAAGCCCATTTACTAGATTTTTACCCATTTGGAATAAAACCCATTTGGCCTAAAGAGTTTCAGAAGGAGGCTGCAAGGGCTGGTGCTCTGGGGCCCAAAGGTGAGGCACACCTGTACACACGGTCTGAGGGGCCACTAGCCACCAAAGAGCCTCCATCTTCCCAGCATTCAAGTACAGTTTATTCACTCTCATGTAGCCCTCTGTTGCATTCAGACACAAATTCAGAGCCTTCACAGCTCCTCCTGGTTCAAGTGCTGTGAAGAATTAGAGCTGTGTGTCATCAGTTTACTGGTAAGGGCAGCTAATGCTGTGGGAGATGGAATCAGAATTCAGAATGACCATATCAGATTTTAGAACAAAAAAATCCAAGCTAAAAAAATGAATTTCACTAGGGACCAATGTAAGGTTCTGCACTTAGGCAGGAAGAACCAGGTGCACAAATATAAGATGGGGGGACATCTGGCTTGCTAGCAGTAGATGTGAAAGGGATCTCGGGGTCTTGGTGGACCACAAGCTTAGCATGACTCAACAGATTAATGCAGCAGCAGAAAAGGCGAATGCTATTCTAGGCTGCATCAATGCAATACAATTTGTTGTTGTTTAGTCATGTCTGACTCTTCGTGACCCCATGGACCAGAGCACGCCAGGCACTCCTGTCTTCCACTGCCTCCTGCAGTTTGGTCAAACTGTTAGTGGCTTCGAGAATACTGTCCAACCATCTCGTCCTCTGTCATCCCCTTATCCTTGTGCCCCCAATCTTTCCCAACATCAGGGGCTTTTCCAGGGAGTCTTCTCTTCTCATGAGGTGGCCAAAGTCTTGGAGCCTCAGCTTCAGGATCTGTCTTTCCAGTGAGCACTCAGGGCTGATTTAATTCAGAATAGATAGGTTTGATCTTCTTGCAGTCCATGGGACTCTCAAGAGTCTCCTCCAGCACCATAATTCAAAAGCATCAATTCTTCGGTGATCAGCCTTCTTTATGGTCCAGCTCTCACTTCCATACATCACTCCTGAGAAGATGTTGACAAGCTTGAACATGTTCAGAGTGGTCAACCAAGGGAGGGCAACCAAGATGATCAAGGGTATGGAAGGAATTGGGTGTGTTTGAATGAGTTGGGTACGTTTAGCCTAGAAAAGAGGAGATTGAGAAGAGATATGATAGCCATCTTCAAAAATCTTAAGGGCTGGCACATGGAAGAGGGAACAAGCTTGTTTTCTCCTGCTCTAGAGGGTAGGACTCGAACCAATGGCTTCAAGTTACAAGAAAGGAGATTCCAACTTAAAATATGGGGAAACTTTCTGACAGTAAGAGCTGTTCAACAGTGAAACAATCTCCCTCAGGAGGTTGTAGACTCTCCTACCTTGGAATTTTTAAAGCAGTGGTTGGGTGCTTTAGTTGAGATTCCTGAATTGCAGGGGGTTGGACTAGATGACCCTCAGGGTTACCTTCCAACTCTGCAATTCTATGATTCTATGATCCTTCTTAAATTGTGGTGCCCTGAACTGGACACAATACTCCAAGTCTGGTCTCACTAAGGCATAACAGAGCAGTATTACTCCTTCCCTGTGATCTGGACACTATACTTCTGCAGGTACAGCCTAGAATAGCATTATCTTGGTTTTTTGCTGCTGCATCACACTTTTGACTCATGTTTAGCTTGTGGTCCACCAAGACCCCTAGATCCTTTTCACATGTGCTGCTAGTAAGCCAGGTGCCCCCCATTGTTAATAATAGTAATTAGAGAACTGCTTTTGGGGGGTTTTGTGTGGAAAGGAAAAGAAGTGAACTTGAAACGTATGGGTCTGAAATTGCTCAGTTGAAATTAGAACACTCAGATGTCCTATTAGAATGAATGTTTTGAATGATTTCTTTTATGTAAATGACAGATGGAAAACCAGAAGTCCTGTTGACCTTTCTTTCTTTCTTTCCATTGCTGGCCTCTGTTTTGGATTAACATGAAGGTGGTAAAGGGATGGAAGGAAAGCCCCTGGGTGCATTTTCTTTTCTCTCTTTCTTCGTTTTGGTTTTTATCTAGATTAGTTCATTTTATTGTATTGTATTACAAAAAAGTTTAAATAAAAGCTTATTCAAATAAATAAATTAAGTAGTCCTGCCCTTACAGTGTCCATTTTACAAATCAGAATAATGGACAAAAGGATCCATGTACCTTCTTGCGTTCCTTATGGACTACACTTTGGAGACCCTTACAAAAACCTACATTTTATTCAGCGCTTTCCACTTTCCCTCCTCTGCCCTTTGTTTTTGGTCAGGCATAAAATTTCGTTTTTGAAAGCTGCACTTTTGGAAGGTGGGTTGGAGAAGAAGTTTTTGAACTAACTACAGGCAAGAAGCTGGAATCTTGTAGATATACTTAGCTTTAACATTCATATCCCACACTTTCTCCCAGAAAGCACCTATTAATGCCAATTCATAGTCATCTTTGTTATGTGAGTACCATCTGCTTGTAACATTCTGCCCAGTGACAAAACAGGCATTCTTTTGTCCTAGAAATTCTTGCTGGTTCTAAATGTTAGAGGGAATTCTGCCATATGCAATCAGCAGACTTTCCACTTATTACTGTAATGCCTGCTCTTCCTTATGAAACCTGTAGTTTCTTGTTTCTAACATCCTGCTTTTTCATCTTGCTTGTAAGTGATTAACATGATCCATGCATCTGGGTGATTAATTGTTTGAGAATGTGTACAGGTAAGATGACATGGACTAGAATCGACCAAATTTGGATTACTAGAGGAATGGCACCAAAGATAAAGAAAGTGGAAATCTGCCCCAAAACTTGCTCAGACCATAATGCTGTAAAGATGGAGATGAAGCGAACAACAACCGGTTCCTTTAGATGGAGGATGAATGACCCCCTTTTTAAAGATGAAGAAGTATATAAAAAGGCCCAAAAAACTTTGAGAGACTATTTTGAAATAAATATGGCTACTAATGTTGAAAAAAGAGTAATCTGGGATGCAAGTAAAGCTGTGATGAGAGGGTTTTTGATACAACAGAACGCAATAAAGAAGAGAAGTCGAAATGAGAAAAAAAGATAAAATTTTGGAGAAAATAAAAGAAGGGGAGAAAAAACTGAGAGTAAAGCCAAAGTCGCAGGAGATTTTGAGAGAAATAAAACTTTATCAAGTACAATATATGGAACTGATGAATCAGGAAATTGAATGGAAAATTAAACAAATGAGACAGAAGACATTTGAATCTGCGAATAAATGTGGGAAACTATTGGCTTGGCAATTGAAAAAAAGACAAAAACTGAATACCATCACAAATTTGGAAGTAGAAGGAAAAGACATACATAATCCAATTGAGATTAGAAATTGCTTCCAGAAGTACTTCAAACAATTATATGCACAAGGGCCACAGAATGAAATGGACATTGACCGTTTTTTGAAAACAAATGGATTACAAAAAAAATCTCACAAGAAAGTAAATTAATGTTGAACTGCAAAATATCTGACCAGGAGATAGAAGGTGCCATTCAAAATATGCAATTAGGCAAGTCTCCAGGACCAGATGGGCTGACTTCCAGATATTACAGATCTTTGAAGGAGTGGTTACTACAACCTTTGAAGGAAGTTTGCAATGAAATTTTGGAAGGGAAAAGGGCACCAGAATCGTGGAAAGAGGCTTATATTACACTTATACCGAAAACAGAGACTGAAAAGACTCAACTTAAGAACTACCGTCCCATATCCTTATTAAATGTGGATTACAAAATTTTTGCTGATATTTTGGCTAAGAGACTGAAAAAAGTATTGATCGAAGAGATTCATAAGGACCAAGCGGGCTTTCTACCGGGAAGGCATTTATCAGACAACCTGAGGAACATAATTGACATTTTGGAAAAGTTAGAAGTGAATATAAACACTAAAGCAGTTCTGATATTTGTGGATGCGGAGAAAGCTTTTGACAATATTTCTTGGAGTTTTATGAAAAAGAACTTACAGGGTATGGGGGTAGGCCAAGGTTTTGAAAATGGTATAGGTGCAATATATTCTGAACAAAAGGCTGAAATTAATTGTAAATAATGTGGTTACGGAACAATTTAAGATAGAAAAAGGGACACGACAGGGGTGCCCAATTTCCCCATTGCTTTTTATATAGGTCCTGGAGGTCCTGCTGAATATGATTAGAAAGGACCGGTTGGTTAAAGGTATACAGGTCGGAGCTAAACAGTATAAACTGAGAGCATTTGCAGATGACCTAGTTCTGACGTTACAGGAGCCAGAATCTAGTACTAAAAGAGTATTAGAACTAATTCAAGAGTTTGGTCAGGTGGCAGGATTCAAATTGAACAAGTCAAAAACTAAGGTTTTAGAGAAAAACTTAACATTGACTGAAAGAGAGAAGTTTCAGAATGAAACAGGTTTGTCTGTGGTTAAGAAAGTGAAATACCTGGCGATTAACATGACAGCTAAAAATGGGAATTTGTTTAAAGATAACTATGAAAAATGTTGGACGGAAGTGAAAAAAGATTTAGAAATTTGGTCAAATTTGAAGCTTTCCTTGTTGGGTCGAATTGCAGTTATAAAGATGAATGTATTGCCTAGAATGTTGTTTTTGTTTTAAACATTGCAAATTGTAGACAAGATGGACTGTTTCAAGAAGTGGCAGAAAGATATCTCTAGATTTGTCTGGCAGGGCAAGAAGCCCAGAATAAAATTTAAGATATTAACTGATGCAAAGGAAAGGGGTGGATTTGCCCTGCCAGACTTTAAACTTTATTATGAATCAGCAGCGTTCTGCTGGCTGAAAGATTGGCTGCTTCTTGAGAACACAGACATTTTGGATTTAGAAGGTTTTAACAATGTCTTTGGGTGGCATGCATATTTGTGGTATGACAAGGTTAAAGTACATAAAGCATTTAAAAATCATATTGTCAGGAAAGCATTGTTCAATGTTTGGATTAGATATAAGGACTTATTGGAGAATAAAACCCCAAGGTGGTTGTCACCAATGGAAGCAAAAGCTCAGAAAAAGCTCAATATGGAGGCCAAATGGCCGAAATACTGGGAAATTTTGGAACAAGAAGGAGATAGACTGAAATTGCAGAGTTTTGAAAAATTAAAAGATAAAGTGCGAGACTGGCTTCATTATTACCAGATAATGGAGGCTTACAATATAGATAAGAAAGTCGGCTTCCAGGTGGAAAAATCTAAATTGGAAACAGAACTGTTAGAATCCAAAATTAAGATTTTGTCAAAAATGTATAACTTGCTGCTGAAATGGAATACTCAGGATGAGATGGTTAAATCTGCTATGATTAAATGGGCACAAGATGTGGGACATAACATTATGTTTGCTGACTGGGAACAGTTGTGGTCCACCTGTATGAAATTTACGGCATGTAATGCCTTAAGAGAAAATATTATGAAAATGATATATAGGTGGTACATGACCCCAGTCAGGCTTGCAAAAATTTACCATTTGCCCGATAATAAATGTTGGAAATGCAAAGAAAATGAAGGTACATTCTTTCACCTTTGGTGGACGTGCCCTAGGATTAAGGCTTTCTGGGAAATGATCCATAATGAACTGAAAAAGGTATTTAAATATACCTTTCTGAAGAAACCAGAGGCCTTTCTCCTGGGCATGGTCGGCCAATTGGTGCCAAAGAAGGATAGAACTTTCTTTATGTATGCTACAACAGCAGCAAGCATACTTATCGCAAAGTATTGGAAGACGCAAGATTTACCCACTCTGGAAGAATGGCAGATGAAGATGATTGACTGTATGGGATTGGCAGAAATGACTGGCAGAATTCGTGACCAGGGAGAAGAGTCGGCAGAAGAAGATTGGAAGAAATTCAAGGACTATTTACAGAAACATTGTAAAATTAATGAATGTTGAACGATGTTGGATAGAAATTAAGGGGTTTCTAGCTGTAATGCGATATGGGGGAAAAAAATAGGGTATAGAAATAGGCTAAAATTATGGATAAGGATTTGCAGAACTAACAATTTGAATTGGAATACAAGAAGGGGAGGTATGAGGAGGTCAGTGAAATATGTTATTGAAAATTAAGTATTGTGAACTTTATGTGTTTTTAAACTTTTTTGCTTTTTTCTTTCTGATTTTTTTTATTGTATTAAATTTGAAAATCTTAATAAATGTCTTTTTTTAAAAAAAAGAGAGAATGTGTACAGTTAAACCTTAAAGCAATTACCAAAGGAAGGAAGGAAGGAAGGAAGGGAGAATTAGTAGAACAAGAAATCATATTGATTTTAAAGAAATTTATTTCAATGTTTGTTTTTATTATCAATAACATTTCATTCCTGCCCTTCACAATAATATCCTAAGAGACATTATAAGAATCTTATCATACAAGCCTATACCTGTGACACTCTTCATCCAAATTAACCTTATTTTTCTCTCCCTCTTATTCTTTTACCTACAAAAGTTATTCATAATCATCATAAATCTTGAGACATGGTTCTGTGGAGAAGCAATTGTTTATAATCTTCATGTTGTGCATTGATCATTTCCTATTTTTTATAAGCTTTTCCCTTATTTTTGAAACTAGGCAGTATATATACCAGTTTTTCAAGAGTGATTTGAATCACAAAATGGATCAGTCCTGTGTCTTGAGACTGTAAAAAGGAAGGAAATAGTTACCGGTATTTGCTGATTGTTTCTCTAAATTTAGAAATCAGCATGGGCAGGCCATAGGACCTACCATAATAAATGAATGACTGCTGTTTCGTCTATTGGCTAAATATCACTTGTTCCAGGTAGAACAATATGCTGTGCTTTCTTGTTTTCGAAACTGCTGGTCTTAACATTTTGAAAACTTCTTTTTAATTTCTCTTTTTATTGGTACACAATGGATGTTTTATGTAACCTGCTTGGGGGTTCTGATGACTTAATGGGACATAGAATAAATAAACATGCAGTTGCCATTTGTAGCTCAAGTATAACAATATTTCTATATTTTGTTTGGTTCTGAAGCTAACTTAAAGTTAGTCAAGTGCTTCCATTTGGAAAAGTGGTTTTGCCAGTTCTCTCTGCAAGCCTCTATTTTTCTTTCTTTCTTTAAAACACCTGCTGCTTTCTCTTCAGTTGAGCAAGTATTCTAGGCATCTTCAAGGTTTTCTCCACAAATTATCCACTTTTAGGTGTGTTTTATGCCTGGAGAGACTTTAAATGGGTTCTAACTGATGATCTGATTGATTGTTATAGCTAGCTAGCATCACCTGTAATCCTTTCCACCTTTCAATCTTGGCCCACTGGGGTTGGTGGGGAGATTAGGATGTGGTCAGCTGTGGGCTGCAGTGCAGCTTCTCAAACATTTTTTTCCTGGTAAACTCGGGGTCATTTTTTTTGTCCAAATGGTTGTCCTCTTCTAAATGCCAGTTGATGCACATGATTTACTGTTATCTATGATGTGTTTATGGACTTAATTGCACTTGCAGCTGTATCCATAAACTTCAGGTACCTTCTAAGTATGGTGTGCCTGAGAATTGCAGGTGTCCAACCAGTATGCATTGCTAGCTTATGAACAAGACCATCGTCAATGGCGTCAGGTATAGGTTGCATGCAATCAGGATTCTTCAGCTGTGACTTCAACTTATTGGCCAGAAACTCTGTTGCTGGCCACAAGTACCAAGTTAGCTCCGGTTTCTTGGGAAATAAAGTTTCCTGCAGGTATTCCAAAAATATCCTAAATGAAAAAAGTCCCTCTGCAAGGAATTCCAGGCATGCTTCCTTTTCAAATGTAGAGGGGTAGCATTTACTTTCGCTATGGATCTCTGGGATAAGCAAATGTTCCTGAGGCAGATGACTCCAATTGGTATCACATGTGCCTCGCAGATTACACAGCGTTTTATACAACTTGGTAGTCTTTTTTATTAGCCAGATAGCCAAAGGTAAGGCTTCAGGAGTGGCACCTAATTCTTCCTCAAAAGGCATGCTAGCAGTCTGAGCCTCAGCCATGATGAAAAGCATGGCAGCAGTGGCAGTGCAAAGAAGAACATTCATTGTCTTCTCTTCCGGCTTTACTCTTCCCTTTATCTCTCGCTTGTACCTTTGTGTCTAACGGTGCTGGCTGGCTGGATGTAGCAATTCCTTATGAGGCAAGGATTTCAGTATTCACCTTACGAGGGCACCTGACAGAAATAGCATGGATAAAAATACAACAGTGAATGTAGAGCAGAACAGAAATGACAACTAAAAGCAGGAGAATAAATAAGGTGTTTTTCTGTCTCTGGAGGGCATATGCAGCCATCATGGCCATTGTTGGAGCTACTACAGTGGTACCTTGGGTTAAGAACTTAATTCGTGCTGGAGGTCCATTCTTAACCTGAAACTGTTCTCAACCTGAGGTACCACTTTAGCTAATGGGGCCTCCCGCTGCTTCTGCGCGATTTCTGTTCTCATCCTGAAGCAAAGTTCTTAACCCGAGGTACTATTTCTGGGTTAGCAGGTCTGTAACCTGAAGCGTCTGTAACCTGAAGCATCTGTAACCCGAGGAACCACTGTATTAGATAAAATAAAGCAACTGCCTCAGGTAGCATATTTGAGAGGGGCACTGTTTTGCTTGTGTCGGTCAGTACGATGCCTTGGGCCACCTCTAATCATTTATTGACTTATTCACCATGAGTAAGTGTAATCTTTTTCTAAATCCATCCCTGACCATTGCTGTCACTAAACCTTTTATGACAAATTCTCCTGCACACCTGGGACTTGGGACTAGTAGTTGCCTCAAAGCCAAAGTTACATCAAAAGAATCTACCGAGCCTAGTGAAATCGAACTCACATTGTTACGCGTATATTAGCCTCCACAAACTTATACAAGGTGCTAAGCCATAACTTTTGAAACAGCAAGTCTCCTTTTGCCTGGAAACAGATTGCTAGCCGGTGAAGCTGTTCTAGCAATGAAGTGTCATGCTCCCCATAACCAGCCCCTGTCAACGGTCTGGCTGCAGGTCTTTGAACCAGTTGAAGTTTCTGAGCACCTTCCTAAGGCATTCCCACATACAGCACATTACAATAATCCAAACGGGATGTAGGGAAGACATGTGTCACTTTGGGCAACTCATTCACCTCAAGGAACAGGCGGAATTGGTGCACTAGCCTTAACTGCAAATCCACTCCTATCCACTGCAGAAACCTAGACAGCCATGTTCAGGGCTACAGCCAGGAGCATGCCCAGACCGTAAACCCGTGTCTTCAGGAGAAGTATTATTCCCTCTAGCATAGGCTGAATCCCCTTTCCCTGTTCTGTGTCCTGACTGAACAAAAGCACTTCTGAAAGGAGCATTCTGCTGATTCAATTTCCCGCTTCAAGGGAAAGGATATTCGCTTCCAACCTGAGCTAGCATACTCACATTCCCAAAAAGAAAGGAAAAGATGTCTCTGATGGTCACAACAGGTGTTTTCAGCTTTATCAAATAAGATTCGGGAAGCTTTTGTTGGGTTTCCTTTTTATAGGCTACTTCGTGCATTTAATTGTAGTATTTCATCCTACACACACCCCTCCATTTTTCTGTTAACTGAATCCAACTTTAATAATATCAGGAACATTGCACTCCTGTGGGATGTTGTTGTTGTTCCTCGACACACCTCACTTCTTTGATAGCCTCTATCTCCCACCAATGTACCAGATCACAGAAACCATCCTCTTTCTACTTTATTTAAATTATCAGCTCTCATTAATTGGGTTTGGTTCAAATTCTACCCTCACACCCGCAACCAGCTTTCTATCTATATTTGGAACAGACGGATGTCCCCCATCCACCCACCCAAGGTGGTGCAGCTTTCAAAAACAGAAGGCGCCTGCTGTTAGCAGGCAATCCCAGCCACAGAGGGCACTATGACTTCTAACGACAAATACATATCCAAGAGTACCTGCAAGCTACACACTTCAGAAGGAGTGCAACCTTATCCCAAACAGAGAACTTGCCTATCTCCCGAATAAGGGAGTCACCCAAATAGCCTCCATCTTCCCAGTATTCAAGTACAGTTTACTCACTCTCATGTAGTCCTCTGTTGCATTCAGACACAAATTCAGAGCCTTCACAGCTCCTCCTGGTTCAGGTGTTGTGGAGAATTAGAGTTGTGTGTCATCAGCTTACTGGTAAGGGCAGCTAATCCTGTGGGAGATGGAATCAGAATTCAAAACGACCGTTATCAGATTGGAGAAGTAAAAAATCCAAGCTAAAAAAATGAATTTCACTAGGGACCAATGTAAGGTTCTGCACTTAGGCAGGAAGAACCAGGTGCACAAATATAAGATGGGGGACACCTGGCTTGCTAGCAGTAGATGTCAAAAGGATCTCGGGGTCTTGGTGGACCACAAACTTAGCATGACTCAACAGCAGAAAAGGCCAATGCTATTCTAGGCTACATCAATACAATACAATTTGTTGTTGTTTAGTCCTTTAGTTGTGTCCGACCCTTCGTGACCCCATGGACCAGAGCACGCCAGGCACTCCTGTCTTCCACTGCCTCCCGCAGTTTGGTCAAACTCATGTTAGTGGCTTCGAGAATACTGTCCAATCATCTCGTCCTCTGTCATCCCCTTCTTGTACCCCCAAACTTTCCCAACATCAGAATCTTTTCCAGGGAGTCTTCTCTTCTCATGAGGTGGCCAAAGTATTGGAGCCTCAGCTTCAGGATCTGTCCTTCCAGTGAGCACACAGGACTGATTTCCTTCAGAATGGATAGCTTTGATCTTCTTGCAGTCCATGGGACTCTCCAGCACCATAATTCAAAAGCATCCATTCTTTGGCAATCAGCCTTCTTTATGGTCCAGCTCTCACTTCCATACATCACTCCTTAGAAGATGTTGACAAGCTCGAACATGTTCAGAGTGGTCAACCAAGGGAGGGCAACCAAGATGATCAAGGGTATGGAAGGAATTGGGTGTGTTTGAATGAGTTGGGTATGTTTAGCCTAGAAAAGAGGAGATTGAGAAGAGATATGATAGCCATCTTCAAAAATCTTAAGGGCTGTCACATGGAAGAGGGAACAAGCTTGTTTTCTCCTGCTCTAGAGGGTAGGACTCGAACCAATGGCTTCAAGTTACAAGAAAGGAGATTCCAACTAAACATATGGAAAAACTTTCTGACAGTAAGAGCTGTTCAACAGTGAAACAATCTTCCTCAGGAGGTTGTGGACTCTCCTTCCTTGGAATTTTTAAAGCAGTGGTTGGGTGCTTTAGTTGAGATTCCTGAATTGCAGGAGGTTGGACTGGATGACCCTCAGGGTTACCTTCCAACTCTGCAATTCTATGATTCTATGATCCTTCTTAAATTGTGGTGCCCAGAACTGGGCACAAAACTCCAAGTGTGGTCTCACTAAGGCATAACAGAGCAGTATTACTCCTTCCCTGTGATCTGGACACTATACTTCTGCTGGTACAGCCTAGAATAGCATTATCGTGGTTTTTTGCTGCTGCAGCACACTTTTGACTCACGTTTAGCTTGTGGTCCACCAAGACCCCTAGATCCTTTTCACATGTACTGCTAGTAAGCCAGGTGGCCCCATTGTTGATAAGAGTAATTAGAGAACTGCTTTTGGGTTTTTTTGTGTGGAAAGGAAAAGAAGTGAACTTGAAACGTTTGGGTCTGGAATTGCTCAGTTGAAAATAGAACACTCAGATGTCCTATTAGAATGAATGTTTTGAATGATTTCTTTTATGTAAATGACAGGTGGAAAACCAGAATTCCTGTTTACCTTCCTTCCTTCCTTCCTTCC
This sequence comes from Podarcis raffonei, assembly GCF_027172205.1. NCBI lineage: Eukaryota > Metazoa > Chordata > Lepidosauria > Squamata > Lacertidae > Podarcis > Podarcis raffonei. The sequence continues at coordinate 117,003,722 of NC_070604.1, read as the reverse complement.
TTCCTTCCTTCCTTTCTTTCTTTCTTTCTTTCTTCCCCCATGTTACTTACATTCCTTCTTTTTATCTTGTTCCTTATTTCTATTTTATTTTCTCTTCCATTGCTGGCCTCTGTTTTGGATTAACATGAAGGTGGTAAAGGGATGGAAGGAAAGCCCCTGGGTGCATTTTCTTTTCTCTCTTTCTTCGTTTTGGTTTTTATCTAGATTAGTTCATTTTATTGTATTGTATTACAAAAAAGTTTTAATAAAAGCTTATTCAAGTAAATAAATTAAGTAGTCCTGCCCTTACAGTGTCCATTTTATTGCTATTTCTGTTTTGGTTTTTGTTTTTTTACAAATCAGAATAATGAACAAAAGAATCCATGTACCTTCGTATGTTCCTTATGGACTACACTTTGGAGGCCCTTACAAAAACCTACATTTTATTCAGCGCTTTACACTTTCCCTCCTCTGCCCTTTGTTTTTGGTCAGGCATAAAATTTCGTTTTTCAAACTGCACTTTTGGAAGGTGGGTTGGAGAAGACGTTTTTGAACTAACTACAGGCAAGAAGCTGGAATCTTGTAAATATACTTAGCTTTAACATTCATATCCCATACTTTCTCCCAGAAAGCAGCTATTAATGCCAGTTCATAGTCATCTTTGTTATGTGAGTACCTTCTGCTTGTAACATTCCTAGAAATTCTTGCTGGTTCTAAATGTTAGAGGGAATTCTGCCATATGCAATCAGCACACTTTCCACTTATTAATGCCTGCTCTTCCTTATGAAACCTGTAGTTTCTTGTTTCTAACATCCTGCTTTTTCATCTTGCTTGTAAGTGATTAACATGATCCATGCATCTGGGTGATTAATTGATTGAGAATGTGTACAGCTAAACCTTAAAGCAATTACGGAAGGAAGGAAGGAAGGAAGGAAGGAAGGAAGGAAGGAAGGAAGGAAGGGAGAATTAGTAGAACAAGAAATCACATTGATTTTAAAGAAATTTATTTCAATGTTTGTTTTTATTATCAATAACATTTCATTCCTGCCCATCACAATAATATCCTAGGAGACATTATAACAATCTTATCATACAAGCCTATACCTGTGACACTCTTCATCCAAATTAACCTTATTTTTCTCTCCCTCTTATTCTTTTACCTACAAAAGTTATTCATAATCATCATAAATCTTGAGACATGGTTCTGTGGAGAAGCAATTGTTTATAATCTTCATGTTGTGCATTGATCATTTCCTATTTTTTATAAGTTTTTCCCTGATTTTTGAAACTAGGCAGTATATATACCAGTTTTTCAAGAGTGATTTGAATCACAAAATGGATCAGTCCTGTCTCTTGAGACTGTAAAAAAGAAGGAAATAGTTATTTGTTGGTTGTTTCTCTGAATTTAGAAATCAGCATGGGCAGGCCATAGGACCTACCATAATAAATGAATGACTGCTGTTTCGTCTCTTAGCTAAATATCACCTGTTCCAGGTAGAACAATATGCTGTGCTTTCTTGTTTTCGAAACTGCTGGTTTTAAAATTTTGAAAACTTCTTTTTAATTTCTCTTTTTATTGGTACACAATGGATGTTTTATGTAACCTGCTTGGGGGTTCTGATGACTTAATGGGACATAGAATAAATAAACATGCAGTTGCCATTTGTGGCTCAAGTATAACAATATTTCTATATTTCTATATTTTGTTTGGGTCATTAGGAAGCACTGGAAAAGTGGTTTTGCCAGTTTTCTCTGCGAGCCTCTATTTTTCTTTCTTTCCAATGACTGAAGTTTGCATTCAAAGCACTTTAAACACCTGCTGCTTTCTCTTCAGTTGAGCAAGTATTCTAGGCATCTTCAAGGTTTTCTCCACAAATTATCCACTTTTAGGTGTGTTTTATGCCTGGAGAGACTTTAAATGGGTTCTAACTGATGATCTGATTGATTGTTATACCTGTACTCCTTTCCACCTCTCAATCTTGGCCCACTGGGGAGATTAGGATGTGGTCAGCTGTGGGCTGCAGTGCAGCTTCTCAAACATTTATTTCTTGGTAAACCCAAGGTCATTTTTTTTGTCCAAATGGTTGTCCTCTTCTAAATGCCAGTTGATGCACATGATTTACTGTTATCTATGATGTGTTTATGGACTGAATTGCACTTGCAGCTGTATCCATAAACTTCAGGTACCTTCTAAGTATGGTGTGCCTGAGAATTGCAGGTGTCCAACCAGTATGCATTGCTAGCTTATGGGCAAGATTATCGTCAATGGTGTCAGGTATAGGTTTCATGCCATCAGGATTCTTCAGCTGTGACTTCAAGTTATTGGCCAGAAACTCTGTTGCTGGCCACAAGTACCGAGTTAGCTCCGGTTTCTTGGGAAATAAAGTTTCCTGCAGGTATTCCAAAAATATCCTAAATGAAAAAAGTCCCTCTGCAAGGAGTTGCAGGCATGCTTCCTTTTCAAATGTAGAGGGGGAGCATTTACTTTCGCTATGGATCTCTGGGATAAGCAAATGTTCCTGAGGCAGATGACTCCAATCGGTATTACATGTGCCTCGCAGATTACACAGCGTTTTATATAACTTGGTAGTCTTTTTTATTAGCCAGGTAGCCAAAGGTAAGGCTTCAGGAGTGGCACCTAATTCTTTCTCAAAAGGCATGCTAGCAGTCTGAGCCTCAGCCATGATGAAAAGCATGGCAGCAGTGGCAGTGCAAAGAAGAACATTCATTGTCTTCTCTTCCGGCTTTACTCTTCCCTTTATCTCTCGCTTGTAGCTTTGTATCTTACAGCGCCGGCTGGCTGGATGTAGCAATTCCTTATGAGGCAAAGATTTCAGTATTCACCCTACGAGGGCACCTGACAGAAATAACATGGATAAAAATACAACAGTGAATGTAGAGCAGAACAGAAATGAGAACTAAAAGCAGGAGAATAAATAAGGTGTTTTTCTGTCTCTGGAGGGCATATGCAGCCATAATGGCCATTGTTGGAGCTACTACAGTGGTACCTCGGGTTAAGAGCTTAATTCGTTCTGGAGGTCCATTCTTAACCTGAAACTGTTCTTAACCTGAAGTACCACTTTAGCTAATGGGGCCTCCCGCTGCCACCACATGATTTCTGTACTTATCCTGAAGCAAAGTTCTTAACCTGCGGTACTATGTCTGGGTTAGCAGAGTCTGTAACCTGAAGCACCTGTAACCTGAAGCATCTGTAACCTGAGGTACCACTTTATTAGATAAAATAAAGCAACTGCCTCAGGTAGCATATTTGAGAGGGGCACTGTTTAGCTTGTCTCGGGCAGTACAATGCCTTGGGCCACCTCTAATTATGTATTTACTTATCCACCATGAGTAAGTCTAATCTTTTTCTAAATCCACCCTTGTCCATTGCTATCACTAAACCTTTTATGACAAATTCTCCTGCGCACCTGGGACTTGGGACTAGTAGTTGCCTCAAAGCCAAAGTTTCATCAAAAGAATCTACCGAGCCTAGTGAAATCGAACTCACATTGTTACGCGTATATTAGCCTCCACAAACTTATACAAGGTGCTAAGCCATAACTTTTGACACAGCAAGTCTCCTTTTGCCTGGAAACAGATTGCTAGCCGGTGAAGCTGTTCTAGCAATGAAGTGTCATGCTCCCCATAACCAGCCCCTGTCAACGGTCTGGCTGCAGGTCTTTGAACCAGTTGAACTTTCTGAGCACCTTCCTAAGGCATTCCCACATACAGCACATTACAATAATCCAAACGGGATGTAGGGAAGACATGTGTCACTTTGGGCAACTCATTCACCTCAAGGAACAGGCGGAATTGGTGCACTAGCCTTAACTGCAAATCCACTCCTATCCACTGCAGAAACCTAGACAGCCACGTTCAGGGCTGCAGCCAGGAGCGTGCCCAGACCGTGAACCCGTGTCTTCAGGAGAAGTATTATTCCCTCTAGCATAGGCTGAATCCCCTTTCCCTGTTCTGTGTCCTGACTGAACAAAAGCACTTCTGAAAGGAGCATTCTGCTGATTCAATTTCCCGCTTCAAGGGAAAGGATATTCGCTTCCAACCTGAGCTAGCATACTCACATTCCCAAAAAGAAAGGAAAAGATGTCTCTGATGGTCACAACAGGTGTTTTCAGCTTTATCAAATAAGATTCGGGAAGATTTTGTTGGGTTTCCTTTTTATAGGCTACTTCGTGCATTTAATTGTAGTATTTCATCCTACACACACCCCTCCATTTTTCTGTTAACTGAATCCAACTTTAATAATTTCAGGAACATTCCACTCCTGTGGGATGTTGTTGTTGTTCCTCGACACACCTCACTTCTTTGATAGCCTCTATCTCCCACCAATGTACCAGATCACAGAAACCATCCTCTTTCTACTTTATTTAAATTATCAGCTCTCTTTAATTGGGTTTGGTTTAAACCCAATTTCCTCTTGTTAGGAAAGCATTTTCAAAAAAAAAAAAAATACCTTTGAACAAACATACAACAAATTGCAGTTTTCCCCTGTCCCCCATAACAACTCCAGCTAGGTCCTGTTGTATTAGTAATCATAAAAAAACACATGAATTCAATAGCTGCCAATCTAAAAAGTGTCATTCCATGGGTTCACGTGTGTCTTGGATGGTTTATAAGCATGTTCATTCTTCGTTGGAGATGAAATGAAATTGAACCATGTTTTATAAAAGCTTTATAGATTCTTACATTGACAACCTTTCCATCAATTTTATCTGGATATTAGTTCGCATAACAATGCAAGTTGTAAGATGCAAAATTAAGTCTCTGACCCTAATAATAGATATTATTTGAGTATTTCATCCTCAAATACTGAAATTAGTGCCATTTTGGGATCTAAAGTAGTCAACTAAGATGTAATGTGCTCTATTTCCTGAATTATCTGCAATGAGAAAGGATCAATCAGTGGGCAGTCCTACTACATGTGTATAAATGTTCCATCATTCTCACAGTTTCTCCAACATTGTGGAGAGGTCATTTTGTCCATTTTACTTACTAATGTGTTGTGCAGTTACCATCTGTGGGTTAGCTTTAAGGTGTTTTCTCATACACGAACAGAAATAGTTCAAAAGTGATTTTTTTTGGCCACATTATTTCCAATAAAGTATCATCAATCTCTTGTCCCAAGTCTCTTTCCTGTCTTGTTTTCCACTTGGATAATTTTGCCATTGAAAGATTAGCAACACTTTATAAATTACCGTATTTTTCGCTCCATAAGACGTACCTGACAATAAGACGCACCTAGTTTTTAGAGGAGGAAAACAAGAAAAAAAATATTCTGAACGAAACAGTGGGTGTATGATTTTTGTGGTTCATGCTGTGGCCACAGACATGATATGTGATTTGACGGCGAGTTTGGGGTAGCCCAATGCAAAAATTCTGAGGATCCATATGGATCTGTCCTTTGTAACCACGTTTTTGCGCCATTGAGGCCCCACGAAACAGTGGATGCGTGATGTTTTGGGTGCAGGCTGTAGCCATGGACATGCTATGCGATCTGATGGTGAATTTGGGGTGACCCAATGCAAAAATTTGCTCCTCCTTTTCTTCTAATTTCTCTCTTCGTTGCTTGTTTAAGTATTCTTGTCTCCTCTCCTTGCAAGTTCGCTGTCTTTACCTCCCCCAGTCCCCTGGCAGCCTCCTTTACCAGCAGCCTTATCTCCTTCCCAATCCTTGCCGATCAGAGGCTTTGTTTCAACACCCACTTTCTAAAAACAACAACAGCATGATCTGCTTTTCACCCCCGGGCAATTCGGCTCCAGGGACCACACATTCGCTCCATAAGACGCACAGACATTTCCCCTTACTTTTTAGGAGGAAAAAAGTGTGTCTTATGGAGCGAAAAATACGGTAAATAAGTTAAGACTTTGCCTCTAGGGTCTGACATATATAGTATAAAGCATTTTCAAAGAAAACAATTTCCAAACATGGTTAATGACTTTGTCCCTTGTCTGCAGAATGGAAATGACTTGATGGATTAACATGCAGTTGTAGATGTTTTGAACCATTTGTTGTATAGCTATTCCAGACAAAGGAGTGCCTCCTTTGTAAATGTATTTAAGCCCTATTGGCCCACCTTTTCCCATTTGTCAAAAGGGAACACTCTATCTGTGCTATAGAAAATAGGATGACATACTAATGGTGGCTCAATGCTCATACCAAGAACTAACTTAGTTGGTCTTTAAGGTGCTACTGGAAGGAAAAAAAAATTTTGTTTATACTAATGGTGTTACAGGAGAAGGGTTATCTGTCTCACGAATTGTTTGTTGTTATTATTAACCTCCCAACAGGACCTCTCTTACTGAATTCTACTGATTTGGATTTGACCAAGCTATTTTTGGTGGTCCCTGAATTAACAGCGGCATCCTATGGAGGTGGATTGCTGCATGCTTCTACATGATGTTAAATACAGCCACACTGCCTCTTATGTACTACCAACCTTACTGTGTACTTGTGAAACATGGACCACTTATAAACGCCATCTCCAACTCCTAGAAAGATTCCATCAATGGTGTCTCCGAAAAATGTTACACATCACTTGGGAAGACAGGCGAACTAATATCAGTGTACTGGAAGAAGCAAAGATCACCAATGTTTCAGCAATGATTTTTCAACATCAACTTCGTTGGACCAGTCATGTTGTTCGGATGCCTGATTATCGTCTTCCAAAGCAACTACTCTATTCCAAACTTTAAAATGGAAAGTGTAATGCTGGTGGTCAACAAAAGAGGTTTAAAGACTGTCTCAAGGCAAATCTAAAACAATGTAGTATAAACACCAACAATTGGGAAACACTGGCCTGCCGAGTGCTCCTTTACCAAAGGTGTCATGGGCTTTGAAGATAGTCAAACTCAGGACGCAAGGGAGAAATGTGCTAAGAGGAAGGCACGCTTGGCTAACCCTCGCTGTGATCAGTTCCCACCCAGAAACCTATATCCCCATTGTGGAAGGATGTGTGGATCCAGAATTGGCCTCCACAGTCACTTACGGACTCATTGTTAATACTGTGTTTGTGGAAGACACTCTTACTTGGCTATGAGTCATCGCCAAAGAAGAAGTTAATATAATGTTTTTATATTGTAATCTTGAACTGTTATTGGGATGTATAATTTTTCAAATAATGTTTTACCAGTTTTGTTGTTTTCTATCTTCTGTAGCTATTGATAAACCTCTAGAAATATAGGAGGTATGGCAGTACCATCATTTTTATAGTTGCAATTTGGCCCAACCAAGGCAGTGTTCCTGTACTCCAGGTTTTTAGTTTTTGGATCACCAACAAAAACTAAAATTTTCAAAATTCTGGAGGCTCCTTCAAAGGATAACTCCTAGAAATTTAAAATGTTTTTGACAAAGTTTGAGGCCAGTGGAGTGCTGACAAGCCCCTTATATCAGCTGTGGCTGGTTTGACAGCTATAACCTTTCCTGGATCGGGAAAGCCTTGCCACAGTAGCTCACATGTTAGTTACTTCAAGACTAGAATAATGCAATGCACTCTATGTGGGGCTTCGTCCCATGCTTGCCCCAGAAGCTGCAGTTTGTACAATCAAAAAAATCCAAGCCATCTCAGAACGGATAAGGGAAGGCTAGGACTGGGATAAATTGTGTTCGCTGAGCCCGTATTTTATACAGTCTGTATATGATGTTTGTTTGTTAATGTGAGGTGTGATATGCCTAATAAAGGATTTTGAATTGAATTGAATTGAATTGATAAGGGAAGGCTATTCATTACATTAGTTTTCCCTCTCTACCACCCGGGGGGGCAGCTTCTCAAGATGATTGAGGGGGCCCAACACGACGTCCTGATGCCATGCATGCAATGTTGTAAAGAGCCGGGGGCAGAGTTGAATGCCCTCTGAACACTGAGGGAGCCCCATCCCTCTAAAAAAAAAAAAAACATTGAGGGGGCCAAAAGTACATCAATGCCTAGGAACTGGTGCCTAAGCTACCTCCTGAACAAGAAAATGCCAATCCTCAGAATGATGCAATAAGTGACTTCTTGGCTCTTGATCAAGACCAAGTAAAATTACGATCTAATCTCTCGCTTTTATCTAAGTGACTAGTTATAAATGTGACTCTCCCTACCTATCTTAGTCACTACCTGCAAATATGGTGCTCTTAAGACTCTATCTAGTGATCCCAAGACAAGTGGTGAATTAATATAGACTAGAAAGAAACTTCACTTAATTACATTGAGGTACTGCTTCTATGGTGGCGCTGTGGGTTAAACCACAGAGCCTAGGACTTGCCGATCAGAAGGTTAGCAGTTTGAATCCCCGCAACAGGGTGAGCTCCCATTGCTCAGTCCCTGCTCCTGCCAACCTAGCAGTTCGAAAGCACATCAAAGTGCAAGTAGATAAATAGGTACAGCTCTGGTGGGAAGGTAAATGGGGTTTCCGTGCGCTGCTCTGGTTCGCCAGAAGTGGCTTAGTCATGCTGGCCACATGACCCGGAAGCGAGATGAGAGTTGCAACCCCAGAGTTGGTCACGACTGGACCTAATGGTCAGGGGTCCCTTTACCTTTACTGCTTCTATTAATTCTGGATATAAAGGAAGTTGAATATATGTTTTTGGAGTACTTATTTTTTTACTCAACTCTCTGTTGTATGCTCTGTTCTCAGATGTGCAGGCATTTGCAAAATTTGGAAACGGGGTAAAGAGACATCTACTGAATATCACGATCTAATCATTGATTAAAGAAACATTCATCATTTATAAGAATATAGTGTCCCAAAGTAGGCAGGAATCTTTGACTTTAACATGTTTTACTGAAGAGCAACTTGACTTTCTGAGCAAGCTTGGTTCATTGCTTCAAATCAGTTTGGATTAAGAGCTGTGTCCAAAGGAAGGCACATGTGAAGGTTGTTTGGATTTCAACATTGGCCTTCCAGAGATCACCACAGATCCCCTTCCCACAGCGTTTGAGAAAGAAAACCACCTGATAAGCCTTTCAAGTGGTCTTACTGCTTTTCAGACATCTCCAGAATATTTGCAAGAAACTTGCAATATTTGCAAGAAACTGTGTCACAACTGCCTAAATATCTATGGCGAACAACAGAGAACCTGGCAAATGGCCATTTTGTGACTATTTTTGTTTTTAACAGATCAAAGTTAAGGACACAAGGATCACTGTCCTTCTTTTGTCCCTCATAGCCTAAACCCTGGAGGCCCTTGCACAACCTACTTAAGTACCTTATCACCTACACCAGATTTCAACATTTGATTCCAAGTTTCCCACTTTCACCGGTGTGTCCTCTATTTTGGTCAGGCATAAAGTTCCGTTTTTGGATGCTAGGTTGGGGAAGATGTTGTTCTTCTAAATATAGGCAGAAACTAGAATCTTCCCAATAAGCTTTAGTGTAATCTTTACATCCCATCTTTTCTCACTACAACAACCTAGTAATGTCAGTGAAATGAAATCCATATTAATATGTGCCTATTTGCATGCCTCTGAAGACATGTTTGCTTGGATTGATGTGACTTCACTAAATGCCTATAACTAAATTTGGGACACGGGTGGCGCTGTGGGTTAAACCACAGAGCCTAGGGCTTGCCGATCAGAAGGTTGGCGATTTGAATCCCCATGGCAGGGTGAGCTCTCATCGCTTGGTCCCTGCTCCTGCCAACCTAACAGTTCGAAAGCACGTCAAAGTTCAAGTAGATAAATAGATACCGCTCCGGTGGGAAGGTAAACGGCGTTTCCGTGTGCTGCTCTGGTTCGCCAGAAGCAGCTTAGTCATGCTGGCCACATGATCCGGAAGCTGTACACTGGCTCCCTTGGCCAATAAAGCAAGATGAGCGCTGCAACCCCAGAGTCGGCCACAATTGGACCTAATAGTCAGGGGTCCCTTTACGTTTACTAAATTTGACACGGGGATTCCTGAGGTGGAGGAGATAGCCTTTGTCTACATTTGGACAACAGACACCATGTTGAATCAACATGGCAGGTCAAACTAACCTTAATTAAATAATAATAACAGTTTTACTATTTATACCCTGCCCATCTGGCTGAGTCCCCCCAGCCTATTTGGGCAGCTTCCAGCAAAATATAAAAATAATAATAAAATGCCAAACATTAAAAACATCCCAATACAGGGCTAAATAGTAGTTTACACACACACACACACACACAGAGAGAGAGAGAGAGAGAGAGAGAGAGAGAGAGAGAGAGAGAGAGAGAGAGATTTGGGGCTGAATCAGGTGGGCTCTTCCCACTTGCAAAATATAATTTTGTAGTATGAGGTAAGTGTAGTTTTCTGCTATGGTTTGCTAGCATTTTAGAAACAGATTGCTTAACATCTAGATCTTGAATGCTCAGGCAAAGGATTCTCCACCAGCGACTTTAAGCCATTGGCCAGGTTCTCTCTTGCTGACCATATATGTCTCACTGCTAATTAAAGTTTCTTGCACACATTCCAGTAATGTTGGAAAGCAAAAAGACCACTTGAAAGCCATATCAACCAGGTTTACTTTTCCAATGTGTGTGTAGATTGAGGTGTCGTTTCTAATGCTGTGAACTCGAGAAAGCAGAAACTGAACAAACGAACAGCATTGTGGGGAGCCAGCGTGGTGTGGTGGTTAAGAGCGGTGGACTCGTAATCTGGCGAACCAGGTTCTCTTCCCCACTCCTCCACATGCAGCTGCTGGGTGACCTTGGGCTAGTCACACTTCTCTGAAGTCTCTCAGCCCCACTCACCTCACAGAGTGTTTGTTGTGGGGGAGGAAGGGAAAGGAGAATGTTAGCCGCTTTGAGACTCCTTAAGGGGAGTGAAAGGTGGGATATCAAGTCCAAACTCTTCTTCTTCATTTACATGTGCCTTGCTTTGCACACAGCTTTTTGACCCAAACTGATAACCTTTCCTTTGAGGCAATAAACAGAGTTCATGGCTTGGGGTCCATCACTAAATATTTCAATGTAAACTTCACCAATGGCACAAAGCCCCTAGGAAGACGACCACAAAGACAGTCAGGGTGGGATACAAATGGAATAAATAATATAAATGAATATCATCTTGAGCCGTCTTTTTTTCTGGGGGAATGAGGCAAACTAACGGGAGCTCATAACCTCTAGTAGCATTTCGTGCAGGCAGGTCAGAAAGTTAAGAACATAAACATTAGACACACTGAAGCATCATTTGGTTAAGGGTACATTTTAGGTACCCTTTCCTCTGCATGGAGGGTCTTGTACGCAGGAGAGTGAGCTTTAGGCTTGTCATGTTCATTTAGATGAACACGGGAGACTCATACATGAACAGTGCCAGATATAGCTAAACAAGCTACAGCTTAGGGCCCCACCTCATTGGGGTCCCCAAAAAATTTCAAAGGGAGAAAATCTGGATGTACATTTTCAAAATATAAGATAAAAAACAAATAAAATAAAACCTACATACAGCAACAGTGTTTTGTGTTGTGTAGGCTCCTATGATGTAAGTCATGGGCCCCGCCTGCTAGCCTGCTCCCTAAAATCTCACTGGTTTGCTCATTTCTATATATAGGGTGCCTACATTCTGCATGGACTGGTTGCAGGGCAACATGTAGCATGCAGCTGCAGGGCAGCACAGTTGAATGTAGGTCAAGCTGTTGTACCAGTTATCTAATATTAAAATACATATTTTGATATGTACAAATGGCTTTAGATACCTATTAGGTCCATAAATTACCATATAGCATATTTTCAACACACGCAAACAGCGACAATTTGTTGTTGACACAGGACAGCTGGACATATAAAGGGCCCCATTACCTTCAGTAGCTTAGGGCCTCATCAAACCTAAATCCAGCCCTGTGCATGAATGTGTGTGTTGGGTTCACATACCCAAGGCTCATTTGGCAACTATGTAGTAGCGGAGTCTGTAACCTGAAGCATCTGTAACCCGAAGTACCACTGTAATTTTCTCCCAGTCCATTGCTGAGCAGTCACATAATACAGCACAGTATGTTACATGTCCAGAAGACTGAAAGGATGTTTTCCTACCAAATCAGATAATATCCTCATCTGCCTGTACTTTCAGGTTTTGGATAATTTGTTCTATGGGTCTTCCATTAGGTGTATTAATAAATATAATTCATTTACCAATGCTTTGCCTCATGAATCCTCTTTGTGGGTGTTGGGGGCAAAGATTAAAAAAGCCAAAGTCAAGAGTTATGATAATTTAAGTAAAGATGAAAGATCATGGTTCCTTTTTTGTGCATCGTGGTCTAAGCTCTTTGCATGAGACACGAGGTATATAGTGTGTGTCAAGGGACAAATCAGGAAGGCACAGGATGGGACTGTTCCTGACATTATTGTAGTTGGACTCACTTAAAAGAAAAATGGTGGGAGTAGGATGGGACCAGTACAGTTAAAGGAACTGATAAGCGGATAAAAAGGAAAGCCAAGCAGAAGAAACAGAAACTTCCAGGTACCTCTTTGGTAAACAGCCCACTGACCATCTGAGACGTCCTTCTCTTTCATTTTGGGATTGTGAGTATGCTCTCTCAGGTTGCATGAGATGGAAGGAGACTGATATTTTCCGTTTCAGGAGGGTGGGAGCAAAGAAACTCAACAAGACACTATTCTTCTCCTTTCACTCACCCTTGGTTGGCCAACTTCTTATGAGCCTATTCAACTCATCCTCTCCTCTGCCCTTGAGGGTCTATCAGAGAGCAGGAGGAAGAGGCAGGTACTGTATCCTATTCAATTCTTCATTGATTAATGCTCCACGGCAAGGAAGAAACATATTATTACACAGTGCTTTATGCGCTGAATTAAACTTTGAAAGTTCAACAGCGTTAATTTCAGGTGTCACCCTGCACAATGTATGCACTTACATGATGCAAAAGGTGGAGAAGGTGGATAGGATCATAGTATGAAGCTGAAATTGGGAAAATTCAGGATCAGGACAGATAAAATGAAGGGAAATTGCACCAAAGGTGCATTTAAACTACAATTAGACTACCATAAATATCTTTATTCTAGGAACACCTTTCTGAGAACAAGCTTAGTTTAAAATATATGTTGCTAACAAGACAATATTCCTTTTAATAAACAAGTGTGTAACATAAAGTTAGCATAATAAATGTTACATAGAAAAGCATGAAACTTAGAAAAATAGGTGAACCTAATAATACTTGTGGCTCACCAGGGTCTTTTAAAGTTAGAGGCAATAATGCTCTTGTGTCTTATGTTCTAAATTTATTTCCAATTAAAAAAATATAAATAATTCAAAATCAATCCAAACTATTTTAAAGAAAAAGAAGAAAAGTTCCAAAAGGTATTGGAGTGGATCGAATAATAAAGATCCGGTGGATAATAGTCATCATTTTGAAAAGTTACATAATAATCTAAATAAATTTATGTATTGAAACCTGGACCCTCTTCAGACAACTCTGGTCCTTTTCCCAACAGACAAAGGGCCTGTTGTGGGTTGTGGGACATCCTGTGTCCTGGTTGTGGGTTTCCCACATGCCTCTGGCTGGCCATTGTGAGGAAAAAGATCAAATGGGCCTTTGCTTGCCTTCAGGAGGATGCCAAGTTCCTTTGTCAATACCTTCTTTATTGGAGGACTAAGAAAAATAATGGGACATGGGTGGCACTGTGGGTTAAACCACAGAGCCCAGGACTTAACCACAGAGCCCAGGACTTGCCGATCAGAAGGTCGGCAGTTCGAATCCTCGCGACGGGGTGAGCTCCAGTTGTTTGGTCGCTGCTCCTGCCAACCTAGCAGTTCGAAAGCACTTCAAAATGCAAGTAGATAAATAGGTACCGCTCCGGCGGGAAAGTAAACACCGTTTCTGTGCACTGCTCTGGTTCGCCAGAAGCGGCTTAGTCATGCTGGCCACATGACCCGGAAGCTGTACGCTGGCTCCCTCGGCCAGTAAAGCGAGATGAGCGCCGCAACCCCAGAGTTGGCCACGACTGGACCTAATGGTCAAGACCTAATGGACTGGACCTAATGGTCCCTTTACCTTTACCTTTACCTTTAAGAAAAATAATATACGTAGCAGGTAACCTGCATTTTGGGGCTAGGGGGAAGCAACATTGGCTTCCTAACTGTGTGATTCCTCAAAAGCTTTCCTGACAATAAACAAAGAGGCCCTAATCAGAAGACGAGAAGCTTCCTTGAAAGATTTCTCCTTGAATACACAATAGCAGGCAAGGGTTGAATACACAATAGCAGGCACAGTGTTTGGAAATTCTTGTCCCTTTCTTTCTCTGTTGTTAAAGGCTTTGTCCCTCACCCTCAGGGAGTTTAGGTACGAATTGATTTGCTTCCACAAGTGTTACCTTGGGGGGAGGGGGGAACCATAGAATTGTAGAATCAGAAGAGATCTAGTCATATCAGAAGAGATCTAACCCATGACCCATTAGATCATGCTCTAATGACCGAGGAAATTATTTATAAATGAATGCTATCCACTTCGTTGGTGTTTCTGTCGCCAGAAAAAGAACTTCCCTGAGAAATGTACCTCTGCTGGAACTGTTACAGTTTCTGCGTTTATTCTGTTTCGTTTTGCTTTTTAATTCACTGCTGTTCTACTTTTATCCATGCAATTCGCATCAGGTGCTCTTGAAACCACTGCCTCACATCCAGGAATTGCCACATCCAGCCGATCAAGGCCTCAAGGTCTTCACTTCTCAAGAGGGATATACGGAAGAAAAAAGCAAGAAGAAAAGGCCATGAATGCTCTACTTGGATTCAGGCTTTGCACTGCCACTGCAGCCATGCTTTTCATTTGCACAGAGGTTTGGCCTGTTGCTTTTGCAACAGCAGAACAACCCCAGGATGTGGCTATCTGGCTCAAACTGAAAGCCAACAGTTTGAACCAAGATGTGTGTGAGGAGCTGGGCACATGTGAAACCGTCTGGGAGGATCTCCCTCGGATGAGTCTCCACCTTCCAGACATTGATGACGTAGAAGAATGCTTCCCCCCTGAATTTGAAAGGGAAGTCTGCCTGAGACGCCTTTCCAGGGGACTTTATGTATTTAGTACCTTTCTGAAATATTTGCATCAACATTTGTATGCCACCGAACCGCATACCTATTTTTGGCAACAAACGGAGAAGCTCGCCCAGACCACGAAGTCGTTGATGGATCATCCTACCACTTTGATCTTCCCAGATGTAAATGTTGCAAAATCTGTTGAGGCAGTGAAAGCAGCTCACACTGGTTGGACACCCTCCATTCTCAGGCACCTGATACTGAGAAAGTATATTGAATTCATGGATGCAACTGCAAGAGCTTATATCTACGTTAAAAGAAACTAGAGTTTATGGATAACGAGTAATCATGTGCACCGACAGCAGCTTATGAGAAATCAACTATGGAGAAAATGAACCAGAATTCACCAAGTAAAATGATTTAGAATCTACACTGTAGCCCACATCCTTATCTCTGGTCAGCGGGCCAACACTGACAAGTTTTGGAAGCACAACTTCCATGAGGCTCCCCTTAAGCATCAATCAAATTATCAGTTAGAGACAGCCTCCCTGATGTATCTGCAGAGGCATAATTCTCATAAAAGTGAGGAGTTTGTGGAGAAATCCAAAAGGGCTCCTAAAACCAGATTTCCCCCACTTCAGATAAAATAGTTTGTAGCTAAAGCACCTCCCCCATTGTTTTGAGTTATGAATTACCATCTTAAGGAAGGAAGGAAGGAAGGAAGGAAGGAAGGAAGGAAGGAAGGAAGAGTTTGTATTTGATATCCTACTTTATCACTACCCTAAGGAGTCTCAAAGCAGCTCACAATCTCCTTTTCCCTTCCTCCCCCTCAACAAACACTCTGTGAGGTGAGTGAGGCTGAGAGACTTCAGAGAAGTGTGACTAGCCCAGGGTCACCCAGCAGCTGCATGTGGAGGAACGGGGATGTGAACCCAGTTCACCAGATTTCTAGTCTACCGCTCTTAACCTCTACACCACTAAAGAAAGAAAGAAAGAAAGAAAGAAAGAAAGAAAGAAAGAAAGAAAGAAAGAAAGACACGTGCTTTTAAAAAAATAAAATAAAAGGGCTCTTTCTTTCTTTCTTTGCAGAAAAAGCTTTCACTGCCCTTTCGGCAGCGCTTCCCAACCCCCTGATAATCAGCTGACTGGTTGCTTGCGAAGTTCTTCCTAGGCTCCGATAACACCTAGAGTGCCACAAGTTGTTCATCCCTGTCTTAGTGCAGAACATTATTCTGCTTTAACTTCTGTACTACTACGATGATTTATTATATATTTTGCAAGTGAGGGCAGATTTTAAATGTTTAACCTTCCGAAATTATGTCACTTGCCTTCCAAATGCAAACGATCACTTCATGTGAAAGTTATAGGATTGCTTGACTGATTGCATTTCTTTGCCCAAAGTGGCTTACAAACAATAAATAACGATAACATAATAAAACATGATAGAACAACACAAATACAGCAGAAATCATAGAGAGAGGCACTTAGCCTCATTTCTTCTCCCATTAGATTTGCCCAGTCCTTTTTGCCACTGGTCACCTGCATATTCTTTTACCTCATAGGAGTAGAATGTGCACTATCCTTTATGAAGTCTAAGTTAGCTTCAGAATGCCTTGATCTGGACACAACCTGCACACACGTTGACTTTGCCCAGTGGTGCAGGGCCCAGGTAGTTAAGCCTCACTGGGGAAGTCACTGGCTGATGGGGTCAAAAATTATTTCCCACCCCCCTTCCAACCTTAATTGGCTCCTGGGTTGGGGGCTTTCCCAGGCTTCCCCTCAGTAGCATATGGCTTATTTATGTTAGTCAGTCTTGGAATTTTGTATATTCCTGCAGGATCAGCACAGAAAGGGAAACCCCATGAGAGGTTGGGGGTGGAGTATTGGCTACGGCACACTCTAAGCTTGGGTTAGGGCCTCTGCCCAACTCGAATCTCTCACCCTGGATGTCCAATGAGGCCCTGGGTGCTTGGTTTGCACCATTCCAGGGCTCAACACCGGTTGTCTCCACTGGAAGGGGTTCGGCCCTTACCACCAACAATGGAGTGCCATTGCAACAGCAAAGGCTGTTGGAATGAAGAACTGGATCTGCGTTCTGCTGCCATGCCAACCCTGCTTTCCTCCTGTAGTCAATAAAGATCTGACCTGATTTCTCCCAACTCTAGTGCCTGTCTCAGTTATTTCACCACAGTCGCTGTGAACAACAGAATGTGTCTGCATGGGCAAGCAACAAAATATAGTAAACTTGCTATGCTTGAGCTATGAATGCAAACTACATATTATTTACTGGCTATTCATCCAGCAGGATTTATATTCCACTCAGTCATCAGAACCTCTAAGCAGGTTACATAAAATATACATTAAATAAACCAATGAAAAGAGATGCTAAAGACAAGATTTCAAAATATAAAATAAAGTCAGTTTCAAAAATAGGCATGTGGGTGATTCCGTGGTGACCAGTGCAACATTTGTAAGCTTCTTTACATAATATTTTGTGTTGTTGCTAATACTATTTGAACACCAGTTTACATCAAACTATTCCTTTGTTAAGCGGAGGGGACAGAACTAGAGAGGGGGACTTAGGCTGAATCCTATACCCATCAGCTCAGTCATGTGACCTAGAGACCCGCCATAGAAAACTATTTTAAAGCCTTGTTTTCCCTCTGCGAAGCAGCCCCACTGCTGAACCTAATTTGGATCTGGTGCAACTTACTCCAGCTTAATTTACACTCGCTTGCTTCGTGCCAGTTTCTTGGGCCTCAAATTGCTCTCCTGATATTACACACGTACATAATTTTATTTGTATGCCGCCTTTCCACAGTTCAAGCCATGCTCAAGGCGGCTTACATCATGAAAACAATACATAGCTACAACATAACAAAATCAGCCATCAATAGTAAATACAAAAATACAAAACCAAACGGAACAATTTCCACATAAATCACAGCAAATGATACAAAAAAAAACAACCCAGCAGCAAGAAGAAAAAGAAGAAGAGGAGGAGGAGAAGGAGTTTGGATTTGACATCCCGCTTTATCACTACCCGAAGGAGTAGCAAAGCAGCTCACAATCTCCTTTCCCTCCCTCCCCCACAAGAAACACTCTGTGAGGTGAGTGGGGCTGAGAGACTTCAAAGAAGTGTGACTAGCCCAAGGTCACCCAGCAGCTGCATGTGGAGGAGCAGAGACACAAACCCGGTTCACCAGATTACAAGTCTATCGCTCTTAACCACTACACCACACTGGCTCTCAGTGACCCTTGAAACAAGGGTAGGGAATTCTTGGGATCAAATGAACACCCGCACACCGTATTATTTGCCCCTGCTTCATCCCTTTAGTGTTTCTCATGTATAGAGTGAAAACGTCACCTTTGAAAACGCCAACCCAGTTCACCAGATTACGAGTCTACCGCTCTTAATCACTACACCATGCTGGCTCAACTCCCTCCCCAGCAACACCTCAGCAGCCTCAGGCTCCACCCTTCTAGAGCAGGTGTAAAAAGGCCAGAGCTTCCTGAGATGCTCAGTTCTCATTTCCAGTAGAATCATAGAATCATAGAGTTAGAAGAGACCACAAGGGCCATCGAGTCCAACCCCCTGCCAAGCAGGAAACACCATCAGAGCACTCCTGACATATGGTTGTCAAGCCTCTGCTTAAAGACCTCCAAAGAAGGAGACTCCACCACACTCCTTGGCAGCAAATTCCACTGTCGAACAGCTCTTACTGTCAGTAAGTTCTTCCTAATGTTTAGGTGGAATCTTCTTTCTTGTAGTTTGGATCCATTGCTCCGTGTCCGCTTCTCTGGAGCAGCAGAAAACAACCTTTCTCCCTCCTCTATGTGACATCCTTTTATATATTTGAACATGGCTATCATATCACCCCTTAACCTCCTCTTCTCCAGGCTAAACATGGCCAGCTCCCTTAGCCGTTCCTCATAAGGCATCGTTTCCAGACCTTTGACCATTTTGGTTGCCCTCCTCTGGACACGTTCCAGATTGTCAGTGTCCTTCTTGAACTGTGGTGCCCAGAACTGGACACAGTACTCCAGGTGAGTAGACGAGCCAGTTTGCCCAGGTCAAGTACCTTAAGATCAGGACAGCATCAAGGATCAGCATGGCTTACTGACATCCAACACCCTTTTAGAATGTGGTTCCTTTGGGGTTCTTTTTAATTAGGTTATTGTTTGTGGTTTGATTTTATATGCGGTGGTCTTGTTTGTGAACCGCCCTGAGACCTCCGGGTATAGGGTAGTTTATAAATTGAGTAAATAATAATAATATAATCTGCTGAGGGCTCACAGCCATGCCACACACTGACCAGAACCCCCAGACCTTCTAGTCCTCTGTGCAACCTACTAGTTTGCAACCATTGCAACCTACTAGTTTGTTGCCTTTCATTCTGGCCATGACAATGGTGAAGCAATAGACAAAAAGTATTGGTAGCAGCCACTGCCTGCTTGTTCATTAGCTAGCTGCCTTTCAAATCCAATCCAATGCTTTTCCCCCCAGGTCAAGCCGTGATAATCATGTTTAATACTTTTACCAGCTTCAAGGCTTTTTATTATACGATGTGTTGTTTAGTCATTTAGTCATGTCTGACTCTTCGTGACCCCATGGACCAGAGCACGCCAGGCACTCCTGTCTTCCACTGCCTCCCACAGTTTGGTCAAACTCATGTTATTGGCTTCGAGAACACTGTCCAACCATCTCGTCCTCTGTCGTCCCCTTCTCCTTGTGCCCTCCATTTTTCCCAACTTCAGGGTCTTTTCCAGGGAGTCTTCTCTTCTCATGAGGTGGCCAAAGTACTGGAGCATCAGCTTCACGATCTGTCCTTCCAGTGAGCACTCAGGGCTGATTTCCTTAAGAATGGATAGGTTTGATCTTCTTGCAGTCCATGGGGCTCTCAAGAGTCTCCTCCAGCACCATAATTCAAAAGCATCAATTCTTCGGCGATCAGCCTTCTTTATGATCCAGCTTTCGCTTCCATACATCACTACTGGGAAAACCATGGCTTTAACTATACGGACCTTTGTTGGCAAGGTGATGTCTCTGATTTTAAAGATGCTGTCTAGGTTTGTCATTGCTTTTCTCCCAAGGAGCAGGCGTCTTTTAATTTCGTGACTGCTGTCACCATCTGCAGTGATCATTATACGATGTGCAGAAGCAGAAATGTTAGACCTGTGAAGCACAAGGATTTTAGTAACCTGTTAGTAATTTTCAGGGAAGAAGATACAATGGTCACAAAAAGAAGTTTAAATGGCACACACTACAGCACATTCCTGCTTTGTAAGTTTCATCATTGTGGTGTCAAATTGGTCACAAGAATCACATACCGTATTTTTCGCTCTATAGGACGCACTTTTTCCCCTCCAAAAATGAAGGGGAAATGTGTGTGCGTCCTATGGAGCGAATGCAGGCTCCCTGGCTTCAGCGATAGCAAGGCAAAGCCTCCGAAGCCTGCGCTCCGGAGGCTTTGCGTTGCTTCCGCTGAAGCCAGGAGAGTCTGCTCTTTGAGGCTGGCGGTGGGGAAAGCAGCGCTTCCCCCATCGCCAGCCCCAGAGGATGGGGGGCAGCAGGAAGGCGTGCGACGCCTTCCCGCTACTCTCCAACCCGGGTTTGAGGCTGGCGGTGGGGAAAGCAGCGCTTCCCCCATCGCCAGCCCCAGAGATTGGGGGGCAGCGGGAAGGCATGCGACGCCTTCCCGCTACTCTCCAACCCGGGTTGGAGGCTGGCGGTGGGGAAAGCAGCGCTTCCCCCATCGCCAGCCCCAGAGATTGGGGGGAAGCGGGAAGGCAGCGATGCCTTCCCGCTACTCTCCAACCCGGGTTGGAGGCTGGCGGTGGGGAAAGCAGCGCTTCCCCCATCGCCAGCCCCAGAGATTGGGGGGCAGCGGGAAGGCAGCGATGCCTTCCCGCTACTCTCCAACCCGGGTTTGAGGCTGGCGGTGGGGAAAGCAGCGCTTCCCCCATCGCCAGCCCCAGAGATTGGGGGGCAGCGGGAAGGCAGCGATGCCTTCCCGCTACTCTCCAACCCGGGTTGGAGGCTGGCGGTGGGGAAAGCAGCGCTTCCCCCATCGCCAGCCCCAGAGATTGGGGGGCAGCGGGAAGGCGTGCGACGCCTTCCCGCTACTCTCCAACCCGGCTTCGAGGCTGGCGGTGGGGAAAGCAGCGCTTCCCCCATCGCCAGCCCCAGAGATTGGGGGGCAGCGGGAAGGCAGCGATGCCTTCCCGCTACTCTCCAACCCGGGTTGGAGGCTGGCGGTGGGGAAAGCAGCGCTTCCCCCATCGCCAGCCCCAGAGATTGGGGGGCAGCGGGAAGGCAGCGATGCCTTCCCGCTACTCTCCAACCCGGGTTTGAGGCTGGCGGTGGGGAAAGCAGCGCTTCCCCCATCGCCAGCCCCAGAGATTGGGGGGCAGCGGGAAGGCAGCGATGCCTTCCCGCTACTCTCCAACCCGGGTTGGAGGCTGGCGGTGGGGAAAGCAGCGCTTCCCCCATCGCCAGCCCCAGAGGATGGGGGGCAGCAGGAAGGCGCGCAACGCCTTCCCGCTACTCTCCAACCCGGCTTTGAGGCTGGCGGTGGGGGAAAAAAGCGCTTCCCCCATCGCCAGCCCCAGAGATTGGGGGGCAGCGGGAAGGCGTGCGACGCCATCCCGCTACTCTCCAACCCTCCTGTGGGCTTTTGGGGGAGATGGGGGAATTCCCCCACCTCCCGCAAAAGCAGGCAAAAGCCAGGCGCTCTTTAAAGGGGCTCCGTGGCTTCTGCTGGCTTTTCTAGGAGGTGGGGGAATTCCCCCACCTCCTAGAAAAGCCCGCAGGAGCCGCGCACCCTTTAAAGAGCGAGCGGCTCTTGGGGGCTTTTCCCCAAGGAGGGAGAAGGGACTGACTGGCCGAGTCAGTCCCTTCTCCCTCCTGCGGGCTTTTGCGGGAGATGGGGGAATTCTGCCACCTCCCGCAAAAGCAGGGAGAAGGTCTTGGAGTAGCGCACAGGCTGCGTGCAGCCTGTCCACTGCTCCCAGAGCTGGGGGGGGGAATCATATTTTTTCCTTGATTTCCCCCCCTGAAAACTACGTGCGTCCTATGGTCCGGTGCGTCCAATCGTGCGAAAAATACGGTATCCTTAACAATAAGAACCTCAAAGAAGGGAATAAAGTTAAAACATACAGATTTTTATTTTCGTTTCTTGAGACATAGGGGGGTGGGACTATACGTGGAGCAACGGCATTATTTAGGGAAGACTGCATTCCTTCATCGCTCTGTGTGAATTATTGAATAAATTGCTTGGTAAGAACTGTTATCGTTTCTCTGTTTCTTGACTGCTACCATGGAAGGGATCTGATTCCCCTAAGCCCGACATTACTGGAGAGGGACAGCCTGACCACTGTATTCCATGTACTGGTAACATCAAAACTGTAATACCGCCATGTGGTCTATGTGGGGCTGTCCTTGGGCCTGGCTTGGAAACTCCATCAGTGCCAGACTGCTAATGGAGGCATCTAGCCAAGAACATAGGATACCATTGTTAAAACATCTGTCACATCTACTACCAAGTCAAATTCGAGGTCCTTGAATTAATTTACAAAGCCTTGAATAATGTTGGTCCGATCACTGAGATCATCGTCAGCAGGGTCATTACTCCTTCTCCACGTTGCTGTCATCACCACCAGACCCTCCACGTGTCCCTATTTTCCAGCAACAGTCCTGAATTTACAGGAGCCGTTCTGGTTTCTGATTTGATCCCAGAATGTCCCGCTTTTCCTTAGGATGTCCCTATTTCCATTGGAGAAATGTTGGTGGGTATGGAATAGGATATACTTATTTTCAGCAGAGACATGCCCCTCTTTCATCAAAGAAAGGTTGGAGGGTATGCACTCCGGTGTTGTGGAACACACTGCCAATAGAGAGCCTGCAGATTTATATTTATACCCCACCCATCTGACTGGGTTTCCCCAGCCACGCTGGGAGGCTCCCAACAGAATATTAAAAACACAATAAAACATCAAGCATTAAAAACTTCCCTAATCAGGGCTGCCTTCAGATGTCTTCTAAAAGTCAGATAGTTGTTTATTTCCTTGACATCTGATGGGAGGGCATTTCACAGGGTGGGCGCCACCATCGAGAAGGCCCTCTGCCTGGTTCCCTGTAACTTCGCTTCTCACAGGGAGGGAACTGCCAGAAGGCCCTCGGCGCTGGACCTCAGTGTCCAGGCTGAACGATGGGGGTGGAGACGCTCCTTCAGGTATACAGGGCCAGTAGAAGTTGTGCCAGGGAAAGTGGGAAGTGAGGAATCAGATGTTTGGAACTGGAGTAGGCAATCTGATAACTAAAGTAAGTTCTGTAACGGCCTCCAAAACGTGGGCCACAAAGAACATCAGAAGGAACATATGTTGGCCCTTGTGCCCTTAGCTCTGATCTGTTAGAAACAGAAATAGTCACTGATCAAAGTTAATGGCACAAGATAATTTAAGTAAACATGGAATATCAGGGTTCCTATTTATACATCATGATTTATCAGGTCTGTGGTAGGTAGCTTGTATAAACATTTATGATGATTCTCAAGGGAAAAGTCAAAAGGGTATAGGAATAGAATGTTCCTGAAATTATTATAGTTGGACTTAGTTAAAAGAAAAGTGGTGGGTGTGCAATAAAATGAGTGATGGAGGATATAAAAAGGAAACCCAACAGAGCCTTCCAAATTCCTCTTGATGAACAGCTATAGACACCTATGACAACCAGTTGAGACATCTTTCTCTTTGGGATTGTGAGTATGCTCTCCAACAGGGGAACTGGTGGAAGGGGAATGATCCATGCATGGGATGGGGTGGAGGAAACAAATAAAAAGAGGTTGTTGCTGGTGGTGATGTTTTGTATTGGAAGGGACACTGGGGGTCATTTTGCCTAATAATAATAATAATAATAATAATAATAATAATAATAATAATATATCAGGAAGCGTAAATCTCTCCTGTTGAATGGCACACTGCGAAGTTCCCTTGTGTAATCTTTTTTTTTTTCTTTTCTGATGTTGTTGTTGATTTCTTTTTGTTTGATCTTGTGGTGTTTAGTGTCACTGGCTTTTGCCATAATAAAACTTGGAAAACTTGGATAATATATTATTTATACCCCACCCATCTGGCTCGGTTTACCCAACCACTCTGGGCAGCTTTCAGCAAAATATTAAAATACAATAATTCATCAAATATTAAAAGCTTCTCTAAACAGGGCTACCTTCAGATTTCTTCTAAACATCAGATAGTTGTTTCTTTCTTTGACATCTGATAGGAGGGCGTTCCACAGGGCAGGTGCCACCACCGAGATTCTGCCTGATTCCCTGTAACCTCACTTCTTGCAGTGAGCAAGGGAACCGCCAGAAGACCCTTGGTGCTGGGCTTCAGTGTCTGGGCAGAACGATGGGGGTGGAGATGCTCCTTCAGGTATACTGGGCAGAGACCGTTTAGGGCTTTAAATATCAGCACCAATACTTTGAATTGTATTCAGAAACATACTGGGAGCCAATGTAGCAATCTTGCAACGCAGGAATCTTAATTTAAATTGTGGTGCCCAGAACTGGACAGAATATTCCAGGTGTGGTCAGACCAAGGCAGAATAGAGTAGTACAGTGGTACCTCAGGTTAAGTACTTAATTCATTCTGGAGGTCTGTTCTTAACCTGAAACCATTCTTAACTTGAAGCACCACTTTAGCTAATGGGGCCTCCTGCTGCTGCTGCGCCGCCAGAGCACGATTTCTGTTCTTACCCTGAAGCAAAGTTCTTAACCTGAAGCGCTATTTCTGGGTTAGCTGAGTGTGTAACCTGAAACGTATGTAACCCGAGGTACCACTGTACTATTACTTTCCTTGATCTGGACACACTAGACTTCTGTTGATGCTGCCTACAGTAGCATTGGCCTTTTTTGCTGCTGCATCACACTGTTGACGCCTGTTAAGCTTGTGGTCTGCTAAGACCCCTAGATCTTTTTCACATGTACTGCTAGTAAGTCTTCATTCACTGCTGTATTTTCATCCATGTTGTTTGTGTCAGGTGCCATTGAGGAGTATATGCAGAAATCCTTCCCACGTAAGGAGTTCCCATTTCCAGCCAATCATCACCTCAAGATACTAAGTGTATATAGAAGAAGAGGAAAGCCAGACAGGAAGGCAATGAATGTCCTTTTTGGATTCCACCTTTACACTGTTGCCGCATTGTTCATCACTGCAGGAGTTTGGCCTGTTTATAGTGCCTTTCCAAAAGAATTAGGTGAAATACCCCAAGGCATGAACTTGGCTTTTTGGCTCAAGGGAAGGATTAGCAGTCTGAATGAAGAAATATGTCAGAAGCTAGACACATGTCAGATGGGTTGGGAGGAAATTCCTATCGGTCTACCAGAAATGACTCCCCAAGCGAAATGCTTCCCTCCTGACTTCGAAAAGGAAACATGCCTGGGGGTCCTTTCACGTGGGCTTTTCGTATATAGCACGTTTTTGAAATATTTAAAAGAAACTTTATTTGCCAGTGAGCCACACGAAAGCAATTATTATTGGAAAGCAATAAAGATCCTCGCAGGTACCTTGAAGTCATTGATGAAAAATCCTGAGACTGTCGAGTTTGTGGCTCCAGACTTGGAGGCACTGCTAGCAGAGCAGAGTAGCTCGACACCTACACTTATCAGGCATGTCATATTTAAAAGGTGCATGTTGTTTCTAGATGCAACTGTAAGGGCATATATCTACATTAAAAGATCCTGACACAGTGCTCTGGATGCCACTTACAAGAAGAAAATGATAGAGAATTCACACTGTAGCCGACAAGAGCAGGGTAGGGCTGGATTTCTTTTTTTCCTTTTCCCTTTTCCTTTTACTATTAGTATTATTTTCTCATAACACAATAAGATTACAACTACAAAAGAAGAAGAAACAAAGCATAGAAACAGAAAAGAAGATGAATACAATACAATAGAAATAAAGAGAGGAAAAAGAGGGAAGAGGAAGAGGAAAAGAAAAAGAAACGTTAACAAAAGATAAGAAAGAAGAACTTCCAATCTTCCATCTGTCAGTTACATAAAAAAGGAAAATCTGATTATTTAAAGCCTTCAGTTCATGCATACATACATCTTTTCCGCTTTCTGTTAAACAATATTTCTTTTAAGTCAAGGTGTATCAGAATCATTCATTTCTTTTTCCAAAAAAAGTCCAAGATAGCTTCCCTAATAGTTATTATTGTTAATAAATGTTATCCATATTGTTACTTTTCACTTTACCTCTATTAATTCCTACCACCGTTACTCCATGTGGAATAATACTAAATTCTTCTGTCCTTGTCCATATTAAAGTCTCTCCACTAAGATCACAAACTGAGTCAGTATTCCATTTCTGTTTCTTGTTGTATATCCACTAGTTCGTGTCCAGTTTCATATAGGAGTGGGGGCTGGATCTGGCCAGCTCGCTACATCCTTATCTCGGACCCCCTCCTAAAAGTGGAGAGTTCATGAAGAAAACCTTATGGGCACCCAAAACATTTACCCCCCCCCCCAATACACACACTTCACAGGATTCTGTTTGCATTAACAGTACTTGCCCCAGTGCTTTGAGTTACAAACTCCTGCCTTCAGAAAGAAAAAGATGCTGGATAGCTCAGTTGGTTACAGGATGGTGCTGATAATGGCAAGGTTGCAGGTTCGATCCCCATATGGGACAGCTGCCTATTCCTGCACTGCAGGGGGTTGGACTAGATGATCCTCAGGGTCCCTTCCAACTCTACAATTCTATGACAATCAGCTGTTTGGTTGCTTGCAAAGCGCCTTACACAGTGCTTCTGAGGTTCCAAGAAAATCTGAATTGCCACAGGTTGACCATCCTTGCCTTAGCTTAATGGAATGCATTATCCTGCTTTAATGTATGTGCTATGAAGATTTATTGCAAAATTTCCAAGTTAGAGCAAATTTGAAATGTTCAGTCTTCTGAAATTCTCTCACTTGGCTTCTCAATGCTGTGATCTTCAGATGAAGGGCCATATACAAATATAATTAATTCTGCTGCTGACACAATTCAAAGTGTCAGTGCTGACCTTTAGAGCCCTAAACAGCCTCGGCCCAGTATACCTGAAGGAGTGTCTCCACCCCCATCGTTCAGCCCGGACACTGAGGTCCAGTTCTGAGGGCATTCTGGCAGTTCCCTTGCTGCGAGTAGTGAGGTTACAGGGAACCAGGCAGAGGGCCTTCTCAGTGGTGGCACCCGCCCTGTGGAACGCCCTCCCATCAGATGTCAAGGAAATAAACAACTATCTGATGTTTAGAAGACATCTGAAGGCAGCCCTGTTTAGTTAAGTTTTTAATATTTGATGCTTCATTGTATTTTTAATATTCTGTTGGGAGCTTCCCAGAGTGGCTGGGGAAACCCAGCCTATTGGGTGGTGTATAAATAAATGATGATGATTATGATGCAAAGAATAACTTCACCTGAAAGGGAGAGGCACTCAGCCTGACTTGTTTCCCCATTAGACTTGTTCAATCTTCTATGCTCCTTCCTTTTTATCACCTGCAAATCCTTTGACCCCATAGAAGTAGAAATGATGCTATCCTTGACCAAGAGGAAGTTAGATTTGGGGCTCAATGAATAAAAAAAAATCCCTACATCATTAACTTTAAAAATCTTTCTTTCTATGGCTCCCATGTTTGTGCTACCTCTGTTAGCAACATAAGGGGTCTGTGGAATGCCTTTCTCCATAAATTCAGCTTATGGCTCATGGGCAGGTATTTTCTAGCACCTGCTTTATTTCCTTCACAGCCTCCCCACTTCACCTTTTAGTGAGATGGGTGTTTCATTGCGATGGAAGTAACTGAACACATCACCAAAGGCAGCCATTTTATGCATGCCTGTTCCTGCAGTGGCCATTTTGTGACTACCATATTTTTCGCTCCATAAGATGCACTTTTTTCTTCCTAAAAAGTAAGGGGAAATGTCTGTGTGTCTTATGGAGCGAATGTGTGGTCCCTGGAGCCGAATTAAAGGTAAAGGTACCCCTGCCCGTACGGGCCAGTCTTGACAGACTCTAGGGTTGTGCGCCCATCTCACTCAAGAGGCCGGGGGCCAGCGCTGTCTGTAGACACTTCCGGGTCACGTGGCCAGTGTGACAAAGCTGCATCTGGCGAGCCAGCGCAGCACACGGAACGCCATTTACCTTCCCGCTGGTAAGCGGTCCCTATTTATCTACTTGCACCCGGGGGTGCTTTCGAACTGCTAGGTTGGCAGGCGCTGGGACCGAGCAACGGGAGCGCACCCCGCCGCGGGGATTCGAACCGCCGACCTTTCGATCGGCTAGCCCTAGGCGCTGAGGCTTTTACCCACAGCGCCACCCGCGTCCCAATGGAGCCAAATTGCCCAGGGGCAAAAAGCAGATCATGTTTTTGTTGTTGTTGTTGTTGAAACAAAGCCACTGATCATTTGTCGATCGGGAAGAGAGATAAGGAACGCTAGAGATAAAGGAGGCTGCCTGGGAGGGGGGAGGTAAAGACAGCAAACTTGCAAAGGGGGAAAACAGGAAGACTAAAGCAATAAAGAGAGAAATTAGAAGAAGAGGAGGAGCAAAAAACTGCTCCAGCTAAGTAAAAGACACTAAGGCAAACAGGAGGGAAGGGAGTGTTAAAAGGAAGCTGAT
This sequence comes from Podarcis raffonei, assembly GCF_027172205.1. Lineage (NCBI taxonomy): Eukaryota > Metazoa > Chordata > Lepidosauria > Squamata > Lacertidae > Podarcis > Podarcis raffonei. The sequence goes on along the minus strand of NC_070604.1, from coordinate 116,975,162 downwards.
CGGTGGGATTGGGAGAGACATAAGGTACACTAGTGGAGGCTGCCTGGGAGGGGGGAGGTAAAAGCCCATGGATCCTCAGAATTTTTACATTGGGTCACCCAAAATTCACCATCAGATCACATAGCATGTCCATGGCTACAGCCTGTACCAAAAAAATCACGCATCCACTGTTTCCTGGGGCTGCAATGGTGCAAAAATGTGGTTACAAAACACGGTCTTCAGGATTTTTGCATTGGGTCACCCCAAATTCACCATCAGATCACATGGCTGTGGCCACAGCATGAACCACAAAAATCATACATCCACTGTTTCATTCAGATTTTTTTTTTCTTGTTTTCCTCCTCTAGAAATTGGGTGCGTCTTATGGTCGGGTGCGTCTTATGGAGCAAAAAATACGGTATTTCTGTTTTTGACAGAGCAAAGTTAAGGACACAAGTAGCAATGTTCCTTCTTACATTCCTTACAGCCTACACCTTGCATGCCCTTACAGAACCTTCATCAGCTACACCAGTTGCCAACATTTAACCCTACGACTCTCACTTTCCATGGCATGTCTTTAGTTTTGCAGGTGGTGGTGAAGAAGGTGTTTCTGTTCTAAATATAGGCAGAAAGCTGGAATGTTGTAAATAACCTTTTCTCACAACTACTAATTATATTTGTGAAATGAAACCCACGTCAATATTTGTCATGTCACTGTCATCTGCTTCTGATGCCTTGCTCTGTGAAAAAGAAAACACATTTTCCTTTAAAAAAATAAATAAAAATCCTTACTGTCTCTGACAGTCAAACGAAATTCTGCCAGGGGCAGTCAGCAGACCTTCCCTATTAGTTAATAGCAGTCTTATCCCATTAATTAATGCCTGCCATTTCTTCTTTTTAATATAGGCTCCAGCCCCCATCTTGCCGTATAAGTGATAAAAAGAACGCATCCATTTGGGAAGGTGATTTTTTGAAAATATTTATGGGTAGATGTTGGAGGACACACACACACAAAAGCAAGAGATCACATTCATTTAAAAGCTGTTTCTTCTCATGTGTTTATTCACATAAATTTTACAGGGGTCAGCAAACTTTTTCAGCAGGGCTATCCCTTAGACCTTGTGGGGGGCCAGGCTATATTTTGAGGGGGGGGGATGAATGAATTCCTATGCCCCACAAATAACCCAGAGATGCATTTTAAATAAAAGGACACATTCTACTCATGTGAAAACACGCTGATTCCTGGACCGTCCGCAGGCCGGATTTAGAAGGCGATTGGCCTGGATCTCATTTTGCCTACCCATGAGTTAAAACATTTCACACCTGCATTTCAATGATTGGCTTACTTTTAAAGATAAAATCATAGCTAAAATCCGTGGGGCCTGATCTATGCACACCCACTGGCCACCCTGAGCATACGTGCTAGCTGGTGGGCATCATCTGTGGCATGTAGATTGTTAGGCCTCCATGTATGTATACAGGTTTCGAACGTTCTCCAGCAACGAAATGTAACCTTGGAGAATGAGGTGCTTGATGACTACAGTTCTGAAGTCAGTATAGCTTGCTAGCATTTGAGAATAAGAGTTCTTCACCTGTTGATCCGGATAGGTCACAGTCTCAGGGTCTTCCATCAGGGACTTCAGCGTATTTGCTAGGTGCTTTGCTGTTCTCCACGAATATGTAGGTGGCCGCTCAGAGACTAGAGTCTGTTCTATATATTTCAGAAATACCTCCATGTGAAAAAGCCCACTTGCAAGTGCTCTCAGGCAGGTTTCCTTGTCAAATGCATGTTCAGGCTGGCATCTGTCTGCTGCGGTGATCTCGGGAATGCCGAAGGGGAAATTAGGATGATCATCTCCCTGGAATTCACATCCACCAGATTTCTCACACAGTTCTATATCCCACTCAGTAGCCACATGTTTGAGCCAAGTAGCCAAATTCATGGCTTGGGGCTTGTCAGGCTGACCAACAGACAAAGTTCCAAGGAGCAGCATAAGGATGGTGGCAGTGCGGAGAACGCGTCCATGTACAATGAACATTGTCTTCTGTTTGGGATTTCCTCCTCTCTCGCTCTTTCTCTCTCTGCTTTGTTGCTTGTGGGGATGACAGACTAAATCCTGGGATTCCTTTATGGGAGACAACAACAGCAAATAAACAGCAGAACAAAACCTGCAAGTATAGTAAAGGTAAAGGTAAAGGAACCCCTGACCATTAGGTCCAGTCGTGACCGACTCTGGGGTTGCGGCGCTCATCTCACTCTATGGGCTGAGGGAGCCGGTGTTTGTCCGCAGACAGCTTCCGGGTCATGTGGCCAGCATGACTAAGCCGCTTCTGGCGAACCAGAGCAGTGCACGGAAACGCCGTTTGCCTTCCCGCCGGAGCGGTACCTATTTATCTACTTGCACTTTGACGTGCTTTCAAACTGCTAGGTTGGCAGGCACTGGGACCGAGCAATGGGAGCTCACCCCGTCATGTGGATTCGAACCGCCAACCTTCTGATCGGCAAGTCCTAGGCTCTGTGGTTTAACCCACAGCACCACCTGCGTCCCTTGCAAGTATAGTAGGGACATTTAAAAAAGGCCCTTGCTTGGCGCCATAAACAACACAAAAATTTCTGCCAAGCCAGTGTCCCAAAAAAGCCTTTGGCCCAGGCAAGAGCATTATGTGACCCACGAGAGCAGCAAAATTAACCAGACTGTACAACGGTAATGGAATAAAACCAGGCCAAGTATTTCCTGGCAGCAGCAGGCAGGGCAAGGGTTGGCATGACATTGGGTTCCAGGATCAGTTCATCATTCCACAATGGAATGATCTACTGGGTTTGGACCCCTCCGAACCTGAACGATGGGAGTCGGTCAGTGTTGAACCTTGCCGTGGTGCAAGCCAAACAAGCGAGGTCTTACTGGGGGACGAGAGGGCAGATTCCAACCAGGCAGATACCAAACCCACGCTTAGGTTTGCCGTGGTCAATCCTCCCCTCACAGGCCCCTTATACTATGTAGATCCTGCCCAATGCCATTTCTGCCCTCATACAAACAACGTTCTCCCACCCAACAAAGGAATTTCACTGAGGGAAAGGAGGGGGGGAATCCCAACCAAGTGTCAATCAGGTTGAAGGGGGGGGACCTTTCTAACCCTGTCAACCAGTGACCCCAAATGGCTCTAACCCAGGGGTGGGTGGGAAGCTCTCAAATCAAAATGGCTGGGAGCTCAGGGTAATATTCAGGGTAGGTAAAGTAAAAGGTAAAAGGACCCCTGACCATTAGATCCAGTCGTGACTGACTCTGGGGTTGCAGCACTCATCTCGCTTTACTGGCCGAGGGAGCCGGCATGCAGCTTCCAGGTCATGTGGCCAGCATGACTAAGCCGCTTCTGGTGAACCAGAGCAGAGCAAGGAAATGCCGTTTACCTTCCCGCGGGAGCAGTACCTATTTATCTACTTGCACTTTCGAACTGCTAGGTTGGCAGGAGCAGGGACCGAGCAACAGGAGCTCCCCCCATCGCGAGGATTTGAACCGCCAACCTTCTGATCTGCAAGTCCTAGACTCTGTGGTTTAACCCACAGCGCCACCCGCATCCCAGTAAATCACTTAAACTACTCTTAAAACAGTTGAAAATATATTATATGGAAGTTTATTTAATTTTTTTTTATTAAATCTACTACTTCCTTACATTTTAAAGCCCCCCACTTCCTCAGGAAGGTGCGGTGAAGCTCTCTGCCACCCCAGGGAAGAGCAGCACCTCCTCCGCTGCTGGGTACAGGAAGTGAGGAACTCAAGAGCAGTCTAGTGTCTAGATCAAGGGAAGTAATAGTCCCACTCTATTCTGCCTTGCTCAGACCACACCTGGAATACTGTGTCCAATTCTGGGCACCACAATTTAAGAAGGGTGTTGACAAGCTGGAACGTGTGCAGAGGAGAGCGACCAAGATGATCAAGAGTCTAGAAACTAAGCCTTATGAGCTTGAAGGAGTTGGGTATGTTTAGCCTGGAAAAGGGGAGACTGAGAGGACGCATGACAGCCATCTTCAAATATCTTAAGGGTTGTCACATAGAGGAGGGAGCATCCTTGTTTTCTCCTGTTCTGGAGGGTAGTGTAGGGATCAGATGGGATTACCATGAGGAACTATAAAATATACATCAAGCCATCGTGTCCACGATGAAAGCATTGTGTTGACTGGGTTTGATATATTTACGATAACTTCTGATTAAATCCCATAAGATTCTACATTCGTGCCCTTTTCATGCCCTTTGGCCTCTGCTGCCCATTTCTCCTTGCCTGACAAATCACGTACACACTTAGACAGGCAGGCGCCCTGTGTCCTCAAAGACTGGGCAGTTTCGTCTTTGTAGTTGTTAATCTTACGATGCTAATCTTAGGGCCAGGAAACAGATCTCACATTAAGGGGATAATGGTCACTGTCCTCCTGGCCATCCTTCTTATCATGTGTACTGATTGTTTATTACCTCCGGGGTTGCCAGATACTCTTCTTTGTAGTTCTGTTCTTTGTTTACCCCAGAAATATTTGTGCTTAATTAGTTTTAGTAATTTAATTTCTCCCCACGTGGGTTTGTGGAATTGCTCAGAAGAAATCTGATTGGTTCTGTAAAAAGCTCTTTTGTGAATAAAATGGCCTGAGCGAGGGGCTGCTGCATTCGGACAAGCACAGAGAGACACGATTATATGCACCCTTCCCAGAGTCTTGCTGGTTCAAGCCTCTGTGTGTATTCTTATTAATCAGAGTTCAATCCTTCCTTTACTTTGCGAACGCAACAGGTAGGACTCAAACCAATGGCTTCAAGTTACAAGAAAGGAGATTCTGACTCAATATCAGGAAGAGCTTTCTGACAGTAAGAGCAATTCGGCAGTGGAACAGACTCCCACAGGAGATGATGAACTCTCCTTTCTTGGAGGTTTTTTAACAGAAGCTGAATCTGTCATGGATTCTTTAGCTGAGAATCCTGCACTGCGGGGGGTTGGACTAGATGTGGTGCAACTTTAGAGAGCATACTCACAATTCCCAAATGAAAGATTAGGATGTTTCAGATGCTCAAGATCGGTTCCTGCAGATGTTTACCAAAATGGTCCCTCGAAGCTTTTGCTGCATCTTCTTGGGTTTCCTTTTTATATACTTCATCATTCATTGGATTGTAATGTTCCACCACAAACACACCATTTTTCTTTTAACTGAATCCAACTTTATTTATTTCAGGAACATCCCAATCCTACGTCTTCCTGATTTAGCACACTTCATATATTTCATAAATGTTCCCTCCTCCAAACATCACGGATCATGATGTACAAATGGGAGCCATGCTGAAACCATCTTGCCTTGGTGAGCAACCTGGCTAATAGGGTTATATTTATCAATACACCAAAGAGGACATCTGCAATCCATATTAACCAAATTCAGAAAGGACAGGTTGGAGACTGTTTTGTCAAACTCTGGTAGGGAAGCCTTCCCCTCAGTACCTCTAGACATGTTAAAAGCTGTAGTCTGTGACCCCCTAGCTAAGGATTTGGAGAAAATTTCCAAGCCCTTGCTAAGTGATCCTTGGGTATGTGAGCTCAACAGACACCTAGACTCCATTGTTCAGTGAACTGTGTGTGTCAGGTCTAAAGGGAGCCCCTCTCAGAGATGGAAGGAAGCAATAACCCCGACCAGACAATGGCAAACCAAGTTGATGGACTATGCCGAAATGGCAAAATTAACTGGGAAGCTCAGGAACCAAGAAGACAAGAACTTTAAAAAAAATGGGAAAAGTTTGTAATTTATATGCAATATTATAGTAAGCAGGTTAAAACATTGGCAGGATTTTAAACACACTTGTAATGTAACAGAATGTATGGATAATTTAGAAAGATGAAAAAATTGGAGAACTACTGATATGCAGTGGGAAATAGGAGCAATAGGACCCATGGAAGGGATGGGGGAAGTCTGGAGATTCAGAGTAATCTCGTTATTTGGATTCAGAATTGGTTTTCTTGTATGTTTTTATTCTTGAAAATCAAATAAAAATTTATTTTAAAATAAAGGGAGCGCCTCTCTAGGACCCACCATGCAGAAGGCAATGGTTAGTTCCTAAACTATGCCCTTAACCACAGTTCATGTTCCTAATGCTTATATTCCTAACTTCCAGCTTGTTCACCTCATTCCATGGGGGGCGGGGAATGTTTTGTTTTGTTTATTCATTGTTTTGCTCAATGTTTTGTTTATTCATTTGCTCAATTTATATCCTGCCTTCTCTCCAAAATGAACCTGGGGCTCTCTGCAGATCTTCCAAACTTATTTCACATCCCTGAACAGGAAGATGAAATCCATCAGCCCTAAATAAAAGGGGGGGAGTCATGTCCCTGATCCTGCCATGGGGTATGTAAGTCCACCCCATTGTTAGAAGGACCTTGTTATCCATTGTGTTCACACCACACCTTGTCCTCTCCACCTTTATGGACTCACCCAAGGAACAAGTTAGGAGCCCATCTTTGAAGGAAGCTGTGCCTGGAGGAAGAACTGTGAGGGGAGAGACTCCATCAGGCAAGGCCTCTTTCCATCTGCCTTGCTCCACCCTCTAGGCTCTGCTTCTCAATTTGTATTGTATTATTTCATGTACTGTGGCTTGCCGTTGTTTTATTGATTATAGTTTAGAAATTATTTATCATAACTGTTAAGGGTGAATTTCTGTAACTTTTATATGCTGATATTATTTTATACTACTCTAATGATTGTTGAATGTTACTTTTTTGATGTAGGTTGCTTGTCTTAAAGTTATGTTTTATTATCACATTTTTGTATTGCATTAGATTGTTATAAGATGTACATTTTTTGTTTCTTCAGCTTGTAAACCAGCTTGAGTATTGTAAGATAGAAAGACGGTATACAAATTAAAAATGTTGATGATGGGGATAATCACTCTGAGAACAAATCTGGTCTTGTCCACTGAACAAAGTCATTTCCCCACAAATGAATGACAAGAACAGTTGGGTAAATAGGAGATTCATTGATAGTAATCTCTCAATTGACTTCTCACATCTTCTTTAGTCTGTCAGCTCTACCCATATCTATTAATATAGACCAACCTTTCTCAACCTTCCTTGAGTCCACAGATGTTGTTGGACTAGAGCTCCCATCATCCCTGGTCCTGCTAGCCAAGGTTGAGAAAGGCTGGTCCAGACGCTACACCTTGTTCCATCTTTTTGGCAGAGTTCAACAATAATTTGAAAGGGGTGAGGCTCTTGAAGCCTGGTCATTGGTGTGAGTTTGGTGTATAGAGTTTCCAATTTTGTACAACCTCTTTGGAAGAGAAGAATCCTGCCAAACGTCAGACGCATACGGTATTTCTGCAAGGACCGACTTCACTTTTGGGGTGGTTAAAAAAGTTTTCTTCAAATATCCCCTTCTGTGAGCAACTTTTAAGGAAACACCAGACATAGGTAAGGGGTCACTGGCTCTTCAATTTGCCTTTAGTGAAGTGGGTGCCTTGTCACAGCAGCAATTTTTATTACTGAACACATCAGCAAGGGCAGCCATTTTGTGAATGCCTGTGCTTCCCACAGCAATGATTCCCTAAATCGCCATGTCCCTACACTGGCCATTTTGTGACTATTTCTGCTTTTGGCAGAGCTAAGTTAAGGACACTAGGAGCAATGTTCGTTCTTACATTCCTTACAACCTACACCTTGGAGGCCCTTTCAGAACCCGCTTAATTACCTTATCGCCTACACCAACATTTGATCGCAAGCTCCCCACTTTCCTTCAGGCATGTCCTCTGTTTAAATCAGGCATAAAGTTTTGAAAGCTTCACTTTTGGAGGAGAGGCTAGGAATTTCTGTTCTGAATATAGATCGAAAGCCGAGATCTTTTAAATATGCTTCCCTGTGGTCGTTATATCACACCTTTTTTCGCTACAATCTCCTGATGATGTCAGTGAAATGAAACGCATAGTTATCTTTGTTGTGTGTCCGCCATCTGCTTCTATGGCTTCACTCCATGACAAAGCAAGTATTTAAATTCAAAAAAGTCCTTGCTGACTCTGATGACTGTTAAATCTAATTCTTCAAAAACTCTTGTTGTTTTGAGGTTTTGCTCAACTTGTGTCCAGATTTTCACTTTTTGAAATATGGCAACTCTGTGGTTTGGGGATGTATAGAGTTAGACATCAGAGGACATATAAAAAGCAAGAGATCCCATTTTTAAGGCATTTGTTTTATGTATTTATTCATTTACAACAGTTCATACCTTCCTTCACTAATTGGCTTTCTTTTAAAATAAATTTATAGGTAAGTGCCTACTGCTTAGGGACTGATTTGTTTCTACCCCTTGCAAGCCCTTGTTTGCAGCCCTAATTTTAAGTGGTGTACTTTATTTACATTGTGTAGATATGAGAACTACATGTATCTAAACGCACCTACAATTTTTTCCATAAATGAAATATATTTTTGAAGTATGACATGCTGAATAAGTATTTTCTTCCAGTTGCTATAGCTTGCTAGCTTTTTAGAGTAAAAGTCTGCCTTATCTGGATCGAGAGGGGTCACAGTCATAGAATTCTGCATCATTGACATCAAACTACTTGCCAGGTTCTCTGTTGTTGGCCAAATATATTTAACTGGTTGTGTCTCACTGATACTTAGTGATTCTTGTAGATATTCCAAAAACACCCGAAATTGATAAAGTCCACTTGAAAGCCCTCTCAGGCAGGTTTCCTTTTCAAATCCATCATTGGGAGAGCATTTGTCTTCTTTACCAATCTTTGGAAGGTGGATATTAAATTCAGGCTGAAAATCTGTGCGAGGCTTACAGGCACCTTCCGCAGCACACAGTTCTTGGTCCCATTCAGTAGCCTTTTGTTTGAGGGAAGCAACCAAGTTTATGATAGTAGACGTTTCTGCAGTGGCATCAACAACAGACAACATTACAAGGAGGAACACAAAAGTGGTGATGTGGAGACCGCAGCCAGGTAGGAGACACATGGTCTTTCAGAATCTGCTGTTCCTCTTCAAGGACACCTTACACAAACTACACAGAAGGAAACAGAGCTACTGTAATTAAACAAACCTAGACAGCATCTTAAAAAGCAGAGACATCACCTTGACAACAAAGGTCCGTATAGTTAAAGCTATGATTTTCCCAGTAGTGATGTATGGAAGTGGGAGCTGGACCATAAAGAAGGCTGAATGCCGAAGAATTGATGCTTTTGAATTATGGTGCTGGAGGAGACTCTTGAGAGCCCCATGGACTGCAAGAAGATCAAACCAATCCATTCTGAAGGAAATCAGCCCTGAGTGCTCACTGGAAGGACAGATCCTGAAGCTGAGACTCCAATACTTTGGCCACCTCATGAGAAGAGAAGACTCCCTGGAAAAGACCCTGATGTTGGGAAAGAGTGAGGGCACAAGGAGAAGGGAACGACAGAGGACGAGATGGTTGGATAGTGTTCTCGAAGCTACCAGCATGAGTTTGACTAAACTGCGGGAGACAGTGGAAGACAGGAGTGCCTGACATGCTCTGGTCCATGGGGTCACGAAGAGTCGGACACGACTAAACAATAACAACAAATTAAACAGCAGAATAAATGTCACAGTTTAATTAGAAGTTATGAAAAATAAAAAAGGTATTTGCTTAGCTCCACAAAGAAGTGACAGACAAGTGTCCAAAGGAAGCCATTCCATAAATGCCGGGAGGGGAAGCTCGGAGAAGCTCTGCACCCTAGTTAGCACCTACCTCACCTGAAATGGTGGAGGCTCTTGAAGAGTGGCCTGCAGAGAGGACTTACAGACAGGGCAGTTACTTGTTCAGATGAGGCATGAAGCCATGCAGGGTTTCAGTGGTAAGCCCAGAAAGAACCTGGATACCAGTACAATTATTTCATCTCTGGTGAAACTTGAGAGAGCATACTCACAATCCCAAAATGAAAAAGAAGGATGCTTCAGATGGTCAAGATACGTGTCTGCAGCTGTTTACCAAAATGGTACCTCGTAGCTTCTGTTGCATCTGCTCAGGTTTTCTTTTTATATACCTCATTGTTCATTTGATTGTACTGTTCCACCACCCACCCACCAATTTTCTTTTAACTGGACACAGCTATAATTACTTCAGGGCCAGGTGCTCAGCCTGGAAGTCATTTTGGACTCACAGTTGTCCATGGAGGCGCAGGTCAATTCTGTGTCGAGGGAAGCTGTCTATCAGCTCCATCTGGTACACAGGCTGAGACCCTACCTGACCGCAGACTGTCTCGCCAGAGTGGTGCATGCTCTAGTTATCTCCCGCTTGGACTACTGCAATGTGCTCTACTTGGGGCTACCTTTGAAGGTGACCTGGAAACTACAACTAATCCAGAATGTGGCAGCTAGACTGGTGACTGGAAGTGGCCGCCAGGACCATATAACACTGGTCCTGAAAGACCTACATTGGCTCCCAGGATGTTTCCAAGCACAATTCAAAGTGTTGGTGCTGACCTTTAAATCCCTAAATGGCCTCGGCCCAGTATACCTGAAGGAGTGTCTCCACCCCCATCGTCCAGCCCAGACACTGAGGTCCAGCGCCGAGAGCCTTCTAGCAGTTCCCTCACTGCAAGAAGCAAAGTCACAGGGAACCAGGCAGAGGGCCTTCTCAGTAGTGGTGCCTGCCCTGCAGAATGCCCTCCCATCAGATGTCAAGAAAATAAACTATCTGACTTTTAGAAAACATCTGAAGACGGCCCTGTTTAGAGATGTTTTTAATGTTTGGTGTTTTATCATGTTTTTAATATTCTGTTGGGAGCTACCCAAAGTGGCTGGGGAAACCCAGCCAAATGGATGGGGTAATAATAATAATAATAATAATAATAATAATAATATTCAGGGACATTTCTTCCTTGAGAAGTTAGACTGGCTCCCTCCTTGTCCTTCTCCTGACAAGCAAGGACCTTTTTATTCCAGAAGGCCTATAGGAAATGTTTTTAAGTAAAGAGCTGGGGCTATGATGTTTTTTCTTGTTTTGTGTATTTTTAATAGAAAATGATAGGTGATAGGTGTAGATGATAGATGATAGATAGATAGATGGTAGATAGATGATAGATAGATGATAGATAGATAGATGATAGATAGATAGATGATAGATAGATAGATAGATAGATGATAGATAGATGATAGATAGATATAGATAGATGATAGATAGATAAATAGTTTTGCGTTCAACTGGCTGCCGAGAGGCCCAGTGGTTTAGACCACAGCGCCACCCTCTCCTCCCCCTTTTTAATAAATAAAGATGTAATTGGCTCTTCTCCTGTGAGGCCAAAGTAACTGTGGGTGATGCAATGTCAAAGGCTGGGAGAGTGTAGAGTGTTGAGGTACCTTTAATTGCTGTTAAGTAAAATCTGTTGCACATGCTTCCCTTCCTTTGCACCTGCAGGTCACTGTGATCTGGCAGCCAGCCAAGGGTGTGGTCATTCTTGGGTATATTAATTAGAAGGCTGTGCATTGCCTTCTAGCTTTGCTCTGAAGAAGCTCTGAACTCTGTGCTGTATGTCTGCTGTGAGTTGTACTTGCTTTGCATTTGAAACCTGCACTTTCTACTGGGGCTCTAATGGAAGCCTGTACATAGTGTGTATAATGAAACTGCCTTAATGCTTAGGACCTGTCGGTAAAGGACTGGGAAGTTGGAGTCTGACTGAATTTCTGACTATGGAAGCTCCTTTAATTTGAGTAAATAAGGGATGGAAAATGAAGTGAGCAGAAGCAGGCAGATTTTCCGTGTTTAAAAAGATTTTTTAAAAAATTCTGATAGTAATACAGAAGGGGGGGAAAAGGAAGACATACAATGTGAAACCAACCAGCCTTATATCACTCTACTTCCCATGCAAAGCGCTGAGACTGGAGACAGTGGGGTTTTGATTACAGAATGTTATTCTCCATGTTAAACAAAACTGTCATTCCAAAGGTCCCCATATGTTGCTGAGGGTCTATGCTGCTGTTCATTGGCTATTGCATAAGTAAAAAAGTTGTACCAGGTCAAGTGAAAAGTTCTGAGCTTTTTGCCTGTTCTTTTCTCATGTACACATGCTGGTTGTTTGCCCATTAGAAGAAGAAGAAGAAGAGTTTGGATTTGATATCCCGCCTTTCACTCCCCTTCAGGAGTCTCAAAGCGGCTAACAATCTCCTTTCCCTTCCTCCCCCACAACAAACACTCTGTGAGGTGAGTGGGGCTGAGAGACTTCAAAGAAGTGTGACTGGCCCAAGGTCACCCAGCAGCTGCATGCGGAGGAGCGGAGACGCGAACCCGGTTCCCCAGATTACGTGACTACTGCTCTTAACCACTACACCACACTGGCATATCTGAAAGTTGTGGGAGCCAGATCTCAAATAGTGGCACATTTATATATTTATTTGGTGAAGGCAAGCTTTGCTGTTGTCATTAAGTGTGCCGTGAGGTCTCTGCGCAAGATACCATTGGCATCCTCTCTGTAATATGTCAACCATAAAAATTTAGGGTCCAGAGAAATATCTTGCTTCATAATAAAACAAGCCTCCTGAAAAAGCTTTTTGTTTTCCCCAGAAGAAGGCACCCAAGGAAAGAACCACCACATATGAATAAAAAAAGCTGGGATTATTCCAATTCCTCCAGCAAAGTGCTGAAGTTATTTAGCTTAAGTGGGTGTGTATACACCAACAGTGTGCAGTGTCTCCATAGCATTCTCCCAGCAGGGGCAGATTTTAGGTCTTTCAAATTTCAACAGCACCTCTGCAAGGCCAAAACTTGGCAACCACCATTCTCTCGCGTTCCATTCTGCTCAATTCACTAGGTCATAGTTGTGGCACCCCCTAGGTTTGGCACCCAGTGTGGCAGGACCGGTCACACCGCCCTAAATCTGCCTCTGCCCCCAGGTCTCTACTGAAGCAAATTTAAAAGAGACCTTAACCCAATTCTTATCCCGTTCGATATCTTTCAAAAGTTTTCCTAGGTCCTTTTCCCAGTGCAGTTTAGGACAAAGATAGAAGTTGGAACCTGTGTGACAGAGGTGAAAGGGTTATAGATCTGAAAAATAAGCCCTTTCTGTTATGTATTCAGTGGTCTGTGTTTGCCTGAGCTTGAGTCTGGACTAAGGATTCTGAGCTCCTGTGTTCTGATTAGATACATAATATCCAATCACAGAACATTTCAGGATTTGGACTTCTGCCATTGGCCCTCAAACTCTCAGTCATGATTCGCAGCTTGGAAGTTTAGACAGCCAATCACATTGGGAGTGGGATTGGCCCAGGCCTTCAGAAATGTATATAAGCAGTTGCTTTGTCCCTGTTGTCCAGTTCTGTTAGTTCAATAAAAGTTCTTGTTGTTATCACTGTGTCTTGCCTTGTGGGAAGCCACCTACACTTCACTTTCCCCAAAGGATATATTACATGTTCAAAATAGGTTAATGTATGAGTCACCTGTAATCAGATCATTGGCATATGAAATGCAAAATTATGCAGGAAGTTACCAAGTATTCATTTTATATCCCGGCCTGTTAAGGGCCATTGGTTATTTGAGTTTCTATAGTTCTACTTGTTTCCATTTCCCAAAGGTCACAATTCTATCTCAGTTATGGAAGGAGAGATGAAAAAATAAAAGTGCTTTGGGTGTCAGACACCAAAGGGATAAGTTTCATCGCTGTCCTTCCAAGGTTAAAGGTCAGAAGCCCAAAAGGCATTTGAAAAGTCTTCCAAAACATGCCTGCTAATTCTTTAAAATGGTAATGGCCATTATCACCCATGTCACCTTCTTTGGAACCCAAACCCTCCAATATTTCTCTGATGAAAATAGGGACATCCAATTCCATAATCATAATTTTACTATTTTTACCCCACACATCTTACTGGGTGCCCCAGCCACTCTGGGCAGCTTCCAGCAAGCCTAAAAACATAATAAAATATTAAACATTTTTTTAAAAAAAAAACCTTCCCTATACAGGATTGCCTTCAGACGGCTCGGGGGTCGGATAACTCCATACCCTCCAGTAAGAATAGGGACATCCTAATATACCTTCCAGCATTTATCCATTGAAAATAGGGACATCCAAATGAAAAATGGGACATTCCCAGAATCAAATCAGAAACTGGGACAGCTTCTCTAAAGCTTCCAGGGATGTCCCTGGAAAATAGGGATACTGGGACGGCCTGGAAACCTGTATCAGCAAGAGTATATCACGTAAATAGGCTATTCAAAGTAGTCTTTTTTGTGAATAAATGTGATTATCATTGCTTTGTTTCCAGGTGCCCCACACACACTTTTTTTCATTAAGGCTAAAGGTAAAGGACCCCTGACAGTTAAGTCCAGTCGCGAACGACTTTGGGGTTGCAGCGCTCATCTCGCTTTACTGGCCGAGGGAGCCAATGTTTGTCAGCAGACAGTTTTTCCGGGTCATGTGGCCAGCATGACTAAGCTGCTTCTGGCGAAATCAAAGCAGTGCATGGAAACACGGTCTACCTTCCCACCGGAGCAGTACCTATTTATCTACTTGCACTTTGATGTGCTTTCGAACTGCTAGATTGGCAGGAGCTGGGACTGAGCAACGGGAGCTCACCCCGTCATGGGGATTCGAACCACCAACCTTCCGATCGGCAAGCCCTAGGCTCAGTGGTTTAGACCACAGCACCACCTGCATCCTGGTATTTTTTATCATTAGGTAGACACAAATGGTGAGTACCCAGAGGCACTTTTCAGGTGAACAGTGATTCCAGAGACTTTCAAACATGGCTGTGAGATTCACGAGGCAGGATATGTATCACTTTTGATTTTAACCTGTGTCACTTACTAAGAGTCCCCATAATTTGTAAGGGAGAAGCCATGAGTGACCATTAAAGGTGGTATCATAGCACTTTATACAGATGGTGGGAATATATAAGCTGAAATAAGTCAGCAAATCCCTGCCTTAAAATTAGAAGCCACCTCCTGAGAGACTCCAGAAGGATACTGTGTCCAACATTATGGAAAGCCACTGAGAGAACAAGGAGGAAGAGCAAGGTCACTATGCCCATCTTTATCTCTCCCAGGATAAAGGTCATTTACTAAGGGGGCCAAGGCAGTTTCAGTGCCATGACAAGGCCTGAAGCCTGACTGGAAGGACGTCATGGCAGGACAATGGGGAAGAGGATCCCAGCAAGGGGTGCAGCTGGGACTGGGACCCACTGGGGCAAACCGGGGATGGGAAAGGAGAGGTTGGCATTGCGGAGAATAGACACAGGATGACAGAGGATGGTGAAGGGGTGGAAGGCATGTAACCGGAAGTCCTCCTCTGATGGTGTCCATGAATGAGCTGGTAGTCTGCTCCTGAGCTATTCAGGGCCTTACAAGCTGACAATTAGTAGGTTTCTTCTATAAATACAGTGCATTGTCCCATGGATTATCATCTGACAACTCTGAAAATTCCTGGTAGGAACTCCATGCAAAAGGGTAGTGCTGAGCATCAATGTGATCTTGGGCAGAGTGAGCAAGAGTTACAGCTAAAATGGGGGGGGGGGAATCTGAATTTGAAAAACAAGCTACACTTGCTATTATTGATTAGAGAGAGAGAAAGAGAGGAATGGGGGATTACTTGATTTTTTGCTGTACGCAGGGATGTAGAGTGGCAGCTGATGGATAATAATATTGGTAAATACTGGGGGGGGTGTTATCTAGAGATTAATTGAGAATATGAGCAGAAACACGGGTTCATCTTGGACATACCTTATAAGGAGAGTGGAAAGCCAGTTTTGGGAAATTGTATTAATTAATCTAATTTGGCAAGATTTGTAATAATTAGGAAAATCAATAAAAATAATTGGCCAAAAATAAATAAATGGCAGGGCCACTCCTGTCGAAAGGCAAGACTGTCAAAGGTTGAAATTTATGTCTGAGTGGTGCAGCAAGACTTAGTAATAATAATAATAATAGTAATAATAAAAAACATTGGCTCCTACAAAGCAGATTGCAGAAATTCAATAAGAAACATAGTTTCCAATGGATTGTGAAGTACTAAACGCTTGCAATCATTATTACAAGACATCTGCCGTGATGACAGCTTGGAGACCCAAGAGAAATCATCTAAACATTCATATCAACGTTCATATCAAACAGTGTAGAAAGGTGAGGATAGGGATAAGGCAAACAGATGGCTAAATGTTTCTTGTATGTATTCCACAGCGACATATTTGATGGTTTTGTGGACCCTTTGAAGACACAGTTGTTGATTTCCTTGCTTCTGTAGCTCTCAAGGTTGTTTGCTGGAACACGATCAGAGTTACTATTAGTAATGCTTTGGTTTTTATTTCGGACGCCTGAAAGAGTAAACAGGGAAATTTGTGACTATAGAAAACACTGAGGAAAACCTTATAAACCTACTGCTCTCAAATAACTGGTAACTTTGACCTGGCTCTGAAAAAGCTGCCACCTAATCAAACATGGCTCATTAGCCATGTATCATCAGACCATACCAATTTACTGTATATTGTCACGATTATACATAGAAAAACTAAGCACATGTGGGGGGGAGGGGTCCCTTCATTCAGACAGCAGATCTCCTTGATTCAGTTACCTGGGCTAACATCAGGCTTCACACCTTAAATATGAAGTAGAGCTTGTCTTGCCTAAACTTCTGAAGCCTCAGGTGTCTCTCCTATTGACCATAATGGAATAATTAATAAATACTCATTGGTGGGTTTGCGGTTGTTGTTTTTTAAAGTTGTTTGGATGAATTTGATGAAATGTGCCCAAATGCAGTAGCCCCTTTTTGCGAGGGGCTAGTCCACCAAATTTCAGACAAATGGGTGGGAAAGGAGATTTGTGGCAAACTCAAGCCTTTGCATGGATGTGAAATGTGCAAAACAACAACAAACCTCTGGTTACGTGAAACATATTCAATAAACACACAAGAGGTAACTGGCTGTACATTTGAAAAATAATATATACTATTCATTGTATTGAATTGTAGATTTCAACAGAAGTAGCTCATAACGTTCAACTACTATGCTATAAGATCCACTGTCCTGTGATATCATATATGAGTTTGTACTACTGATGAAGCCCAGGACGGCGAAACAAGGCTAATATTCCAGAAATCCTTGTCTTAGACTCTGTGAAAGGATTCTGTGGAACTACAACAACCTTTCGTGTGGATTGCTGGACTCTATGAACAGACAGGTGGAACAGACACTTTCACATATATGGACTTTATGCATAAACTGATTAGAGAATGAACTGATCCACCGGGACTTCTACTTTTTTCGTTGACCTTTATGAGCTGTTGAAATCTACAATTCAATACAATGAATAAAAGGTAAAGGTAAAGGGACCCCTGACCATTAGTGGCCGACTCTGGGGTTGCGGCGCTCATCTCGCTTTATTGGCCAAGGGACCCGGCATACAGCTTCCGGGACATGTGGCCAGCATGACTAAGCCACTTCTGGCGAACCAGAGCAGCGCACGGAAACGCCGTTTACCTTCCCGCCGGAGCAGTACCTATTTATCTACTTGCACTTTGATGTGCTTTCAAACTGCTAGGTTGGCAGGAGCTGGGACCGAACAATGGGAGCTCACCCCATTGCGGGGATTCGAACCACCGACCTTCTGATCAGGAAGTCCTAGGCTCTGTGGTTTAACCCACAGCTCCACCCGCGTCCAATCCAATGAATAGCATACATTATTTTTTCAAACGTACATCCGGTTACGTCTTGTGTGTTTATTGGATGTGAAATGTAACACTGTGATTAAGTAAAAATTGCATCCTTTCCTCTGTGAAATTTTACCTCTGGCCTCACACACAGCTGGGGGGAAAGAGCTTTAATATAGCCCTTGGTAAAGGGCTTGGTGGTCTCCATACATCTGCTCCCATATTTTAGCTCACTCTCACTGGTCTGGCACTTGAGCTCTGATGGTCCTCTTTGGCATTCAATCCCAGCAACGGTCTGATTTACACAAGAGGCAGTGACGACCTGCAGGTTGAATGGCTTTAAATGAGGCTTAGACAAATGAATGGAGGATAAAGGTATAAATGGCTACTAGCCACAGTGGCTATGTTCTGCTTCCACTTCATAGGCAGTATGCCTCTGAATGCCAGCTGCTGGGAATGGCAAATGTTCAGAGTGCTGTTGCACTGATGTTCTGCGCCATAGGTATCTGCCTGGCCACTGTGGGAACAGGATGCTGGGCCAGGAGAGCCATTGGCCTCATCCTGCAGGTTCTTCTTATGACTCGCTGCTCATGCAAATAAAGAGATAACCCAACCATTGAGACCAGGTCAACAGCATTTCAAGGATATTGGTTTAAGAGATTGCAGCTGAACCTATTTCCTCAGCCAACCATTTACAGTGTATCTCCTACAACCCACTCCTGCTATGCAATTTACCCTTTGCTAAAGATACCCCACTAAGGATATGCAGTCATCTGGACGATTTTTTTCTTCTTTCCTTTTTGCATTTTATCTGTCAAGCTTTGCAACTCACTTTCTGCAGCAGAAAAACCTTTTAGCGCACTTGTGAATGGAAGAACTATCTGGAGGACATTTATTTTTAGTGCATGTACCTCCCCGCCATTTGCAGTACTCGTCTGGGTCTCTGCAGAGGAAGAAAAAAACATTAAGTGAAAAGGTGGTAGTATTTATTTATTTATTTGTTTGTTTGATAAATTATTGATAGTTCTTCCGCTCAGAGGAACCCAGGGCTACAGACACAACACAAGAAAAATGATTGAATATATCCAAAACCTATTTAAAACATATATATCAGGTACGACCAACTTCCAAGAGACTGCAATCTACTCCCATTATTAAAAAAAAACTGGCTGTGATCTACCCATTGGATTGACCAGAGTTGCTGTGCTTTTTTGGGGGAAAGCTTCATCAAAGTTGTTGAGCTTTTTAGGGGGGGAGGATGAGCCAAGGTTGTTGAGCTTTTGGGGGGAGGGGGGGAGGATGCTGCAATCAACCAGGATTGGCCAGGTACATCCCAATATGCAGGTACAGGCCAGATATACAGTCATACCTCGGGTTACAGCCGCTTCAGGTTGTGTTTTTTCGGGTTGCGGACCGCCGAAACCCAAAAGTACCGGAACGGGTTATTTCCGGGTTTCGGCAGTCGCCCATGCGCAGAAGCGCTAAATCACGCTTTGCGCATGTGCGTCAAATTGCAAGCCGCGCGTGCGCAGACACGGGTTGCAAACGCTACGGGTTGCGAACATGCATCCCACACTGATCACATTCACAACCCGAGCATCCACTGTATATGATCTCACAGCTAGTCACAGAATCATAGAATTGTTGAGTTAGAAGTTACTTCAAGGGTCATCTAGTCCAACCCCCTGCAATGAAGGGAGATGGCCATCCAACCTCTGCTTCAAAAGACCTCCAATGGAGGAGAGTCCGCCACCTTCTGAGGGAGTCCATTCCACTGTTGAACAGCTCTTATCATCATAAGGTTCTTCCAGATGTTGAGTTGGAATCTCCTTTCTTGTAAGTTTAATCCATTGGATCAGGTCCTACCCTCTGGAGCAGGAAAAAGCAAGCTTGCATGTAAAAGCCCCTAAGATATTTGAAGATGGCTATCTACTCTCATTCTCCTCTTCTCCAGCCTAAACATACTGAACTCTCTCAATAAGCTTTGGTCTCCAGACTCCAGAGTTAACCAGGGCTATTGACCATCTGGCTCTGATGTGCCTTCTTTGATTCCTTGGAGCCCAGATAGCACTGTGGTTTCCCCCGGAGCTGAGGGCAATGAAACAAACACTGAGATGGCTAGAGTGGCAGTGGTAAAAAACTCATTCTGAATCTGACTGGACATGAGTTAATGCTCAATGTTGAGCCTACCAAGTGGTGGTAGCAATAGCGAAGAGGACCTTCTTCACCGCCTCTATTCCATCTGCAGAAAACAGCAGCAGGAGACTCTTTCA
Organism: Podarcis raffonei; assembly: GCF_027172205.1. Lineage (NCBI taxonomy): Eukaryota > Metazoa > Chordata > Lepidosauria > Squamata > Lacertidae > Podarcis > Podarcis raffonei. Next base: position 116,955,310 of record NC_070604.1, on the reverse strand, counting down.
GGTGGTTCACAATTTAACAGAACCACCAGTGCTATCAGGGCCTGGTAAGGGCCCCAGGATCTCTTGCCACGATTTTGCAAAGTCTTTTTTGCAGATAAAGTCACTCAGATTCAGAAAGAATCCACCATGGGAGCAGGGGCAGGGCGGGAGAGTGCAAGAGCCCTGTCTAGTCAAGGTGCGTGGAATCAATTCCAATCTGTTAACCTCCGAGGAGATGGACAGGCTGCTTGGATGAATGAAACTGACCACCTGTCTCCTTGATCCTTGCCCATCCTGGCTCATAAAAGTGAACCAAGAAGGGCTGGGCGATGGGCTCTGCACGGTGGTGAATGCTTCTCTCTGTGAGGGAGCCTTCCCAGATCCGGCCAATTTCGCCAGCTATCACCCAGTCTCAAATCTTCCATTCTTGGGCCAGGTGATTGAGCAGGTGGTCGCTGAACAACTCCAGGCATGCCTGGAGGATGCGGACAATTTGGATCCCTTCCAGTCGGGATTCAGGCATCAACATGGAACTGAAACTGCCTTGGTCACCCTGATCAATGATCTCCAGCGGGATAGGGACAAAGGTGAAATCTGTTTCCTAGTTCTGCTGGATCTCTCAGCAGCCTTTGATACCATCAACCATGACATCCTTCTGGACCATTTAGAGGAGCTGGGAGCACTGTTATACAATAGTTCCACTTCTTCCTCCTGGGCCGTGTCCAGAAAGTGGTGTGGGGAGGATGAGTGTTCAGACCCCTGGGCTCTCACTTGTGGGGTGCCTCAGGGTTCCGTCCTCTCCCCCATGCTTTTTAACATCTATATGCAGCCGCTGGGAGAGATCAGCAGGGGGTTTTGGCTAGTTGTATGTTGGCTGGTAATATGCTGAGGAAACCCAGATCTACCTCTCTTTTAAATAAGAACCAGTGAAGGTGGTGAAAGTCCTGGGTGAGTGTCTGGAGGCAGTTGGAGGATTGATGGCGGCTAACAGATTGAGGTTGAATCCTGGCAAGACCGAAGTATTGTTTGGGGGGGACAGGGGGTGGGCAGGTGTAGAGGACTCCCTGGTCCTGAATGGGGCAACTGTACCCCTGACTCACAGCTGTCCATGGAGATGCAGGTCAATTCTGTCTCCAGGGCACCTGTCTATCAGCTCTATCTGGTACGCAGGCTGAGACCCTACCTGACCACAGACTGTCTCGCTAGAGTGGTGCATGCTCTAGTTATCTCCTGCTTGGACTACTGCAATGCGCTCCATATGGGGCTACCTTTGAAGGTGACCCAGAAACTACAGCTAATCCAGAATCCGGCAGCTAGACTGGTGACTGGGAGTGGCTGCTGAGACCATATAACACCGGTCCTGAAAGACCTACATTGGCTCCCAGTACTTTTCCAAGCACAATTCAAAGTGCTGGTGCTGACCTTTAAATCCCTAAATGGCCTCGGCCCAGTATACCTGAAGGTATACTCCACCCCCATCATTCAGCCCGGACACTGAGGTCCAGCTCCGAGGGCCTTCTGGCGGCTCCCTCGCTGTGAGAAGCCAATTACAGGGAACCAGGCAGAGGGCCTTCTCAGTAGTGGAACACCCTCCCATCAGATGTCAAGGAAATAAACAACTATCTGACTTTTAGAAGACATCTGAAGGCAGCCCTGTTTAGGGAATGTTTTTAATGTTTGATGCTCTATTGTTCTTTTAATTCTGATGGGAATTGCCCAGAGTGGCTGGGGAAGCCCAGCCGAGGGTGGGGTATAAATAAATTATTATTATTATTATTATTATTATTATTACTACTACTACTACTACTACTACTACTACTACCACCACTACCACTACTACTTATGAATCCGCTTTATAGCAAAACTCAGGTCTAGGGGGATGAAGGAGTACAAAAGCAGAAAGGGAAGGTCACATCTCAGAAACATTGCCACTCTATTAGCCTGAAGGACGATTGGCCCTTCAATCAGAAGATATGACATTCCATGGGGGAATCAGTGCAACCATTCTCCCCTCTCCATTGCAGTGAGAGACTAATGGAGAAGGCTGTATGCAAAGTTAAGACCTTTCACTTTGAGTGGGCCTCACCAGTCGCGTAGCGTGGGGGGTGCAGGGGTGGCCAGCCGCACCGGGCGCAACATCTGAGGGGGGGCGCGCTAATCTAGTGGAAGAGACTCGAGTGCTAAAATCCATGGGTTAGGGGGCGCAAATTACTTGCCTTGCCCCGGGTGCTGACAACCCACGCTACGCCACTGGGCCTCACTATTGTGCGTAGCACTGTGGCTCAACATGTTCCCTACCGAAGAAACCTCTGTGCCCCTGTTTTGATAACCTTTATGTGCTTAGTCCCTCAACCTGCCTGGTACCACCCTCTGCACCCAGCTTAGCTTCTATCTTGCCTTGCCTTGCCTCACCTCAGCACAAGGCATGACAATGATATAGCAGGAGCCCATCTTGCTAGAGTAATTGGGTTCCCTCTTCTGAAAGTTTAAAGCAGCCTTTCCTGACCCAGTTTGCTCCAGATGTTTTGAACTACAATTCCCACCATCTCTGGCTATCGGCCATGCTGTCTGGGGCTCATAGAACTTCTAGTCCAAAGCATCTGAAACGCATCAGGCTGGGGAGCACTGGGCTCAGGAATTTGTTGAGTTGCTAGGTCTTAGAAATTTCTCCATCCCAACACACTTGGATCTTCCTGATCAAAGCTCCCTACTCCCTTTTCATTCCCTTTAAAATCACCACAGAACCAGCACCTTTGTAATATCCTGAACTTCTGTAAATCCACATGTTTCTTAAGTGATTTCTGAATTCAGGAAAGCCAGCCCAAGCATGTCACCATGCTGCAGGGATACATTATTCACACTCCTTTCCTTCATTGACATGTATTCTCCTACGATCCTGCCAGCACACGTTAATACACACGTTTAATTTTAATTGGACTGTGTCGACCACAGCAAACTATGACAAGTTCTTAAAGAAATGGGAGTGCCTGATCACCTCATCTGCCTCCTGAGAAATCTCTATGTGGGACAAGAAGCTACATTTAGAACTGGATATGGAACAACTGATTGCTTCAAAATTGGGAAAGGAGTATGACAAGGCTGTATATTGTCCCCCTGCTTATTTAACTTATATGCAGAATTCATCATGCGAAAGGCTGGGCTGGATGAATCCCAAGCTGGAATTAAGATTGCCGGAAGAAATATCAACAACTTCAGATATGCAGATGACACAACCTTGATGGCAGCAAGTGAGGAGGGATTAATGAGGGTGAAAGAGGAGAGCGCAAAATATGGTCTGAAACTCAACATTAAAAAAACCCCCAAAGATCATGGCCACTGGGCCCATCACCTCCTGGCAAATAGAAGGGGAAGAAATGGAGGCAGGGAGAGATTTTACTTTCTTGGGTTCCATGATCACTGCAGATGGTGACAGCAGTCACGAAATTAAAAGACGCCTGCTTCTTGGGAGAAAAGCAATGACAAACCTAGACAGCATCTTAAAAAGCAGAGGCATCACCTGGCCGACAAAGGTCCATATAGTTAAAGCTATGGTTTTCCTTGTAGTGATGTATGGAAGTGAGAGCTGGAACATAAAGAAGGCTGATCGCTGAAGAATTGATGCTTTTGAATTCTGGTGCTGGAGGAGACTCTTGAGAGTCCCATGGACTGCAAGAAGATCAAACCACTCCATTCTGAAGGAAATCAGCCCTGAGTGCTCATTGGAAGGACAGATCCTGAAGCTGAGGCTCCAACACTTTGGCCACCTCATGAGAAGAGAAAACTCCCTGGAAAAGACCCTGATGTTGGGAAAGATTGAGGGCACAAGGAGAAAGGGAAGACAGAGGACGAGATGGTGGGACAATGTTCTCGAAGCTACCAGCATGAGTTTGACCAAACTGCGGGAGGCAGTGGAAGACAGGAGTGCCTGGCGTGCTCTGGTCCAAGGGGTCACGAAGAGTCAGACATGACTAAATGACTAAACAACAACAAATTTTTGATTTCACCTCCATAATACTCTCCACTCTGCCACGTAACCTGCAATATTATGGATTTACCTTTTACAGCATATGCCTCTGCTTCCATTCTGACAGTGTCCATAGAAAACAAACTGTACTTCACAGGTATTTCTTCCGAAGCATCGGCCACCCTTTTTTAAACAGTCTTGGTGATTGATGTGTGTAGGCTTTACATAACTGTACACGAAACCTGTTCAAGAAACATAATATACCAGAATCAAATAACTGGACACTTTCTCATTCAATTCCTCTTGAATCTCCTACAATGGCTACTTTTTTAAAAAAAATTTACCTTTTTTAAACAAATGCTGAGTTTCCCAAACAGGTTGGACATTTGAGGAAATCTGAGAGGAGCAAATAATACCTCAAAAAAGCTGATGCATTTTCTAAGACTTGTTTCTGAACTGGAGGTCTGCATTAAAATATAAACATGAGGCTTATAGTTCAGCTACTCCTTGTTTTTAATTAGGGCGGATTGAAAGTTGCCTATTAAAATGCTCCCTGCTTGCCAGGGTTGGGGGAGGTGAGGGAACTGAGCACCTTTCTTCTTTTCTTTTGTAGAGCCAGTGGTGAAGCTGCATGCTCCGCTACTGGGGGCGGAGAGCAGGCGGGGGAATGGCATGCACCCTGGGGGGCATGGAGTGTGTTCTGGGGGTGTGGTGCGCCGCCTGCGGGTGTGTGGCGCCCAACGTGCGTATGTGTGCATGGCGCGTGTCCAGAGGGGCCACAGCGATGGCACCCTACCTGAATAGTGGTGCCGGGGGTGGTCCGCTCCCTCTGCAGCCCTATTCCTCTGACAGTGTTTAGAGCAATGTCAGGTTCCCATCCCTTTATAAGAGAACATGGTGGGGCTTACTGTTGAAGACACCTGCATAGGATTTTATTCACTGCAGATGGTGACAGCAGTCACGAAATTAAAAGACGCCTGCTTCTTGGGAGAAAAGCAATGACAAACCTAGACAGCATATTAAAAAGCAGAGACATCACCTTGCCACCAAAGGTCCGTATAGTTAAAGCCATGGTTTTCCCAGTAGTGATGTATGGAAGTGAGAGCTGGACCATAAAGAAGGCTAATCGCTGAAGAATTGATGCTTTTGAATTCTGGTGCTGGAGGAGACTCTTGAGAGTCCCATGGACTGAAAGAAGATCAAACATATCCATTCTGAAGGAAATCAGCCCTGAGAGCTCACTGGAAGGACAGATCCTGAAGCTGAGGTTCCAATACTTTGGCCACCTCATGAGAAGAGAAGACTCCCTGGAAAAGATCCTGATGCTGGGAAAGATGGAGGGCACAAGGAGAAGGGGACGACAGAGGATGAGATGGTTGGATAGTGTTCTTGAAGCTACCAGCATAAGTCTGGCCAAACTGCGGGAGGCAGTGGAAGACAGGAGTGCCTGGCGTGCTCTGGTTCATGGGGTCACGAAGAGTCGGACACGACTAAACAACTAAACAACAACAGGATTTTATGTTAAATTTGAATTAACTAGGCATTATTTTGTTAATTTTTTTGAGAATCAATAAAAATTAATTGGGGGGGGGAGGATTTCAATTGTGGGCCACCTACATACCTATTCCCCCCCACAGAGCTACCATTACCAGAGTTTCTTGGAAAGAGGAACTGACTGTTAAGCCGCTCTGGGAGTGCCACTCCCATCCTTGAGCGCAAGTGGATTTGCCACAGCTCAATTCCCCTGGGAAGATGACTCAAAATGGTTTAGCCCTGCAGAGGAGTTGGGGAAGGGTCAGGTGAGCTGACAGGCCAATCAGGATGGGGAAGAAGCCAGGCTTTATAAGATGGCTTCCCCCCGAACACTTTACTCTTCTCTTTGTGATCCCTTCCCTTCCTTTGTGGCATGGACTTTGCTACTTGCATGTTTGGGGGATGAGTAGGATTTTTTTGGGGGGGGAGCCCTAAGGAGCCCCTCCTCTTTTTCACCTACTCCCTACTGCTGGGAGTCCCATTTTTGAAGTGGTGTTTTTAATTTGCTTGTTTGGCTTTCAGTATTGGCAGGAAAGTCAAGTGGGGTGTATATTAGGGCAGTTCATAAAAAACGTTTTGAAAATGCCTGCTCCAAAGGTCTTATCTTACTAAACTAGGGATTATGTAGCTATATCTGAAATTTTATGCATATCAGTTAATATCTTGACCCTGCTCCACTGAATTGAAATTTCAACCTTCACAACATAGGCAAACGGCCAAGTAGACAGCTATTTTCATGGAGGAGGGTCAAGATATTAACTGATATGCATGAAATTTCAGATATAGCTATATAATCCCTAGTGTGGTAAGAGAAGACCTTTGGAGCAGACATTTTCCAAAAAAAGTTTTTTATTTTTTAAAAAAAGATATTTATTAAAATTTTCAATTTTTATACAAACAAAAAACAAACAAAAAAATTTAAAAACACATATAGTTCACAATACTTAATTTTCAATGACATATTTCCCTGACCTCCTCATACCTCCCCTTCTTGTAGTCCAATTCAAATTATTTGTTCAGCAAATCCTTATCTCAAAGCATTACAGCTTATAAAAACACCTTATTTTCTATCCAACATCTTAAGTTATTATAACCTTAAATTTTTACTTATAAAAACCATTTTTTCATATTCCTTTATACCATTACAGCTAAAAACCACTTAATTTCAATCCAACATCATTCAACGTTCCTTAATTTTACAATATTTCTGTAAATAGTCCTTAAATTTTTTCCAATCTTCTTCTGCCGACTCTTCTCCCTGGTCACGGATTCTGCCAGTCATTTCTGCCAATCCCATACAGTCAATCAACTTCATCTGCCATTCTTCCAAAGTGGGTAAATCTTGCGTCTTCCAGTACTTTGCAATAAGTATTCTTGCTGCTGTTGTAGCATACATAAAGAAAGTTCTATCCTTTTTTGACACCAACTGGCCGACCATACCCAAAAGAAAGGCCTCTGGTTTCTTCAAGAAGGTATATTTAAATACCTTTTTCAATTCGTTATAAATCATTTCCCAGAAAGCCTTGATCTTAGGGCACGTCCACCAAAGGTGAAAAAATGTACCTTCATTTTCTTTACATTTCCAACATTTATTATCGGGCAAATGGTAAATTTTTGCAAGCTTGACTGGGGTCATGTACCACCTGTATATCATTTTCATAATATTTTCCCTTAAGGCATTACATGCCATAAATTTCATCCCAGTGGTCCACAACTGTTCCCAGTCAGCAAACATAATGTTATGTCCAACATCTTGTGCCCATTTAATCATAACTGATTTGACAGTCTCATCCAGAGTGTTCCATTTCAGCAGCAAGTTATACATTTTTGACAAAATCTTAGTTTTGGGTTCTAACAGTTCTGTTTCCAATTTAGATTTTTCCACCTGGAAGCCAACTTTCTTATCCAAATTGTAAGCCTCCATTATCTGATAATAATGAAGCCAGTCTTGCACTTTGTTTTTCAATTTCTCAAAACTCTGCAGTTTCAGTCTATCTCCTTCTTGTTCCAAAATTTCCCAATACTTCGGCCATCTGGCCTCCATATTGAGCTTTTTCTGAGCTTTCGCTTTCATTGGTGACAACCACCTTGGGGTTTTATTTTCCAATAAATCTTTATATCTAATCCAAACATTAAACAATGCTTTCCTAACAATATGGTTTTTAAATGCTTTATGTGCTTTAACCTTGTCATACCACAAATATGCATGCCACCCAAAAACATTGTTGAAACCTTCTAAATCCAAAATGTCTGTGTTCTCAAGAAGCAACCAGTCTTTCAACCAGCAGAACGCTGCTGATTCATAGTAAAGTTTAAAGTCTGGCAGGGCAAATACACCCCTTTCCTTTGCATCAGTTAATATCTTAAATTTTTTTCGGGGCTTCTTGCCCTGCCAGACAAATTTAGAAATGTCTTTCTGCCACTTCTTGAAACAGTCCATCTTGTCCACAATTTGCAATGTTTGAAACAAAAACAACATTCTAGGCAATACATTCATCTTTATAGCTGCAATTCGACCCAACAAGGAAAGCTTCAAATTTGACCAAATTTCTAAATCTTTTTTCACTTCCATCCAACATTTTTCATAGTTGTCTTTAAACAAATTCCCATTTTTAGCTGTCATGTTAATCCCCAGGTATTTCACTTTCTTAACCACAGTTAAACCTGTTTCACTCTGAAACTTCTCTCTTTCAGTCAATGTTAAGTTTTTCTCTAAAACCTTAGTTTTTGACTCGTTCAATTTGAATCCTGCCACCTGGCCAAATTCTTGAATTAGTTCTAAAACTCTTTTAGTACTAGATTCTGGCTCTTGTAACGTCAAAACTAGGTCATCTGCAAATGCTCTCAGTTTATACTGTTTAGCTCAAAAGACTTCCGGTCAGCGCCAGCGACGAATGGCGGATTCCCTCTGAGCTCCGGAGGGAATCGGCTCCACGGGCCAGGATCTTGCCGCTCTGGCGAAGCGGGGACCCGAAGAAATCGCAGGCAGTGAAGCCTGAGAACTTGGAGGCTCGGCAGGCTCCATTTGCGCCCCCCCCCACTGCGAAGGAGCCTTTTTAAAGGCTGCGGAGCGGGACGGGGGTGAGCGGCGCGGAGCTGAGAGCCATCTACCGCTTCCGTGGAGTGAAGCCGCATGGCCATCGTCGGAGAGCCCCCAAAAAAGTTTTTTATGAACCTCTCTAGTATATATAAAGGTAAAGGTACCCCTCACCATTAGGGCTTGCCGATCAGAAGGTCGGCGGTTCAAATCCCCACAATGGGGTGAGCTCCAATTGCTCAGTCCCAGCTCCTGCCCACCTAGCAGTTTGAAAGCACTTCAAAGTGCAAGTAAATAGGTACCGCTCCGGCCGGAAGGTAAATGGTGTTTCCGTGTGCCACTCTGGTTTTTCCAGAAGCGGCTTAGTCATGCTGGCCACATGACCTGGAAAAACTGTCAGCGGCTCCCTCAGCCAGTTATGCGAGATGAGCGTGCAACCCCAGAGTCGTCTGCGACTGGACCTAATGGTACCACTGTATTATTAAGGCAACAGGTGGAGCATGAAGGTAAAATGAACAGCTAAGGTGCAGAACTTTACATTGAGGTAGATAGTCTCAAAATCCTAAGGCCAGCACCGGACAACAAAACTAGTAAGAACAAGTTTTAGGAGGAGCCCAACACTGTGTGCTGGAAAGAAGAATAGCTCCATATAAGATGCAAGGAGGCCTCTACACACAGCAAAAAAAAGCATGGGTTGAATAACTGTTTCTAAGGTCTTTGCTTGGAGGAAGAGACAGTGAGCTGCTAGGATGATGGAAAGTAGCAGAAGTGTTTGGCTATATGATGGAATGGTCCAGAGTGTGTCTCATAATGGATATCCTCTCATCTCATAGACTCTCTTGGAATCCGTCTTTGAATGCATTACTGAATTAACAGTCTAACTGGGAATTAGTTTAAGCCTCCATACTAAACTTCCCAAGGGAGTTTTCTCCCACATCATTCTGCTGACATCTTTAAACAGATCTTACTTGACTCTCTCAGGGTTCCCAAGCAGAGAAGAACAAAAAGAAAGCCGTGAGCTTTTTCCATGGCAAAAGTTGTCCGATATCTTGAAGTCACTGAAAGAGAGAAAGGGTACCAAGAGTTGTATTCAACACATAGCTTTTCTGCTTGCCCAGCCGAATAATCTCCCTTGTTCTAGCTCCATGTGCTGTTCTGGAGGTTCTCCCAACCCTCCCAAGAAGGGGTGAGGAGTGGTGGGGAAGACCCATAGCTCTAGCGGGAATCCTTCTGCTAGCGTGTTGAGTTAATTGAACATGGCTCCAAGACATGTAAATTGCAAACTAGTACAGATCCAAACAATTCACACCTGTCATGCCAAATACTTGAGAGCAAGTTCCGTTGAACTCCATGGAAATTGCATGTTTGTATGCATGCATATGATGTTTGGGTGTGTCTGTGTTTAGTATATTAAAGTTAGATCTGAAGAGGCACAACCTTTCCATCAAAACAATGGAAATTTCTTTTTAGAAGTTTGCCAATGTAAGCAGCCCAGTGTTGACTTAGAGCAATTCTCTCATTATCTACACTGGATAAAATTTCCAATGTGTGGAAATACACAAATAAATCGGAAGAGGATTGCAATCTCAAACAATTTTCTAAACTCTATTATATATATTTTTGTTCATTCATTCATAAACTTTATTGCGCTAGCCAAAGGCCATGGCATTGTTCACAGGGGGAACAAAAGGAAAAACAGCAATAGCAGTTGCTCATTGTTTCTTGGAAACGCACATTAATTTGTTTTGATCCATATTTTTAAATGAACTGTCCAAATTAATATACTCCAGCCTAATATCTATCACATTGACATTTATTTCAATATGTACATTTATTTAACTGCTTATTTTACATAGAGAGAAAGCTTAGCTTGTTTTAACTCTAGTTTCAATAATTTTAACTACTTAGAGGGGGTTTTATGATTAAGTGATGTACAAACTATGTTGGTTACATACATACATACATACATACATACATGATCTGTATTTTGCTCAATAAATGAAGCAAAATGCATATTTTATGATAACATCTGTTTAGAAATGTGTGCATTGAGATAAATCTACACATACTTTTGTCATAAAATATTGAGGGTTGTATTCAGCTAAATCCTACTCAAAGTAGACTCGTTTATGTTAACAAACCTAAGTTAGTCATGCCCATTGACTACAATGGGTCTACTCCTGAGTAGGACTAGCATTGAATACCACCCACACAACTGTGCCTGTTACAATGCATTTACGTACAGGTCCTCATACAGATCATTTGTATTCTGATCTGTAATTCTTTACAATACAAGTTCCGAATATACCATCAAAAGTCCAAGCTGCTGACAAAGCCTGAAGAGACTTGATTTAACTTACCTCCTTACAAAGAAGCAGTGAAAGCTCACCTTCGAATCTGGAATAACTTCTTATGTTGGCTTTTTTTTTTATTCATTTGGTTATGCTCCTTTGAACACAGATATGATTTTACCAATTTGCAATATTTCCTGGAACATTTGGTTCTGCCTCTGACTTCTGGAGAGCCTTAATATAGCTCTGTAAATTAATGATTGATTCATCCTATGAAAGGCTGGGATCAATGGGTCAATATTCGCAGGGAAACCAAAATGCTTGTTTACAGAGCTATCGTACTACTAACCTTACGGTATGCATGTGAAACATGGACCACTTATAAAAGCCATCTCCGACTCCTCGAAATATTCCATCAACGGTGTCTCCGAAAATTTCTACACATCACTTGGGAAGACAGGCGAACTAATACCAGGGTACTAGAAGTAGCAAAGATCACCAGTGTTGAAGCAATTATTCTTCAACCTCAATTTCATTGGACTGGTCATGTTGTTTGAATGCCTGGTTATCATCTTCCAAACCAACTACTCTACTCCGAACTTAAAAATGGAAAGTGTAATGCTGGTGGTCAACAAAAGAGAATCAAAGACTCTCTCAAGGCAAATCTTTAAAAATGTAGAATAAACACCAACAATTAGGAAATACTGGCCTGCAAGTGCTCCAGTTGGAGAACAGCCTTTACCAAAGGTGTCATGGGCTTTGAAGACACTCGAACTCAGGACACAAGGGAGAAACATGCTAAGAGGAAGGCACGCTTGGCAGATCCACACCATGATCAACTCCCACTCAGAAACCAATGTCCCTACTGTGGAAGGACGTGTGGATCCAGAATTGGCCTCCACGGTCATTTATGGACTCATTGTTAAAACTGTGTTTATGGAAGACAAACTTACTCGGCCAGGAGTGATCTGGCCGGGTTTCCCCAGCCTTCTGGCGGTTCCTTCACTGTGAGAAGTGAAGCTATGGGGAACCAGGCAGAGAGCCTTCTCGGTAGAGGCGCCCGCCCTATGGAACGCCCCTCCATCAGATGTCAAGGAAATAAACAACTATCTGACTTTTAGAAGATACCTGAAGGCAGCCCCGTTTAGGGAAGCTTTTAATGTTTAATGTTTTATCACTTGTTGTTGTAGTTGTTGTTATATTTTGCAAGACTGCAAAAAGCTAGGTGACATCAATTTAGAGGATGCCTCCTGTACATAGATGACACATTGACATCTCTCTTCTAAATGGCCTCCAACTTCTTCTTAGCATGCTATAGTTATATCATTTTAAAATGAAGCCTGACCAAGAGATCAAGCTGGACAGCAGCTGGACAAAACTGAGACAGAGCACTGTGAAGGTACTCTGTGTTATGAAAGACTGCACTGCTCTTTCCCTGCTTGGTGATACAAGGACACGTAAGCCCTGCGTTCTAACAATCCTGGTGCAGTTAGCATGACAACCAGAACTGTTGGTGTGTTGCTGCTTAATAAGACACAGTGGGCAAAAGAGAGGAAATTCTGTACAGTACATTAAGCTGACAACTGAAAATCCATGCCAAGCATGCTATCTATCACAGATCTCCATTTGGTGCAAAGCACTGCTGGTGCAAAAAGGCTGTTGAGTGGGACAGACTAAACAGCTAAGAAGATTGTAGTTAAGTGCTATAAAAATTGTTTAAATATACAGTGGTACCTCGGGTTAAGAACTTAATTCGTTCCGGAGGTCTGCTCTTAACGTGAAAGTGTTCTTAACTTAAGAGGTACCACTTTAGCTAATGAGGCCTCCTGCTGCTGCCGTGCCGCTGGAGCACGATTTCTGTTCTCATCCTGGAGCAAAGTTCTTAACCCTAGGTACTATATCTGGGTTAGTGGAGTCTGCAACCTGAAGCGTATGTAACCCGAGGTACCACTGTATAAGAGAGGGGTTGCAACTGTCTGATCGTAAGAGCCACAAGAATGACACTATGGTTTCAATGTACAATGGTTCTTCCTGCCTAAGTGGAGAACCTCCCTATTGTAAATCATTTTGTTAGCTGGAGCCCCGTTCTTCAATCTGTTAATTTCTTCAGCTCATATTGAATTAGACAATCTCATGAAGGTATATGGATGTCAGTAGCTACTAATCACGATGGCTATACTCTGCCTCCATGATCAGAGTCAGTATACGCCTGGAAACCACAAGGGGGGATAGTGCTGCTGTGCTAAAGTCTGAGTTGTGGGCTTCCCATGGGCATCTGGTTGTCCACTGTGAAAACAGGATGTTGGACTAGTATTTTCTAGTAAGGGGTGTAAAGGGAATTGGGGGTTGCTTGTGCGTAAAGGGTGCTGCAACTCTAGGCAACGTTGCCTGGATAAACCTTTCCCTGGCTGGACAGCCCTTTCTCCATGGCTGTGTCAGTCACTGGCAGAATCCGTCAGTGGGCGTTTTCTGAACTTCTTCCAACATAAAAATTCCTTCACTCCAAGTCTCCGCCTAGCCTCTCTGCGCGGAAGTCTCCTGCGCAGAGTGGGCGTGCCCAACGGAGGTCCTGGGCTCTCGCTGCTGCTCTCTGTGGAAGAGTCTCGGAGCCCTCTCTCCGCAGTCTCCCCTTGCTTCCTGGTGTCCCTCCTATTTCCTTCCTCCAAGTAAGCTTTCTCTCTCTCCCTGCTGGTCCCTTCTCCTGCATCGTCAGGGAGCCTTACCTCCACCCTAGGCTCCGATGGCAGTTCCCTGACAAGGGGGATTCACAATAAGGCAGGAAACAAGTATTAAGGACACATATAAACCTTCTGTAGAAGCTTTATAGTGCCTGACATGTGTAGGTGGGGACAAGACCATTCACCTTTCACAGTGGGCAGTGTCGTAACTGGGCATCCATGCCCTCACAGTGATCTGGCTTGGGTGATCCACTGATCCTTACTTGCCGCTTGCGGCTGCCTGGTCTGGGTTTTCTTTGTCCTAAGAGTAATCAGTTACTCTGTTTTCGATGCCTGTTGCTTCTTCCCTTTTTATTTTCCTGTGCCATTGGGTTGTACTGTTTCTAAGCTAGGGCCATGCCGTGACCCCAGTGGGAACCCCTTGGGGTGCCCCTATTTGATGTAAGTCATAGGGTTTCCCCTTCTGGTATTTTACCCTTAGTTTGACTCCCTGCAGACGTGCGGGAGTCAATATATAGCCTGGTTTCACCCAATGCCTAAGCCAAACTACTCACATCTGTAACCAATAAAGTTGTGGCCTGTTTTAGCCCATAATCCTAAATACTCGTGTCTGTGTGCTTTTTAATCAACAGGGCATGGGGGCTTGGCACGCAAGTGGTAGCAATTGCTTCATTTCCCCTCTCACTCTTGGTACCTTGTGTACACAGGACAAAATCAGGGGTGTTCCTTTATTTGAATAAACTGAACATCGAGCAGAAGAGCAGGAAGGACATGGGTACAAGCTGGTCCAGGAACATGGGTAAACATTACCTCTCCATCCCTCCACAAAGTTAAATCCCCAATTTATTAACCTAAGTTGATCAATCTGTCCTGAAAGGGTAGGATGTGTCTAATTGGACATGTGAATATAAGTGAAGACAAAGAATATAAGCAAGCCATCTGGGCTGGAAGGTGACATAGTGTTCAAACATCTTGGTAAGTACCTGTAGAATGATATTTTATCTTTAACCATTTTTTCTCCATGTCCTTGTTAGTTTGGAACTGATAGATGTTCTTAACAACTCCATCAATGTTGTAGGGATAAGAGTCCTTTAATGGTGTAATTCTAGAATTCTGATGGAAGTTAACTATATATGAACATCTGCCAGGGATTAAGATACATTTATGTATGGATTTATTGATTTAAGGTTGTGAAGCAACTGCAGATATTCCTGGAAAAGGCTTATTATCTATATCCACTACAATGGTCAGGGCTGATAGGAGTTGCAATCCAGCCACAGGCTTGCTATCCTGGTCTATAACTTAGCTCAAAGCCCAGCATGCTTACAATCAGCCAGGTTGTATTAACCCCTTCATGCCACTGCTGTCTCTTTTCTCATAGTGATACCAGAGTCAGCACTTTGCCATGAAGATTTTTTGCGCCTTCTCCTTGATGCTGTTTATAGCACTCATGGTTGCTCCAGGTAGGCCATGTGGAACCTTAATGGAAACAAATTAAAATAACGTTTGTGGGAGAGTAAAGATGTCATGGGACACGGGTGGCGCTGTGGGTTAAACCACCGAGCCTAGGACTTGCCGATCAGAAGGTCGGCGGTTTGAATCCCCGCAACGGAGTGAGCTCCCATTGCTTGGCCCCTGCTCCTGCCAACCTAGCAGTTTGAAAGCACATCAAAGTGCAAGTAGATAAATAGGTGCTGCTCTGGCAGGAAGGTAAACGGCGTTTCTGTGCACTGCTCTGGTTCACCAGAAGCGGCTTAGTCCTGCTGGCCACATGACCCGGAAGCTGTACGCCGGCTCCCTTGGCCAATAAAGCGAGATGAGTGCTGCAACCCCAGAGTCGGTCACGACTGGACCTAATGGTCTGGGGTCCCTTTACTTTATGCTGAATAACTGCTTATAAATATGCTCATCGCAGCCTCTCTGCCACCTCTGTTGCATAGAGTTTACTCTGCTGATTAGAGCATGTTCCAGCTTCTAAAGCTGGGGTCACTGACACTGGACCAAGGACTGGAGATCACCTGGCACATTGGCCGGTAGGCTGGCGCCAGCTGGGGGCTTGCAAATTGCCCCCGTTTCCTTGGCTGTATCCCAACACTTCCATACTATGGGCTTTTGTTTCTGGGCTCTTTGTTCTGTCTCCTGGACAGACAGGATGTTTGCATGAGCTTCTCCTCACAATGTTGTTATTTTCTTTACTATGGTTTGCTTAAATTTGGTTTGATTTGATGTACAGCAATAAAATTAGTGATACTACATACTTCTGCAGCCAAGCTTTCGTTTACTCTGCTGTTTGCGTGTGCATATGAGCAGATATGAGTCGTTGAGAGAAGGACTGTTGCCGAACTCTTCTGTTACCGAAGGGAGAGGCTCCAATAAAGCCCCTCAGTTTACCACACATAATAAGGAAGGGCCATAGCTCAGTGCCAGAGCATTGGGATGTGGATTTCTAATGAACAAAGTTCTCTCTTTAAGGTTCAATGTCCCAGGTTCAATATAACCATTGCATAATGGCAGCGCAAGATATTCGGAATAACTTTTAAACTGATGTTACAGGAATTTATAATACAGTGGTACCTCGGGTTAAATATTCAATTCGTTCTAGAGGTCCGTTCTTAACCTGAAACTGTTCTTAACCTGAAGCTCCACTTTAGCTAATGGAGCCTCCCGCTGCCACTGCGTGATTTCTGTTCTCATCCTGAAGCAAAGTTCTTAACCCACAGTACTATTTCTGGGCTAGCGGAGTCTGTAACCTGAATCATCTGTAACCTGAAGTGTATTTAACCTGAGGTACCACTGTCTATGTCTATGTACAGGGGTGGCCCATACTGTTTCACCACCTGAGGCGAAAAGGGAAGATGGCATCCCGTGCTGTGCGCCCCCACCAAAGCCTAGCTAACCTGGATTGTGCAGTTGTGGCTTCCATAAGCCAGTGAGATCTCAAGGGGCTCCCATGAGATCTCTATGGAAACCAGAAGCCTCCTCAGCCATTTGTGCTCGTTTCTCCATTGGCACAGGAGGCAACTGTGGAGGTGCCCACAGAGGGGCCCCTTGAATTATGCCACCTGAGGCACCAACATCAGCCTGTCTCATGGAGAAGAAGAGAAGAAGAAGAGTTTGGATTTGATATCCCGCCTTTCACTCCCTTTAAGGAGTCTCAAAGCGGCTAACATTCTCCTTTCCCTTCCTCCCCCACAACAAACACTCTGTGAGGTGAGAGGGGCTGAGAGACTTCAAAGAAGTGTGACTGGCCCAAGGTCACCCAGCAACTGCATGTGGAGGAGCGGAGATGCGAACCCGGTTCCCCAGATTATGAGACTACCGCTCTTAACCACTACACCACACTGGAGGGGACCAGGAGTAGTACATGCTTCCAGCCCCATTTTTTTTCTTTTGTCATTTATGCTTTTAATTTCAGTGCATGTCTTACCTGCAGAAAACAGAAGCATCTCAGAAAACAGAAGGGCAACCACGAAAAGCCAGCGCAAACGCATTGCTGAAGTTTTACTCGGATCTCAAGTTGAGCTGCAAGAGCAGACTACTGAGGCAGAATACTCTGGTGATCGTTCTGTGCCTCCTGGACCGCTTAATAGCCACCTATTTGTAGGGTTTTGTGATATACTGACACGTAAGCTCTGTGCATTGGTAATCCGGATGTGATGCACATGATGACAGGAACTATTCATCAAGGATACAAAAGAGGAACATAAAGTGAAATTCATGACATTAACCGTGAAATATTTTAAGAGTTCAAGGATTCAATGGCATCTACTGTTTTAACAGTTTCCTGCTTTCAGTATTGTGGTTCATGGTTGTTGCTCCTCAAGGAAACATGGAGTACCAAAGCAAGGAAATACTGAACAGTGTGCATTAACTTAAGGAAGTTTTCTGGAGTCGGTGCATTGTAAATTTGATTTTATAACCCTTTGGATGACAGCTGAGCCAGAAGAGCAAGATATATATGATAAAATAATAATAATAATAATAATAATAATAATAATAATTATTATTATTATTATTATTATTATTATTATTATTATTATTATCTGAGAAAACTGTTGTGATTGTTGTTGTTGTTTAGTTGTTTAGTCGTGTCCCACTCTTCGTGACCCCATGGACCAGAGCACACCAGGCACTCCTGTCTTCCACTGCCTCCCGCGGTTTAGTCAGACTCATATTTGTAGCTTTGAGAACACCGTCCAACCATATCGTCCTCTGTCGTCCCCTTTTCCTTGTGCCCTCAATCTTTCCCAACATCAGGGTCTTTTCCAGGAAGTCTTCTCATGAGGTGGCCAAAGTATTGGAGTCTCGGCTTCAGGATCTGTCCTTCCAGTGAGCACTCAGGGCTGATTTCACAGAACCAAATGCCTTGAATGCAAAAGTGCTCAGTTTGCATAGGAGACTGTAGGAAAGATGTTGTTTTGGTGCTTTGAGAGCATCCACAATATGGTTGAATGCAACTGGGGGAGATTTCATAACAAGAAGAAACTACATTGCATTTAGTCAAATCATTATTTCCTTGCTTTGGTTCACTGTGTCTCCTTGAGGGATACTAGGCATGGACTGCAATGCCTGAAGCAGAACATAACATATAGGCAGAAACTTTTTAAACAGTAGATGCTATTGAACCCCAGAACCCTGAATAAATATAATGGATAATGCCATGGACTTTACAGTCTGCTCCTTGAACATTATGGCTTCCCAATGAATAAAATACAGAATATATGGCAATTAACTCTTTTTTTTGTCTCCTTGATTAAGTTTATGTCATCACGAGCAGTACATTTGAATCATCCATTCATAGGGCTTAGATGTCAGTGCATTACAACACCCCGTCAATAGATCAGCATTCAGCCTTCCATAAGACACAGAACATTAATCAAAGTATTCTGCCTCAGTAGTGAACTTCTGCACCCAGGGCATGTGGGCCTGTATATGACAGCAGCCTCCCTAATTATTGCACTCAGTTGCCAAGCAAAGGGTCTGAAATTGAATTTACAGCCCACAGAATGATGAATGTTAATGCACTGATCAGCACTTCCTTGATTTGGTACTGTATACTGTGTCTCCTTGAGCAGTAGTAGACATGGACCACATCACTTATATAATCCAAAGTTGAGCAGCAAGAGTGAAACAGAATGCTCTGGTGGGAGTTCTGTGTCTTCTGAATGCCCAACTATTTATAGGGATTCGTGATATACTGACACGTAAGCCCCCTTCATGGATGAACTGGCATGAAAGACATGATGACAAAATCTATTCACCAAGAGGAACCCAATAAAGTTAATTACCGTATATGTCGCACATTATTCTTCAGAAAGCCATAATATTCAAAGATCAGGAAGTAAAATTCATGTCGTTAAGCATGATGTGCACTCATAGCTCAGCGGTTCTATAGCACTTTTTTTTTTTTAAAGTTTCTGTCTATATATTATTTCCTGCTTTGGGTATTGTGGTCCATGACTGCAACCACTCAAGAAGACACATTGTACCAAAGCAAGGAAATACCGAACAGTGCATTAACCTGATGAAATATTCGGGATTCAGTGGGCTGTCTGGAGGAGGTCAATGGCTTTGGAGGAGCCAGCCACTGAAGTTGAGCCATGCTGTATGGTCATTAAGGTTTGAACTTGAGAAAAGACTTCATTCGGTGCAAAAGACGGTGTATGTGGGGGGAGCCTATGGTTTCTTTATAGAAATTTAATTCCATCCATGAGTTCATGGACATGGTGAACCTGCACAATCATGTCTGGTGTGGTTGCATCCAAGGCTTCCTAATTTGGCCTTCACATGTCACCACCCAGGTCCAAATTTAGAGAAGCAATGCAAAATATAAAAAGGAAGCATTTTGTTCCATGTGATGTAAACATGGTATCATACAGCCTTGGGGTGGGGGCTTATTTGAGTTACACAGTTCGGAACATAATGCTCCTTCTGTATCAGCACTTGGGACAGGAGCTTTCCAGAGATAATGGCAATACAGTAGACATTCATTTCCATGAGCATCACATACTTATGGGTGATCAAACAGGTTTTGTGGGGGCTTCTGGAGCACCACAAAAGCCTGTTGCACCTAAGAGGAGCTCTACGGGATGAGGCTGATGGCCCATCAAGTCCAGCATCCTGTTCTCACAGTGGCCAGCCAGATGCCTGGGGGAAGTTCACACGCAAGATTTGAGCACAAGAACAATCTCCCCTCCTGTGGTTTTCAGCAACTGCTGTTCAGAAGCATTGCTGCCTCAAAGTGTCATGGTGTCATGTTGTGACAGAGGCCTTGGACCCGTCTGAGGCTCAGCTTCGAGGCTTCCACCAAGGCCCAGCACGGACACAGGCGTACCCCAGAAGCATGTCTGTGGCCAGAGTGTGCTCCAACATAGGCCCCGTGTCAGAGGCCCAGTCACCACTGTGGTCCTGGAGAGCCAGAGGGAAGGCAGTGGCTGGCAGCAGGGGCCGGCAGCTGGGAACCCACAGGGAAAATTTGGTGAGTCCTTGGGCCCCCTAGGGCCCCTGGAAATGACTCCAGTGTTGCAACTTATACATTGCTTTCTGGGTTGCTCCAGGTAGGCCATGTGGAAACTTAATGGAAACAAATTAAAATAATGTTTGTGGGAGAGTAAAGATGTCATGGGACGCGGGTGGTGCTGTGGGTTAAACCACAGAGCCTAGGACGGGGTGAGCTCCCATTGCTCAGTCCCTGCTCCTGCCAACCTAGCAGTTTGAAAGCACGTCCAAGTGCAAGCAGATAAATAGGGACCGCTCCAGCGGGAAGGTAAATGGCGTTTCCGTGCACTGTTCTGGTTCATCAGAAGCAACTTAGTCATTTTGGCCACATGACCCGGGAGCTGTACGCCGGCTCCCTCGGCCAGTAAAGCGAGATGAGTGCCGCAACCCCAGAGTCGGCCACGACTGGACCTAATGGTCAGGGGTCCCTGTCCCTTTACCTTTACCTTTAAAGATGTCATAGATCCTGTGCTGTTGATATGATTTACAGGCTGCTGGATATTTCTGAGCATTCTCCATGGTGTTCAAAGGAACAGACAATAACCCCATGTGATAGGGAGTAGAGTCAATAAAATATTAGTTTTGTTTAATATTGGCGTCCATCAGACTGTGCTCTACAGCAGGTGTGGGGATCCAAAAGTTGCTGAGCTGTGGCTCTCATCACCCCTCACCATTGATTGTGCTTTCTGGAGCTGAGGGGAGTCATATTGGACTATAAATTAAATCCAATACAGGTAGCCAGACACATAAAGAACTTGAACAGAGAGGCCCAGTGGAGGACAACATTTACTTTTCCACCCTTTATTCCCCAGGCAGGCAAGGGGAGAAGAGAATGAAATCCTCTGCAAGTTTGCTAGAGAAACGATGGACTAGGGAAATGATGGAAGAGGAAACAAGCTTTTTTCTTGCTCTGGAGGGTAGGACTTGAACCAGCAGCTTCAAGTTACAAGAAAGGAGCTTCCCACTAAACATCGTGAAGAACTGTTCAACAGTTCAACACCCCCCCTCCGGAGGATGTGGACTCTCCTTCCTTGGAGATTTCTAAGCAGAGGTTGGATGGCTATCTGTCAGGGATGCTTCAGCTGAGATTCCTGCATTGTAGGGGGTTGGACTAGATGACCCTTGGGATCCTTTCCAACTCTACAATTCTATGATTCTATAACTAGTTCCTGTTTGAAGTGCCTCTTTCTTTTTCAGACTGATCAGTTATTGTCCTCTTCTGGTTGTGCAGGATTCACCAGGTATCTTCATGGTGACACAGAGTGTATGGTCGCTCGGGGGATATGCAGACATTTGCCTTGTCAGCCCTATGGCAAAAAGATCGGCCACTGTTTACTGGACACTTACTGCTGCAAAGAGTATGTAATGAAATAAGGAAGTTTGTCCCTTGACTTGAATGCTTTGCTAAGGCTGCTTGCAAACTGGTGAAGCAGAAAGAAGATGGCTCTGAAACACTAAAACTAGATTCAGCAATGATGTTTTTCACTTGAAACAAGGGTAGGGAATTCTTGGGATCAAATGCACACCCACCCACCCTATTATTCGTCCCTGCTTCATCCCTTTTCAGGGACGTGGGTGGCGCTGTGGGTTAGACCACAGAGCCTAGGGCTTGCCAATCAGAAGGTCGGTGGTTCAAATCCCCGCGATGGGGTGAGCTCCCGTTGTTTGGTCCCTGCTCCTGCCAACCTAGCAGTTCAAAAGCATGTCAAAGTGCAAGTAGATAAATAGGTACCACTCTGGCGGGAAGGTAAATGGCATTTCCATGCGCTGCTCTGGTTCGCCAGAAGCAGCTTAGTTATGCTGGCCACAAGACCCGGAAGCTCCCTCTGCCAATAAAGTGAGATGAGCGCCGCAACCCCAGAGTCGGCCATGACTGGACCTAATGGTCAGGGGTCCCTTTACCTTTACCATCCCTTTTCTGTTTACCATGTATAGAGTGAAAACATCGCCCTTGGGAAAAAAAATACTGGGTGATCAGAATAATCCCCAGACCCTTCACTACCTATGTGAAGTTTGCATAAAGATATTTCACTCTAGCTGCCTTCAATCTCCCGAGGCAGAGAGTACCATGCAAATGTTAGCCCTTTCTTTTTTTGCAGGGAAGTGATCTTTCGCTCCCTCATTTCTCCAAAATGATGTATCTGTGTGTGGGGGGGTGATCATCTAGAGCTGGCCTGACCATTAGGTCAGGGCTGGGGAAGCTTCCTCAGTCCAAAACCAACCTTCCCTTCTGGGCAACCATCCTAGGGAGACAAACCAGTATTGGGTGATGCCAAAGGCAAAAGTGGGCGGAACAGTGAATGCATTTTTTACTTTCTCTCACTACCTACACTCAATCACACCACCCCATTTCTGTTCCCCATCCCAACAACCAAGACACTTTGAGGACATGCTGCAGCCACACAAAAACATTGGCGATCCGAATCTTTATAAGCCAACAGTGGTGGTCATATATGTTCACACGGGAGCGAGTGTGGTGTAGTGGTTAAGAGCAGTGAACTTGTAATCTGTTAAACTGGGTGTGCTTCCCTGCTCCTGCACCTGCAGCTGCTGGGTGACCTTGGGCTAGTCACACTTCTCTGAAGTCTCTCAGCCTCGCTCACCTCACAGAGTGTTTGTTGTGAGGGAGGAAGGGAAAGGAGAATGTTAGCTGCTTTGAGACTCCTTAGGGTAGTGATAAAGAGGGATATCAAATCCAAACTCTTCGTCTTCTTCTACCCTATAGTATTGTCAGGGACTGGGCAGAGGAGGAGTGGTGGAGACTGCCTCCCCAGCCTGACCCTTCCAGGGAGGAGGAAGAGGAAGACAGTATAGATTTACAACAGGGGTTTGAGGGAGGTCGCAGCTCAGAGGAAGGTGAGAGGGAAAGTTGGGAAATCATGGGAGAGTCAGAGCAACACCTGGCTGACACGTCACTAGAAAGCATTCCAGACCCTCCATTTCCCAGAACCTGGCAAGCCTTAAAAATAGGAGAGCAAAAAGCTCAAAGACAGAGGGCATGTAGCAGCACCCATAGGAGAGATGATGAGAATGATGAATGAGGAAGTGGGAGAGACGGGGTGGAGATTCACTTAGGACAATGGCATTATGCAAGAGGCTGGGTTCTATAGCCTCTCTGCAAAGACTGAAATAAAAAAGGACAGTAAGAAACTTTTCCTTGTCTTTATAATTTCCTGGGCAATCAGCTGAAAGCCACAGACAGCCTCCTGACAGGTGTATTCTCACCACAGCCATTGCTTCAGGTACAAAGAGAGAGCTGAACTCCTTTCACAATAGTCATTACCTTGGACTCAGACAAGGAAGGAAATGTTAAAGGAACACAGTCATCTCCACCTCCAGACCATCCCTACCAGAGTTCCCTGGGTTTTGTTGAGCTCTCTAATGTCTGTTTCCATCTGTCAGTTACAGATAAAAGGACCACTATGATTTCCTGAAGCTCTGGACACTTTCTTCTGAGACAAGAATAAGAATGAGATTCATCACTAAGCCCTTACAGAGTCCTCCTCTCCCTTGTGGTCACTGTTAGTTTCCTCCATTGCTGCAGCATTTTCCACCATCCTGTTACTAAAGATGTAAATAAATAAATAAATAAATAAATAAATAAATAAATAAATAAGAGCCGGTTTCATGTACTGGTTCGAGAATTGGACTGGGACCTGGGTGACAAGGATTGATGGCCTCTCTTGGCCATCAAACTCACTGGGTAATCTTGGGCCTGTCACTGTCTCTCATCTGACCTCACAGGGTAGTTGCGGAGATTAACCAAGGAGGAAAAGGCAAAGTCTCTAATTTTCTGCCAAAAATGGATGGAGTTTCTGAGGGGACGAAATCTGCCAACAATAGGTGCAGGGATTCTCTCACATAGGGATACTTTACGTCTCCCAATATATATATTGAGGGGGGGCAGTTGCAGGTACAAAGCTGGGATTTAATACTCGAAAGGTAGGTTTGCCCATTTAATGGAAATTGTGGAAGGAAGTGGGAAGTTGGTTACCCAGTTTGTAGCTCATGAAGTCATATGGAAGCTGGGCAGAGAGAGATTTCCATGCCAGGGATCATTAGGAAAGGGTCTGAAAAGAAAGCCACCAATATCATAATGCTGGCATACAAATCTATAGTGAGACCACAATTGGAATACAGTGTACAGTTCTTCACCTCAAAAAGGGTATTGTAGAGGTGGGAAATGTTTGGAAAATGGCAACCAGAATGATCAAGGGGTGGAGCTGTTACATATAATTTAGTATTAAAGGTAAAGGTAAAGGTACCCCTGACCATTAGGTCCAGTCGTGACCGACTCTGGGGTTGCGGCGCTCATCTCACTCTATGGACCAAGGGAGCCAGCGTTTGTCCGCAGACAGCTTCCGAGTCATGTGGCCAGCATGACTAAGCCACTTCTGGTGAACCAGAGCAGCGCACGGAAATGCCGTTTACCTTCCCGCTGGAGCGGTACCTATTTATCTACTTGCACTTTGACGTGCTTTTGAACTGCTAGGTTGGCAGGACCAGGGACCGAGCAATGGGAGCTCACCCTGTCACAGGGATTCGAACCGCCGACCTTCTGATCAGCAAGTCCTAGGCTCTGTGGTTTAACCCACAGCGCCATAGAGAATGCTGGCATGTATTGCTGAAAGGGTTTAACTGGAAGATTCCCTTGAAGCTAAAGAAGATCAAGAAGAGCTTTCTGAGCACCTAGATGTGTTGATAAATTAACTGTTATTGTTCTCTGCTAGCTAGCATGTGGGGGTTAGATCAGGTGATTAAGGTATTCATTTGCAAATCATCATATGGGTCTTTTGTTCCCAGCCAGTAAGATGTGATAATGAAGCTTTCCAGGGAACTTACATAGCCCTAGGCAGGATGTGGGCTATTGCAGGCTGGAATAGGAGAAAGAAAGAGTTTTGATTTCTGGAAGAAGAACAGTAATTTCTTATACAATGTTGAGCCAGTGCTGGACATGCACTAGGTCTTATAGAACCGTTTGGATGTATCAATTAGTGTTTTTTGTTCTGTTCTGAAAACACTTCTGCAACTAAAGCTTTGAATTAAACTTATGGGTCTGGACAATGTTTTATTCCAAAAGCAGTCAGTTTTTATGCATCCAACTGCTTCAAGCTGCACAATATTGCAATAGGAGCAATAGGAGCAAGTCCCTCATGAGGAAATGTTGCAACATCTGAGGCTTTTTGTTGCAACATCTAATTTGAGGAATTAGAGAGGTCTTGATGGCAGAGGTTTATAAAATAGTTCAAGTTGTGGAAAAGAGTTTTTCTCCCAAAAGTCAAGGATGTCCAATGAAGCTGAACAATGGAAGATTCAGGACATACACAACAAAGTACTTCCTCACACAGCTCCATAGGAGTCAACTTCTAGGGGCTGTGAGGGCTTCAGCCCCCACAGTAAAATATTTGAGGGGGCTGGGCCCCCCAAAGTTGATGGTCATTCCCATTCAAATGGTATGTGTGCACTGAATCATGTGATTGATTATGTGGGGCCCTCAGAATGTTTTATTCAAGTTGTCACCCCTGCACAACTCATAATTAAACTACGACATTAGCTGCCATAAGAGGCAGTCATGGCGACCAACTTGGATTGCTTTAAAAGAGGAAGATATTGTAGGCAGAATCTTTGTGTAGCTAGTTTGGTGTGATGCAAGTGGGGAGAAGGAAAGAAACAAGCTGCAGAGAGTCATAGCTGCTTGCTGCTGGATCACAATAACTCAATACCCTCCAACATTTCTCCGATGAAAATAGGGACATCCTAAGGAAAAGTGGGACATTCTGGAATCAAATCAGAAACTGGGGCAGCTTCTCTTCCATCCTTGGGGAGGCTGCACCGAGATTAGAGAGTGGGGTGACACACAGAGCTTTTTCCAATTTGCATCTTAAAGTCCTTTGATCAATCGGATTAGGTTGAAGTAATTGGTAGACTGTGACTTTGGGCTCTCTTGGATATATTCAATTTTTCCTACCACCTCCCCCCCTTTGTTTGCCCTTTACATTGGTGGGTGTTTCTGCCCCCCCTTCTTTTTCCGGTGCATTAGGCAAATAAAGAAGCGGCCAAAGAGATTTTGTATTGAGCTGGCACTTTTGTTTTTCTATGCCCTGAAGTCAGTTTAACAAAGAAATTGAAAGTAGATTTCGTATTGTGTGTGAATTGTCCTCTCAATGTTTGTTTTTTAAATCAGTGGAAAGTTTTGCTTCCCTCCCCCCTTTCTTTTTCCTTTCTTTCTTTCTTTCTTTTTTTGTGCATTAGGCACATATAGAAGCAGCCAAAGAGACTTCATTTTGACTTCAGTGGCAGATTTGATGGGACAAATTAGAGAACTGTCAACTAAATCATTGGAATTAGGGAAAGCTGTACAAGATGTTAAGATATAAATGCAAGCTCTGGATGATGCCATTAGAAAAACACAAAAAGAAGTGAAAGAGATGAGAAAAGATGGTGAGAAGGTTAAAGCAGAAGTTGCAGAATTGGCCAAATTACAAGAGGAGACCTGAGATTCTTTAGCGATAATGGAAGTGAGGCAAAAAGAACTTAATTTGAGATTTAGAGCAGTACTGGAAGTTGCAGGAGAGTTCATTAAGACCAGATTGATTGTGGAATTAGCAGGATGGCTAAACCTGCAGGAAGAGGAGGTGAATTATGCAATTGAGAATGAATTTAGGATAAAATTGTTGTTGCCTCTAACGGTGACAGCCACCATGGTGTTTATGTACTAATAAATTCTTATATCTATTCCACACCCCATAGACTGATTTTCGAATTATGTCATTCAGAAAATCTTTATGGACTTTTACCTTCTCATACCATAAATATGCATGCCACCCAAACCTATTGTCAAATCCTTCCAGATCTAATAGATCTGTATTTTTTAACAATATTCACTCCCTTAACCAGCATAGGCAAGAAACTTCATAGTACAATTTCAAATCTGGCAGGGAGAAACCTCCTCTTTCTTTAACAGCTGTAAGTAATTTAAATTTTATTCTTGGTTTTTATCCCTTGCCAGATAAATTTTGTAATTACTTTTTGCCACCCTTTGAAATTAGCTACACCATTTATAATTGGGCTTGTACGAAATAAAAATAGCATTTTGGGTAACACATTCATTTTGATCACTGAAATCGTACCCCACAGGGATAGCTTCATTCTTCCCCACACTTCTAAGTCTCTTTTGATACCATTCCATATAGGTGTGTAGTTATCTTTAAACAAATACATATATTTTTGGTGTTAACTAGACTCCTAAATATTTAACTTTTTTACCACTTCAATACCTATTTTTTGTTGCAGTTCGCCCTTTAAATGTTGGTCCATATTTTTAACTAGAATTTTCATTTTCTTTTTATTTAATTTAAAATCTGTCACCTGTCCAAATTCTTCTATTCTTTCTAGTGCTTCCATTGCACTGGTTAATGGGTCCTCTACTGTTATAACTAAATAATCCGCAAAGGCTTTCAATTTATATATTTTTCGACTGACACAAATTCCTTTAATATTATTAGTTTTTCTCATATCTCTTAGAAGGACTCCCAGGACTGTAATGAACAATAATGGTGATAACAGACAACCTTGTCTGGTGCCCTTCATAATTTCAAAATTATCAGTTAATACAGTGTTTACAATAAATCTAGCTTTTTGATCTGAATAGATTGCTTTGATCCCTTTTTATAAAAAACTGTCCCATTTCCATTAATTCCAGGTTTTCTATAAGAAATTCCCAATAAATATTGTCAAAGAGCTTCTCAGCATCTATAAATATTAATGCTGCTTGCTTGTCATTCCTGCTAGTCAGATATTCTATTATACCCAGTATATTTGTTACATTATATTTGATCTGTCAACCAGGAAGAAAGCCAGCTTGGTCCTCATGTATCATATCCTTTAACACTCTTTTTAGTCTGTTTGCTAGTATACTTGCAAACATTTTGTAATCATTATTTAATAGCGAGATTCGCCTGTAATTTTTGTCCTGAAGTAAATCTACATCCTGTTTTGGGATCAATGTTAATAAATGCCTCTTTCCATGTCCCTGGGATATCTCCCTTTTCTAAAATGTTATCCATGACCTCTTTCAACGGTAACAGCATAATTTGACTTAATTTTTAATAACATTTTGCAGTAAATCCATCAGGTCCTGGTGCCTTTCCAATTTTTAAGTCTTTAATTGCTGTTTGTATCTCTTCTAGTGTTATTGGTTCATTCAGTCTATCTTTTTTCTCTTTCAGAATTTTTTCGCACATTTTCTTTTTTAAATTATTCTTCGATTCCAATTACGTTTTCTTTTCCAGCTTTATATAATTGTCTATAGAAATTTTAAAAATTCTTTCTAATCTCTTTCAGATTTTCAATTAACTTGTCTTTGATTTTAATCTTATTAATTGTGTTTTGGCACTGTCTTTTCTTTAATTGCCATGCTAACAATTTTCCTGGTTTATTCTCTAATTCAATTTTTTTCTGTCTCATCCTCTTTATTTTCCATTCAATCTCCTGATTTATAATCATTGAGAATTGTGTTTGTAACATCTTATTATTTTGTTTACTTTTTGTAGCACTAGGTTTACTGATTAATATCTTTTCATTTTCCATAATATGATTTAATAATTCTGATTTCTTCTTTTCTCTTATTTTTTCTTAAAACTATTTTGCTGTATGGAAAAACCTCTCATTACACCTTTGCTTGCATCCCATATAGTCCTAATTTTTTGTCTCTTCATTCAGATTAATTTTGAAATAGTCTTTTAAGGTTTTTTGTGCCTTTTCATTTATTTCCTGATCTACCATTCAATCTACCATTCAATCTCCATCGAAAAGTTGATTTATCTATTCCTCTTAATTTAAAAAAAAAAAAAGAATTATGCTCCAATAAAGTTTTTGGTTGAATTTCTACTTTTGTGATCCTTATTGCTAATTCGCTGGATATCCAAAAGTAGTCTGTCCTTCCAGCTGATTGATTAGGCTCTGAGAAGAACGGGAATTGCTTGTCCAATGGGTGTCTTAATCTCCAAATGTCTATTAGATTGCAGCTTTCTACCAAAGAGAAGAAAGTCTTAGGTAGTTTCTCCTCCTTAGATTCTGCTTTTCTTTTTGACCTGTCCATTTCCAATGAAACCACCCCATTTAAGTCCCCCATTATGATATTTTTTTATCCATATAATCTAAAAGCTTCTTGTTCAATGATTTATTAAATTCAGGCTTTGAGCCATTTGGTGCATAAATTCCAACTAGTATTAATTTTTTGCCTTCCCTCCTCATCCTTGAAGATCTGCCATGCTTCATATCTATTGCTAATACACAAAACCACACCTCTTTTTTTACATTTATCTCAAGATATAAATTCATTTCCTATTTTTTTGTTAATTAATTTTTTTCTGTGCTTCCTTGCCACATGTTTCTTGTAAACAAATAATGTTCAATTTTCTCTTCAATAAAATTTGTTCAATTTTTATTTCTTTTAACTTTATTATTTAGTCCATTAACATTCCATGTCCATAATTTCATAGCCATTTCTGTTTCTAATTACAGTTTTATTATATAGTCTTAGGATTGTGCATCTTCTTCTTCTTCTTCTTCGGCTGCGGCTGCGGCTGATTCTGCTTCTGTTTATTTAAATTTTGAGCCGTTCTGTAATGAGTGTAATTAGAATTAGAAAACATATAAATTGCAATGACATAAAGGTTAATTTCAAAAGTCATGAGGCAGGAGGGAAGGAAGTCGAGGGCAGTAAAGTGGATAATGGGAATGTGAATGCATAATATTAAATGGAAAATAAATAAAAATTATATATATATATATATATAATAAAAAAAGAAACTGATGTAGCTTCTCTAAATCAGGGACATCCCAGGAAAATAAGGACACTTGGAGGGCCTGTGAGTAACAATGTGGAGTGAACTTTAAATTTCTTTTGAAATTCTAAGTAAGTAAAATAATAATATCAGAACATTGCAAGAGGCACCACTGATATCTGTAGAGCTATTAAAGGTGGAACCCAAGATATTTCCTGTAAAATATCATGCGGAACAACAGAAGACCACGCAATTGCAAAATTGTCCGTCTGAATGTCAAGAGTTTTTGGCTTTCAGAGAGAATGTGTGAAGAGAGCAGAGGGTTTGCACATAAAAGCCCGACCATAGTATCCCAGCCCACAAAGCAGACTTTCATAGTGTAAAAGCTTGAATGGCGCTTCAGATTATATACAGCTAGAAACCTCCATGTAGTCAGGAACCCAGCATTATCAGGGTTCCGGATGATGTGGAAGTTTCTAAGTGCACTCTTCTGAACATGCTTAGAAGCCCCTTTATGAACTTTTCCTTTAATGTTGCAAAGTCAGCTTAGTGCATGTGGAATTGGGACCCTGGCGAATGGGCTTGTTTCTGCATCCTTGAACATTCACCCACTCCCACATGAAAACATGCAAGTTGTTTTAATGTTTTAAAACATGAAAGCGGAGTTAACAAAAACTCGTAATATGGCCATGGTAACTCTGTAATTGTTTTCACATGATGAGAGTGTACTATGGGAGGAGGTATTGGCTGGGGAAGTTTTGGCCGAGGAGGTTCCAGCTGAGGACATATTGACCAAGGAGACATTGGATGAGGAGGTTATACTATTTCCATTCTGAAATGGAAAATAAACATGTGACCCAAGCTAAAGATGCACCTCTTTATCCTGACCTTTGACACCTGAGAAACAGACCTTAGGTGTAACATATATCTCTGGATTATTATTAGATAGATAGATGATAGATAGATAGATAGATAGATAGATGAGAGATGAGATAGGTAGATAGATGATAGAGAGAGAGAGAGATGAGAGAGAGAGAGAGAGAGAGAGAGAGAGAGAGAGAGAGATGATATAGATGATGGATGGAAAGAAAGAAAGAAAGAAAGAAAGAAAGAAAGAAAGAAAGAAAGAAAGAAACTATTGGCTCTAACCGCAAAGATTTGCTAATAATTATATCAACCAAAAAGAGGAAATGATAGCCTCTCCAAAATTATTTAGTCTTCTTCAGGCCTTTGAAGCAAATGTGTGAAAAGAATAGTGAGGTCACACATTCAATTCCTGCAACCTAGATCACTGTCTGCATAGAAAACTTGCATGCATTTAGTTTGGAGTCCTGAACAGAGCTTCAAATTATGGTCAGTAGAATACAGGTAGAAGCATCATCATCATGGACTGCATTGTTAGGCTTCTGATCTTATGGAGTTTTCCACAATATTTGGACTTACACTTTTCTGCAGCAATATACACCATTCAAATTGCTTCGGACAAACTCCCTTGTCCAAAAACACACCATCTTTATGGAGCTGCAACCATAATTATTGCATACAGAGTTGGTCTGAGTTTTGGGTCCTGTGGAACAGCAAAATGAAGTTATTTATTTTAAAGCCATTTTGTATACCTGATTAGGTCTACTTAAAGCATACATTATAAGTAAAACCCAAATCTCTTCTCTCTCTCTCTCTCTCTCTCTCTCCCCTAAGTTTTTATACCCATTTTGCAGTTGTGTTACATAAGCAAAATCATATTCAACAAGCAAAAAAATTACAACTCTCCACTCTGGAGATAACTTCACCCTTGTGATAATAACACTTCCCACACAAAAATGGTGAACATTTCTATAAAGAGGAAATACAAAATTATTAATATTATTTGAGTATCATCTGAAACGTGTGGAGGAGGGCAACCAAGATGATCAAGGGAGCTGGGTATGTTTAGCGTGGAGAAGAGAAGACCTAGAGGAGTTATGTTAACCATCTTCAAATGACTCAAGGGCTGTCACACGGTAGAGGGGGAAAGCTTGTTTTCTCCTGCTCTGGAGGGTAGGAATTGAACCAAAGGCTTCAAGTTACAAGAAAGGAGTTTCGAATACACAGCAGGAAAATCTTTCTGAAAGTAAGTGTTCAGCAGTGGAACAAACTCCCTCGGGAGGTTGTCGACTCTCCTTCCTTGGAGGTTTTTAAGCAAAGGTCGGGTGGCCATTTGTCTTTAGCTGAGATTCCTGCATTGCAGGAGATTGGACTAGATGACCCTTGGGTCCCTCCCAATTCTATGATACTATGAAATCCATGTCTTCAACTTTCTGGCATATTTGTAAGGACAATAAAGCCCCACTGCCCTTCAAACGGCCTCGGTCCTGTATACCTGAAGGAGCATCTCCACCCCCATCGTTCAGCCCGGACACTGAGATCCAGCGCCGAGGGCCTTCTGGCGGTTCCCTCATTGCGAGAAGTGAGGCTACAGGGAACCAGACAGAGGGCCTTCTCGGTAGTGGCGCCCGCCCTGTGGAACGCCCTCCCATCAGATGTCAAAGAGATAAATAATTACCTGACATTCAGAAGACATCTTAAGGCAGCCCTGTTCAGGGAAGTTTTTAATATGTAACGCTGTACTGTTTTTAACACTGATTGGGAGCCGCCCAGAGTGGCTGGGGAAACTCAGCCAGATGGGCGGGGTATAAATAATAATTATTATTATTATTATTATTATTATTATTATTATTATTATTATTCCTGTCAGTTGCAACATGTGTGTTAGCTTTTCAGTGAGGCCTGTATACCATACTAATCTATACCAAGATTTTAAAGTAGCCCTTTTAAGAACTTTCCAGAAGTTCTTGACAACCGTATATGCTACTACCAGAAGAAATCCAATTAAAGGTCCTGATTTTGATTTTTAAGTAAGTTTGGTAATGTGGTGGGAGTGTAAGGTAATCAAAACCTTTTGGAAAATGATATATAATGAAATGAAAAAGATGTTTAAAATAACCTTTCTTTAAAAACCAGAAGCTTTTTTATTATGAATTATAGGTACCAAATATCAACAGCCTCAGATATGCAGATGACACAACTTTAATGGCTGAAAGTGAGGAGGAATTAAAGAACCTTTTATTGAGGGTGAAAGAGGAGAGCGCAAAATATGATCTGAAGCTTAACATCAAAAAAACTAAGATAATGGCCACTAGTCCCATCACCTCCTGGCAAATAAAAGGGGAAGAAATGGAGGCAGTGAGAGATTTTACTTTCTTGGGCTCCATGATTACTGCAGATGGTGACAGCAGTCACAAAATTAAAAGACACCTGCTTCTTGGGAGAAAAGCGATGACAAACCTAGACAGCATCTTAAAAAGCAGAGACATCACCTGGCCAACAAAGGTCCGTATAGTTAAACCTATGGTTTTCCCAGTAGTGATGTATGGAAGTGAGAGCTGGACCATAAGGAAGGCTGATCGCCAAAGAATTGATACTTTTGAATTATGGTGCTGGAGGAGAGTCTTGAGAGTCCCGTGGACTGCAAGAAGCTCAAACCTATCCATTCTGAAGAAAATGAGCCCTGAGTGCTCACTGGAAGGACAAATCGTGAAGCTGAGGCTCCAATACTTTGGTCACCTCATGAGAAGAGAAGACTCCCTGGAAAAGACCCTGATGTTGGGAAAGATGGAGGGCACAAGGAGAAGGGGATGACAGAGGACGAGATGGTTGGACAGTGTTCTCGAAGCTACTAACATGAGTTTGACCAAACTGCGGGAGTCAGTGGAAGACAGGAGTGCCTGGCGTGCTCTGGTCCAGGGGGTCACGAAGAGTCGGGCATGACTAAACAACTGAACAACAACAGGTACCAAGATTCCAAGGGACCAGCAAATAATTTTTATGTACGTGACAACAGCCGCACAGATGTTGCTAGCTCAGAGATAGAAGGGAGAAACAATTCTAACCAAGGAAGAATGGCAAACAAAGTTGCTGGACTAGGCTGAAATGGCAAAATTAAATGAGAAGCTCAGAAACAAAGAGGACAAGAACTTCAGAAAAGAATGAGGAAAATTTATAATAAGTTTAGGAGACCATTATAAGCAGATGAAAACATTAGCAGGATTTTAACCACCCTTGCAATGTAACAAAAAAGCAAGTTCAGTAATATTCACCTGTTTCATAGCAGCAATATAAACCTCTTAGATTGCTTCCAACATAAGTCCTTGTCCAAATGCATTCCTTCTTTATGAGGTTCCTATCAATTTTGAGTCCTGCGGAACAGCAAAAGAAAAGAGAAAACAAATTAAAATTAAGCCTTTTTGCGTAACTAATCAGGGCTACTTCAAGCATACTTTAATAAGTAGAACCCAACAATTTCACTCTCCTTTTTTGGGGGGCGGGCTAACCTTTTATTGTCATTCCGCAGTTGTGCTACATAATCCAACTTGTTATCAACAAACAAAAAAACTACAACTCCATACTCTGGAGATAACTTCACCCTTGCGATAATAATAGTTCCCGCGGAATAATGGCAAAGATTTCTATAAGTAGGAAATATAAAACTACTACTGTTATTTGGTTATCATGAAATCCACATGTCTTCCACTTGGTGGCATATTTATAAAGACAGTAGACTTTCACTACCCTTCAGCAAAAGTGTCCTTGTGTTTTATTCATCTTGCCAATCATAATGTGTGTGAGCTTTTCCGTGAGGGCTGTATGCCATACTCATCAATACAATAAAAAATAAAAAAATAAAGTAGCCCTTTTAAGAACTTTCCAGAAGCTCTTGATGATCATATATGCTACCACGAGAAGAAATCCAGTTAAAGGTTTGTCAGTAAAGTCCTGATTTTCACTTGTAAATAAGTTCAGTAGTGCCGACTCAAATATTCCACTTGGGGCTGGTTCACACATGCACACAATCTTTGGCAGACGATGGGAATGATGGTATTAGTGTGTGCAAAAAGGACAATGCAGAACAAACAAGGTGAAGCACACCTTCATGTTGCTTCAGATAATTTCAATGGTAAAAATTGTCTATGGCTTGCATGAGTAAAAAGCTGCCAATTTAGTTCACAGAATCTCCTGTTTTAAATATGTGTCCGTACCTAAAGCCCACGCCTTATGATTAAACAATACCACCACCCCCAGTGCAAAATAAATGATATTGAACATCACCGGCATCCTACAAGCAATTGCTGACATGGGAAGAGAAGTAAAGCAAGGTGGAATTCTTGCTCCTGGGTGATGCTGAATCTGTTGTGCCGGAGAATTTCTCCACAGCGTCCTAAACTCCTGGTCTGCAGCTAATTTTAAGCAGAATTTTGTCTCCATGAAGAAGGAATACAACTTACCGGACCCACAGGCTCACTCCTGAACCAAGTCCCAGGCAAAAAGACTTCTCTTCTTTTCCATAGGGTGAGCAGCCATACTTTCGTATAGCCCTCCCAACAGGCAATGAGTCTTGAACCGGGGACTGTGTCTTTGCTTTCATAAAGCACAGGAGAACAAAATAAGAGGTGCTTAGCAGGGGAGAGGGGTTCGGTTCTATGATGGGATTGAGAAGGGAAGCCTTGAGAGTTCAGATTAGCCTCGCCAGCACCACTGGTCTCCAGTTCTTTATCCCTATCATACTTATTGTTTATGAAACTTGTATAGTGGTACCTCAGGTTACAGACGCTTCAGGTTACAGACTCTGCTAACCCAGTAATACTACCTCGGGTTAAGAACTTTGCTTCAGGATGAGAACAGAAATCATGCTCTGGCGGCGCGGCGGCAGCATTAGCTAAAGTGGTACCTCAGGTTAAGAACAGTTTCAGGTTCAGAATCGACCTCCAGAACGAATTAAGTTCTTAACCCAAGGTACCACTGTATGTCTGTGTATGACTTACCTGCAGCAAGAAAGAGACCCCCAAAAAGAAGTATCGGAGCAAGGTAAGAGTTCCTCATGGCACCTCAATGCTGAGAGAAAAAGAGAAAGAGAGATTATAAGATATGAATGCCAATGTGCACTTCCAGTTCTAATGAAGCAGGTAGATCAGCTGATTTAAATATTACCGACTATGAGAGTGATGAATATTCCTTCCTGTGGGAGAACTCTTCCCCCACTCCCTCACACACATTGTGCTTGGAAAATACTGTTGTGAGTTGCTCTGCAAATGGAAATGTGTGAGCAAGCCTCAGCCAGTCTCCTTCCCTTTCATAAACTATGACTGGTGAAGCCTTGTTTTCCCCAAACTGGGAAAGCCGTTATGGAAACTGCTCTGCCATTACAGAGCATCAGACCAGGTTCAATCCCAGGTGTTTCCAGGTGTGACTGGAAATGGCTCTTTCCTAAAACCCCAGAAAGCTGTGTCTCTGTCTTTTCTTCGACATTTGACTGTCTTTACTTCTTACGGGGACGCAGGTGGCGCTGTGGGTAAAAGCCTCAGCGCCTAGGGCTTGCCGATCGAAAGGTCGGCAGTTCGAATCCCCGCGGCGGGGTGCGCTCCCGCTGCTCGGTCCCAGCGCCTGCCAACCTAGCAGTTCGAAAGCACCCCCGGGTGCAAGTAGATAAATAGGGACCGCTCACTAGCGGGAAGGTAAACAGCGTTTCCGTGTGCGGCTCTGGCTTTCCAGATGCAGCTTTGTCACGCTGGCCACGTGACCCGGAAGTGTCTCCGGACAGCGCTGGCCCCCGGCCTCTAGAGTGAGATGGGTGCACAAGCCCAGAGTCTGTCAAGACTGGCTCATACGGGCAGGGGTACCTTTACCTTTACCTTTACTTCTTACCTCTCTTTCTGGTTGTGGTTAATGAGCTTCCACCAGCTCACACCAAAAACCATTTATTGTTTCCATGCATCTCAGTTGAGGTTTCGTTGTTTTGCTTCCCAAAGTACTACTCAATTCCGAGCCAACCTTTCCCCCAAAGAAACCAATGAAAGAAAAGGAATAATACGATCATTAGAGAAGAGTGTTAGTGATGTAGGAAGCTGCCTTATCATACCATTCATCCATCTAGCTCAGAATTGTGTAACCAGCTGGAAGCGACTCTCCAGGGTTTTTCCTACCTGGAGATGCCATCAATAGAAGTTGTGGTGTCCTACATGCATACAAAGCAGATGTTTTTTTGACTGAGTGCTATTTTTCTAGAAAAAGAGGTGCTGGAACTCACCATGAATGCCTCCCTTGTTCTCTTATAATGGCAATGGCGCCCACGTGAGAGGTGCTTGAGTTCCAGTGAGTTTGGACTAGAAAAAAGCCCTGGTTATATCCCTCCCAACAAGAGGAGGGGAAGGATCAGAACAAAATAAGAACGGGGCCCTCCAAGACCTTTTATGAATGGTCATGGGGCATTCCTAAGGTAAGGCTTTTGCAACTTTCCTTGTTTTAGAAAGGCGGGGAACACTAGCTAAGTCGTTACCCAGTGCTGACCCTATTTCTAAATGCACCAGTTTGGTTAGGCCTACCTAAACATGGGGACCATAAAGAAGGCTGATCGCCGGAGAATTGATGCTTTTGAATTATGGTGCTGGAGGAGACTCTTGAGAGTCCCATGGACTGCAAGAAGATCAAATCTCTCCATTCTGAAGGAAATCAGCCTGGAGTGCTCACTGGAAGGACAGATCCTGAAGCTGAGGCTTCAATACTTTGGCCACCTCATGAGAAGAGAAGACTCCTTGGAAAAGACCCTGATGTTGGGAAAGATGGAGGGCACAAGGAGAAGGGGACGACAGAGGACGAGATGGTTTGACAGTGTTCTCAAAGCTACCAGCATGAGTTTGACTAAACTGCGGGAGGCAGGGGAAGACAGGAGTGCCTGGCGTGCTCTGGTCCATGGGGTCACAAAGAGTCGGACACGACTAAACGACTAAACAACAACAAACATGGGGCCAGATTTTGCAAAAATGATGATGTTTATATTTTGACTTGATCCTTATAAAATTCAGAAGTAGAGAAAGTGTAATCAAGGTCTTGAACCATCTCTGAAGATACCTTCACAGAGGTCACAGGCAATGCGCTTCTGACTCCACCACCAATATTGCTGTGTAGCCTCTGTCCCTGCAGGAAATGTGAAAAGGAATGCCTATGTTATGCAACAGGGTTATCTTGGGTCAGTTGCCATCTCTCAGCAAAACATACCTCGCAGGGTTCTTGTGAGCAAAAATAGGGAGGGAGAGAAGTGCATGTACCGCCTTCAGCTTCTTAGATGAAAGGTATGATGGAAGAAAAAGGGATGCGGGTGGTGCTGTGTGTAAAACCTCAGCGCCTAGGGCTTGCCAATCGCATGGTTGGCGGTTCGAATCCTCACGGCGGGGTGAGCTCCCGTTGTTCGGTCCCAGCTCCTGCCCACCTAGCAGTTCGAAAGCGCCCTTAAGTGCAAGTAGATAAATAGGTACCGCTTTATAGCGGGAAGGTAAACGGTGTTTCCGTGCGCTGCGCTGGTGCCGGGTCGCCAGAGCAGCTTTGTCACGCTGGCCACGTGACCCGGAAGTGTCTCCGGACAGTGCTGGGCCTCGGCCTCTTAAGTGAGATGGGCGCACAACCCTACAGTCGGACACGACTGGCCCGTACGGGCAGGCCCGTACGGGCAGGGGTAGCTTTTTATGATGGAAGAAGATAAGAAGAATGATTACTGTATATTTTATCCCTGATCGCACAGAGTACAGTGCACTTGCTATTATTCAAAGACCTACTGAGTTCACAGTGTACAAAATGAAAACTCAGTCTCATTACTAAAGTAATTATTGGCTTGAATGCCCTGGAACATTTCTTAATCCCTTGATTCTATTCAAGGGATGAGGGAGAAATTTGATTCCATTTGAATTTAATGGTGAACCTATCTAATCTGAAGATTCTGAAACACTGTTTGGGCCAACCAAAAGACAGCTAGCCTTTGCAATTTTAACTCCTCTGAATTTTGAAATGCAGTTTTCCAACTAAGTTATGTGTGCAAAAAAAATTGCATGTCTTTGGGTAAAGTGTGCATAAAAATGTACACAGAGAACAAGGCAGAGGGGCTTCTCAGTAGTGGCACCCACCCTGTGGAACACCCTCCCATCAGATGTCAAGGAAATAAACAACTATCTGACTTTTAGAAGAAATCTGAAGGCAGCCCTGTTAGGGAGGTTTTTAATGACTGATGTTTTAATGTATTTTTAATATTTTGTTGGAAACCACCCAGAGTGGCTGGGGAAACCCAGCCAGATGGGCTGTGTATAAATATTGTTGTTGTTGTTGTTGTTGTTGTTGTTGTTGTTAAAATAACTAAAAAATGCATTATATTAGTGGGGTTCACTTTGAGCAGGACAGTGCAAATTGCCTGGGAAAATGTGTACATTATGGGGGGGGAACATGAATAATTCTTAAATAAAAAAATTTCAGAATGATGTGGAAATATGGAGAACCAAACTTAAGATTGGAAAAATGAGAACCTGAGACTAACCAGAAGCGACAGATTCACCCACCGCTATTACCATAGCAATATTCATCTGCTGAAAAGGCTCCTGGCACCAAGAAAGGGAACAATTTTTAGTGATCTCCCCAGCCCTCCAGAGCAAGATTTATCCTATATCCAAGTAAAAACACAAATAAAGGTAAAGGTAAAGGTACCCCTGCCCGTACGGGCCAGTCTTGACAGACTCTAGGGTTGTGCGCCCATCTCACTCAAGAGGCCGGGGGCCAGCGCTGTCCGGAGACACTTCTGGGTCACGTGGCCAGCGTGACGAAGCTGCTCTGGCGACCCGGCACCAGCACAGCACACGGAAACGCCGTATACCTTCCTGCTATAAAGCGGTACCTATATATCTACTTGCACTTAAGGGTGCTTTCGAACTGCTAGGTGGGCAGGAGCTGGGATCGAGCAACGGGAGCGCACCCTGCCGCGGGGATTCGAACCGCCGACCTTTCGATCGGCAAGCCCTAGGCGCTGAGGCTTTTACCCACAGCGCCACCCGCGTCCCGTCAAAAAAAAACACAACACAAATACAATGTACCAAAAAGTGCACATGGCAATGACTTCCACACAAATCCCTAGTACCCTAGTATCCACATAAGAAAGTTAATTCCCAGGAAACCATTTGGGACAAGGTGAAGCATAACTTCAAGCAGTGCATTCTCTAGGGCAGGGTTTCACAAATTGGGTCTCCCATCATCATCATCATTAGGGTTGCCATATTTCAAGAGGTAAAAAGTTGTTGAGTTATTTGGGGGTGATCACCTGAGAAGTTCTTAATCTTTTTTTTGGGGGGGTGAAATCAGAGCTGCCGGCACACACAAACAAATACAACAATTAATAAAACTGAAAAATTCTATTCTTCCATTATTTATACTTTAGACCAGACACTTTTCAAGAGTATTTATTGCCAAAATGTAAAGGGGACCAGTTGCAAACCTTGGTTTGACCCTTGTTAGAATTTCTGCTTGCCCTGCCTTAAGTACATCCCAACTGGATGGGTCAACAAAAGCTAGTGAGCGATTTTACTAAAAGAATTACAGTGGTACCTTGGGTTAAGTACTTACCGTATTTTTTGCTCTATAAGACGCACCAGACGATAAGATGCACCTAGTTTTTGGAGGAGGAAAACAAGAAGAAAAAAAATATTCTGAATCCCAGAAGCCA